>NC_141538.1:140532500-140832500 GCF_021556685.1 Rattus norvegicus
GAATCCTTTGGGCCTTGACTCTCTGCCGTCCATGGTCCCTCTCCTTTCTCCAACTGGGAAATCACAGTAGGCTTGGAAAGTTGATATCCTGCTTATGGAGTTAAAGAAAAATTATGAATGTTGATGCTGCTGTTGAAGAACTGCCCCAGAGTTTTGTTCCAGCTTCTGCTAGTCAGGTTTTCTAATAACCAACAGAGTCACAACTTTCTTTTCTAGCTCGATGAAATAAAGCTGTCCCTTAAGGAAGGTCGTTACACCCTAGTCTTCAAAGGATCAAGACAGCACTAATACAGAACCCACAGCCAAAATCCAACAAATCCATGACATTGACAGTTTAGCAACAGTGGCTCTCTTACAATGGCCAGGTTTGTAGAGGACACCTGCTGTGGTGGATAATTTTTAATTGTCAACTTGACACAACCTTGAATCACCTGAGAAGATTCTTAAAAGAAGAACTGTCTAGATTCAAGTTGGTGTGGGAGGCATCTTAAGACCCCAGTCCACTGTGGGTGGTGCCATTCCCTAGTCTAGGGCTTTGGACTATGTTGGAGTAGAAAAAGCTACCTGAGAGCCAGCAAACAAGGATGCATTCCAGTCTTTGCTCTTTACTGAAGATGTGATGTTTAAGTTCTTGCCTCAACTCCCCCCAGATTATAATTTGCTTTTTGTGGGGTAATTTTTATCACAACAACAAAAATCAAATAAGAACAGCTGGCTAGTCCTTACCCACTGATACCAGGTTTCTGTAGTTCTCCAGCATCACCTCCCGATACAAATCCCGGTATGCAGGAGCCAGTTGCCCCCATTCCTCCTGGGATAAGTCCACAGCTATGTCCTTGAAAGTCAACAATTCCTACAATATCAAACAGTCAGAGGAGTCAGAGTCCACCCCGGTCAAAGTCTAAGGAGCCTTGGCAGTATTCCAAGTTCAGAGATTCCACACCAATTTCACCAGGATTTTCTAGAGGCTGCTATAAGTAATTACATATACAGGACAGAAAAGAAACATGAAGAAGTGAAACCACCAGTGAGAGCTGAGGTGATCTTGTTTTGGGGTGCTGAAGAAAGCAGGGTTCTCCGAAACATAGTTTGGCTAGAGGCAGTGATTCGATGGGGGAGAGCCATGTGGAAATCTCGGGGAAGGGTATTCCAGAATGTTCCAAAGGCCTGGGTGAACATCTGTCTGAGGAGGAAGAGCGGCACGGAGGGAGGCGGCTCTGTGGTAAGGGAGAGCAGGAGGAGAGGAGAGCAGAGGTGAGGGGCATGGAAGGAGGTTCTTCGGCATTAGCACTTACCCTAATACCTATACATCCTACACATCCTTATGTTTCTTCAGAAAAGTTTTAATTAGCATATACAGTACTAGGTTTCACTGTGGCATTTTAAAACAGCATTTGTTTTTGTTGGTTCTCTAACCCTTTCCCTCAGGCCCTGAAGCCCACCTGGTCCCTTTCACTCTCCCACAGACTCCAGTTCCCTTCCCCCACCCAGCCTCCAGTTTCCCCCCACAGCCTTCTTTCTCCCCCTCCACAGTCTCCTGTCCCCCCACAGTCTCCTTTCCCCCCTCCAGTCTCCTGTCCCCCCACACACATCCTCTTCCACTCTCACCTGTCTCACTGCCCCTCCCAACTCAACACCTCTGTCCCTCCCACTCTCTCCTTCTTTCCACACTTCCCCCACCTATACACAGAGGTGTAGACAGTGTAAGTGGAGATCCACACGTGAGGGACAACACAGTATTTGTTTTTCTGAGTCTGGGTCACCTGGCTTTATACAATTCCCAGATCCATCCATTTTCCTGAAAACCCCATGTTTTCATGCTCTGGGCATCGAGGCTGGTTCCACATCTTGTGGTCAGTATGCAGCAATATACACGGCTATGAGGTGTCTCTGTGGTAGGACACCGCGTCCTTCCGGGATGTGCCCAGGAGTGCTACAATGCAGTCATTTCAAAGTCTTATTTTTGAGAACCCTCCATACTGACTTCCAGAACAGCTATACTCATTTAGAATCCCACAAACACTGAGTACGGTCCCCTTTCCCTACATCCCCAACATCTGTCCCCTCTTTTCTTGACGACAGTCATTCTGACTGGGATAAGACAGAATCTCAAGGTTACGCGTGGTTTTTGTTGTTGTTGTTGTTGTTTTAAGATTTATTTATGGGGGCTGAAGTGGTTAAGAGCACTGACTGCTCTTCCAGAGGTCCTGAGTTCAAATCCCAGCAACCACATGGTGGCTCACAACCATCTGTAATGGGATCTGATGCCCTCTTCTGTAATGTCTGAAGACAGTGACAGTGTATTCATATAGACATAAAATAAATACATCTTTAAAAAAATATACTTACATGTATGAGTCTTTTGTCTACATTTATGTAGACGTGTGTACCTGGTGCACTAGGTTAGAAGAGGCCATCAGATCCCAGGGAAATGGGATGGTTATGAGTCACCTGGTGGGTTCTGGGACATGAACCCAGGTTTTTTCCAGAGCAGCAGAGGTCAGTGTCACTTAAAGTAGACAGGATTGATAAAGACAACGTCAGGGTAGTTGGGTTTATGAGGATGCACCGCCATGGGCTTTTAAGGGTGGTCAAAAGTCATTCGAGGACAAAAAGGAACACTTTTCAGTATTCAATCCACAGGAAGGTAGTAAAGCTGGATGAGAAAGTTGCAATACAATCAGGACAAAGAATAAAATACACGCGGAGCAACCACATCAATGGCCAACTGTGTGCATGGACTAAACAAGCAAGAGCTGGCTATGGAAGTCACACTGTAGACATGGGCTTACAGTAAGACACATGGGAAGGTGGCTCTGTGCAAACATAATGGAAAAACTAGAGAGCCAAGTTAAAGTGGACTGTAGGCAAAGCCATATTGCCAGACTTTGAAAAGGAGGAGGGGAAGGGGAAAGGAGGGAGAGGAAGAGGAGGAGGAGGATGGAGAAAGGAGGAAGAAGAGGATGGAGGAAGGAGGAGGAGAAGGAACATGTCAGACAAGTCTAAGAAGGTTTGGGGTGGGATACTGTAACTCACAGGGCTATTTCATATTCTATGGTCTATTTATGCTAAGGTCTATTTAAGGAGATGGTTCAAGCCTGGTAGCTTTAATCACAGCAAAAGCAGGTGGCTCTCTGAATCTGAGGCCAGCCTGGGCTACAGAGCAAGTTCCAGTTCTAGGACAGCCAGGGCTACACACAGAAACCTTTCTAAAAAAGTAGTTATTATATTATTATTATTATTATTATTATTATTATTATTATTATTATGTTATTATTAATCAAACAAAACTGTCAGAACTAAGGGGACAGAAGACAAAGTCCTGGGTTCATCCTCAGATCTGTATAAACTGAGTGACAATGTAAACATATAACCCTAGGGCCCATGCCCTGGGTGTGGAGGTAGAAGGTTCAGAAATAAAGGTCATCCTTGGATACATAGTGAATTCTACGTAGCGAGTTTAAGGCCATCCTGGGCTACATGAGACCCTGCTCAAAAAACCAGAACCATGAAGAATGGAGATCTGACTAACACTCTATGTAGTTCAAATTACTGAACAACTGTAAAATCCACATAAGACTTAAAAATAGTCTATAGATAAACTCTGTAAGTCATTGTAGAGTTTAATTCAGTTATAAGAGGGAATGTGGAAACTTCCTGTCCTCTCTTGCAGGGGTGGAACTGCGAACTGATTGGAAAGGAGCTCGGGGGAACTTCCTGCGACAAACGAAAGTTCTATTTATTAGACCGTAAATGCACGTCAAGACAGGGGCACTTTTAGAGGTTGGGGATTTAGCTCAGTGGTAGAGTGCTTGCCTAGCAAGCGCAAGGCTCTGGGTTTGGTCCTCAGCTCCGGGGGGGGAAAAAAAAAGATAGGGGCACTTTTTAATCTCCTGTATTTTGCTCTTTAAAGCTTTATTTTGTATTATGTGTATGAACGCTTTGCTCAGAGTGCATCCTGTATGCAGTGCCTGCCTGCAGAGCCAGAAGAGGACTTCCCAGAACTGGAGTTATAGACAGTTATAGCCACCCACCCAACTGATGCTGCTATCCAACCTGTGTCCTTAGGAAGAGCAGCAAGTGCTCTGAATATCTGAGCTCTCTCTCCAATGTCTGTCTGTCTGTCTGACTAAACTATGGCCCTGCTACATAGGCAAGGCTGTCTTCCCAATTGCTCCAATTTCACTCCTAGCAACCCTCTTGCCCCAAAGCCTCCTAAGTACTGGGGCTCCAGATGTGTGCCACCATACCCACCTGAGTCATACATCCGTGCTTTCCTATGGGTCACTTATACCCCAAATTTGAATAAAAATTCAATCTTTCCCTGGTGCTGAGAGCCTAGGCTTTTAATTCTTAGTTACATTTACTATGTATGCACTAGGAGAGCGCTATAGAATGCCTTGTGGAAGCCAGGGCAGGGACTCCGCACTGAACCTGGAGCTTGTGTTTCTTCACCTAGGCTGGTAAACCAGTAAGCCCCAGCGATCCTCTCTCCAGGCCCTACAGCACTGGGTTACAAGCACACCCAGATTGTTATGCCGAAGGTGGGATTTGAACTCAGGTCTTCACCATTGTATAGCAAGCACCCTTATCCATTTGAGCCCTCTCTCCAAGCCATTATTTTACTTATGTTTATCTTAGACGCCAAGTAATTCTGTTGGTTTGGAGCTGGGGGAGCCACTATAAAAATGGAAACTGCCACCACAGAAACTTTCTATGTAACTTGTCTGGACCTCCCCAGATTGAATTATTGGTCTCAACCTACTTCCACTTCTCAAAAAAAAAAAAAAAATGTGGTTAATGGGCTAGAGAGATGGCTCAGCGGTTAAGAGCACTGGCTGTTCTTCCTGAGTTCAATTCCCAGCAACCACATGGTGGCTCACAGCCATCTGTAATGGGATCTGATGCCCTCTTTTGGCCTGCAGCTGTGCATCCAGATAGAGCACTCATTAAATAAAAATCTTTTTTTTTTTTAAAGTTGGTTTACATTTTTAAAAACTAAGGAGGAATGTCAAGAAAAATCAAGGAAACTCCAACACACCTGGGATTCTGCTGCAAAGATGACAGGGCTCGTTCCATCAGCTAAGCTTTCTTGTTGAGTCCTATTGGCGTCATGGGATGGCAGAGCTGTAGGAGAAGAAACATGAGGCGTGTACCTTCCCAGCTCCCTGGTCCCACAGCTGGGGGCTTCTTCATACACTCACAAAGAGCACATAGCCTTTGCTGGCCTGGACCTCAGAGACCTGCCTGCCCCTGCCCCTGCCCCTGCGTACTGAGACTCAAGCTTTCCACACCACACTGGTCTTGCTCTTGTTTTTAGACAGGGTCTCACTCAGTGGGTGAGGCTGACCTCAGCGGCACACTCAGCTGGGCACCACATTCTTTTTTTAAAAATTATTAATTAATTAAGTCTCTCGGCACCACATGCTTAACCTTTGATTAGGCTGAACATACCCCACTCTATGGTTCTCTTTGAAATCCACTCTTCAAAGTATAAATCTTTCTATCTCTTCTCCAATAAAAACTAAGACACTATCTAGACCTGACTCCGTGGTATCTGCCTTAGGAAAATGCAATGGCAACAAGGTTTCTTGCCGATTATATACCAAAGAGCTTTTTAGAGGCTATCTGCTATTATTTTTATCTGCATCTCCCTTGGCAATTAATAATAAGTAAGCATCATGCGTAATAACTTATTCGTGCCGGGCACGGTGGCTCTCACCACTCCCTGCACTCCAAAGGGGGAAGCAGGAGGATAAAGGGTTAAAGAGCAGCCTCTGTTACAGAGCAACTCAAATTGGAGGCCAGGATGGGCTGAGCTGTACATGAGACACCTTGACCACATAGCCAATAAGGAGGGGTAATATTCATTTTTATCAACTGTTAAGATGCTTAGCCAGGGCTGGAGAGATGGCTCAGCAGTTAAGAGCACTGTCTGCTCTTCCAGAGGTCCTGAGTTCAATTCCCAGCAACCACATGGTGGCTCACAACCATCTGTAATGGGATCAGATGCCCTCTTCTAATATGTCTGGAGATAGCTACAGTGTACTCATACACATTAAATAAATAAATACATTTTTATAAAAGCTTAGCCAAAGTCCCTCAGCTAAAACATAACAAACTCTGGACTAAATACAAGGCATTATGGGTATGAACAATGAGTCCAAACAAAACACGGACTCCTCTTCCTCCCTTACTACTTTGAACAAACTGACTTTTGGGCATGTCTTAAAGGAATTCACAATTTAGGTAAAATGAGAGCAGTCAGGCATTTTGTTCCTGCTCTCGGAGGAAGATGATGATAAAAAGATTACCAAAAACACTGACTAGGGCATGAGTTTTGCAGAAAACCTGAGACTCAGGGGATAGAGACCTTTGATTTTCCTGATTCTGAGTGAGAGACCCTCAAGCTTAGGAACTGAGAGTGAGGGGAGGGGCACATCCTGTGGCCCTTCTTCCTGTTGTATATTGTTTCTGGGGATGGAAAAAGGAGGGGCACACAGTAAAAGTCACAAGGAAGCAGCATTTCCTTCACACATGTCCTGACCCTGAAAGTACAGGCATGAACCCCACAAAGACCTTTTTACCCCTAAGTTATCCACAAGGGACCACCCCTTCTCCCAACTTTGTCCGTTCTCACCTTCTCCTTCAAACACTTTTGTCACATCCACCCATAGGGACACCCCCTCCTTGGTCTTCCTGGGATGGTTCAACTTCACCCACGTGCTGGCTTCAGTGGCAAGGGAGATCAGGAGCTGCTGAGGCATGATGGTGCTGGCCTGACTGCAGGTGGCACTTTCTGGTGGGGAAACTGTTGGAACTTTCGATGACAGGCTTCCCGGTTGTATGGATTTCAGACCATAATGTTTTATCCTCGAAAGTCCGTTGAGACCCTGCAATGTCAGAGACCATCAAGACCTAAAGAACTCGGGGTACAGATGCCATTTCTTTGGGAGGCAGTCCTGTGAGCTGCTCAGAGGCCTTTGCACTCCTTCTTTCTTTACCTTCCTTCTCTTCTTCTTGTGTGTGTGTGTGTGTGTGTGTGTGTGTGTGTGTGTGTGTGTGTGTGTGTGATGGGGTTTCTCTGTGTAGCTCTGGATGTCCTGGAATTTACTCTGTAGACAAGGATGGTTTCGAACTCAGAGATGCACCTGCCTTTATCCACTGAGTGCTGTGATTAAAGGTCAGCACCACTATGCCTGGCTGTACTTTCCTTTAAAACTTTGTCTGTCTGTCTGTCTGCCTGCCTGCCTGCTTCTTGCATGGGTGTGTGCGTGCATGTGTGTGCTTGTGCCATGGGGCCCAGGTGGAGGGCACAAGATAATGTATGGGAGTCCATTCTCTTCTTCCACCAGGTGGGTCACTGGGCTTGAATTCAGGCTGGGGGGCAGCAGATGCTTTTCCCCACTCAGCCGCCCCACTAACCTGCTTTGTATGGCTAAAGAGCAAAAGGCAAGAAAGGAGAGATCCAGAGAACCCATCATACAGCCAGAAGTCCAGAAATTTATTTATCACTGCAAACAAGGCCAAAAAGATTTGGCACCAGTACTGAAATAACAGTGTCCTGGATACAAAAGTAACCCTCAACTCCAAACACACAGATAGAAAGACACCAATACCAAAAAAAAAAAAAAAAAAAAGTACAAGTTCCACATGACCTGACCTGACCTGACTTCTCACCCTGTAAGCTGCATGCCTCTTCTGCAAGGAAGAATCTTTGATGCCAGACCTGTTTGTAAAGCTGAGACCTGAGGCACTTCAAGTCTGAGCTTCAGTTTCCCCGTCTATAAAATGTGGATGGTAACTGTACTTCACAGGGATGCTGCGTTGAGACAATGTTAGGTCTACAGGAAACTCTACGCTAACAATTAAAACCTTTTTAATTTAAAGCTTACAATAAACATCTTAAAGTTTTAAAAAAAATCGCATGTGTTTATTTAAGGGGGTGGAGGGCACCTGACAACTTTTGAGAGTCGGTTCTCTCCTTCTACCATGCTTTACCGGCTGAACCATCTCACCAGCCCAGTGGGCATCATCTTTTAAAGTTATTTTAGAAAACAATTAGAGAGCTCAGCTTGGGTAGCTCCGTTGATAAAACAACCATTCACAAGCAAGCAGCAACAGACATCACCACACACCCAAGAGCCCAGCAGCTGATGGAATGAATCCTCGGTTGAGACGCAATTAAAACTGAGAGGGGTACCTGCCCTCACAGAGCTGGAAAGAAGGATGTATGTATGTATGTATGTATGTATGTATGTATGTATGTATGTATGTATGTCAGGTGCAACCAGAACCACTGCAGAGTTGACCATAGCAGCAAATTTGGAAACAACCCCAATCCATCATCTGAATCGCCCATTCAGCATATGAACAGTTGCTGACACCTGGACCTGATCCAGTGGATCTGATACCCCAAAAGCAGTTCCCCCACTCCCCAACCTCGGGGAGGGGTCAGCTCTTTGAAGTCCGGGGGAGGGGGAAGGAAAGGTGAAAGACTGTCCAAAGAGACCGGAGCTGGTGGCAATAGCCCCGAATTTGTAAAAAGTCTCGTTACTAAGTGCAGAAACTTTGTGCAGCTCCTTCCGAAGCAGCTGGCAATCACAGATGCTTGCGGGACAACCCATCCACAGAGCTTCGCACGCAGCCACCCGGACCAGCCCGCAGACCCGCAGCGGAGCCGCCTACTCACCGGAGGATCTCCGGAGCAGCCCCGGGCGGGAGGCGCGGATCCGTTCCCGCCAGCCTTCCACGCTCACACCGCGGCGCCCAGTGTGCACCGAGGTGGCCTCGGGACGGGACACCGGCCTCTCCCGCTTCTCACCCTCCGCACCCCGGAGCGCTGCGCTCCGAGCGCATGGGAGTCCTACCCGGCCTCCTGCACCAGCCGTGGACGTGCGGTGCAGCGCGGGCTGCTGCTCGGATGCCAGACAGAGTTCGGCTGTACCCACCCCGCCCCTTAGCTCTGTCCCAGTCCCAGCGCCTGCACCCGGGACCCGCCCACCCCACGCCGCCCGCGTCTGCACCCTGCCCGTGGCTCCGCCCACCCGGGTGCCGAGCGACCCAGATCCCGGAAGCCGGAAGCCGCCCAGGCAGACCCAGGGGCGGCGCCCAGCTGAGCAGGCGGCGCCTTCTGAGGGTCTCCAGGACCCGGTGGCCCGGCGTGTCTTCCCGGGGAAGCCACTTGTCCGTCATTCTTTCATTCTTCTTAAGGCTTCAGGATGCAGCCTTAAATAGCAGTTCCTGCTCTCTCCTAATCTCGTTCTGGTGAATTCGATAAGTGAAAAATAGACGACAATCCAAAAGGCAATAGGGGTTTAGAAAACAATAAACTTAAAAAAAAAAAAAAAAAAAACCAGAATTCCGGGATATGTATTTTTAATGTCCTTAAAGAGATCTATTAGTTTGCTTAAGGCCGCCCCCTCCCCCGAAAAAAACACTTCACACGGATGACTTAAACAATAGAAATTTATTTTCCCATGGTCCTGGAAAGTAGAGCCTCTTTCTTCCCATATTCTCACGGGGTATTTCCTGTGTGCCTGTAGCTAGGGGAAGCGTCCGGTGTCTCTAAGACCAAATTTCCTCTTAAAAGTCGCCAGTCCAACTGGCTTAGCCTTCCTCAGTTCCTCAATTTAACTTGTCTCTTTAAATATTCAGTCAGCACATGGCATTGAGAAAATAAAACTGAATCCATTGGAAGATACGGAAGAGATGCGCCTTCCAGAGCAAAAACTGGAAAGCCAGCATCCAGAAAGTTAATCCAAGTCGGAAGCAGCTTTTGCCCAGCTATCTGGAAAATAGAATGTTCATACTACACTCTCAGAGAAAGGGATATAGGGAACCCTCTTTACATGAGTAGAACCTCAAAGGGCTGGGTGTTCTCTAAAGCGTGTGTGTGTGTGTGTGTGTGTGTGTGTGTGTGTGTGTGTGTGTGTGGTGTTTTGGGATTGGGGTAAGTGAAACAACGCGAGAGAAATTTATGAATTGCAAAAATTTTCATGTTGTGGGCTGTGATCTTGGTTCAAAGTCATCTCTGACTGTCCATTGAATTGAAGACAGTGCAACTCGGGCTGTAAATGAATTTGCAAAAACAAAAAGACAGAAGTCGGCGGTAGAGAGTTTACTCAACACTGCCATACGGATGCATCTGGTGCTCCTGGAGAAGGGATTGCTGAGAGGAGGTGGAAGGTCTTGGCAGCCAGTAAAACTAAAGTTCTAGCTTTATCTCGTGGCTATTTGTGTTCGGTCAGTTTCCCCAGCTAAGGGACCTGCTGGCTTCTGTCTTGCTAGGTAGTCAGTCTTACTGCACTAATTGGTGAATTCTTGATTGGAACAGTTATCAGGTGTCATTCAGGGTAGGCTCCAAATGCCTATATAAGGTATCACAGGTCATTGGTCCCCCACAGTCCCCCTCTGTTAATGTGGGAGGAGCTCGTCCCCCCCCCCTTCCCTTCAGTTACTATGTCAATTGCAGACTTATAACCGAGCTGTGGGCATAGTTGCATGTGGTGTAAAGGTACCTACCCAACCTGCTTGAGGCTCTTAATTCAACCTCCCCCGCCTGGGGTGGCACCACCCAGCAAAAATTACTGTTTCCTTAATTTAAAGAAATAAAATGTGGCTGGATGGTGGTGGCACGCACCTTTGATCCTAGCACTCGGGAGGCACAGGCAGGCAAACTCTCTTGAGTTTGAGGCCAGCCTGGTCTACAGAATGAGTTCCAGGACAGCCAGGGCTACACAGAGAAGAAAAAAGAAAAAAAGAAAAAGAAAAAAAGGACAGAAGAAAGGCAGGAAAGAAGGAAGAAAGGAAAGAAGGAAGAAAGAAAGAAAAACCTGACTTGGACTATTTTGGCATACACCTGGAAACTAAAACAATTTTTGAAGGCTCATTGATACTCTGTGTGTGTGTGTGTGTGTGTGTGTGTGTGTGTGTGCGCGTGCGCGCGCGCTAAGTAAAGTAAGTAAGCAACTTAGGAAAGGTTTCCAATGCATAGTGTAACTCGTGGTGACCACTGAAAGAACTGAAGCATGCAGCTTCAGGTCAGTAACGAGGGAAAGGAATAAGAAGCAAATGCAGCTGTGTGGGAATAGCTCTATGTACTGGGCCTGCTTCACTGAAGGCAGCTTAGCAAATACCCTCTGATGCGGTGCTGGTTGAACAGAGACCTGCCATCAGAAATGCTATCTACAGAAAGACTGTCTTAGCAGAGAGCAAAGTCCCATGAGATGGGCGTGTGTAGTGATATGACAGGGTTAGCATAGACTTCAGTATGGTTTGAGGCAAACCATGGTAAAAACAAAACAAAAAACAAAAAAACAAAAAAAACCACTGAGGCTATTCTGATGAAATGGGATGCCAATGAAAAGTGTAGAATGGAGAATCAGCATGATCCAACTTCTAGTTTTATTACATTTGTTTTGTGCATGCGTGCATGCACGCGTGTGTGTGTGTGTGTGTGTGTGTGTGTGTGTGTGTGTATTCTCCCTACCCCTCTCTCCACAGCATACATGTAGAAGTCAGATATTAACTTGCAGGAATTGGTTTTCTCCTCTAACTGTGTGAGAGTCCTGGGAATAGAATTCAGGTCACCACACTTGGCAGCCAGTGCCTTTACTTTCTGACCCATCTTGCCAGCCCCACACTTCTGTCTTAGCCAAGCAGATCTCCACTCTGCTTATATCCTGTATGTAGTGTGATCTGTGGTAGATGCAAGGACGCAATGAATCAAGCTAGGAACAATAAAATAATAGCAAATCGTATTTAGGTGACAGCAGAAGTGGTGATGAGTAAATGTCTATTTTTAAGGTAAACTAAAACCCTATCATGTGCATGAGTCCACGCTAGTGTGTGTGGTGTAGAGGTCAGAGGTCAGAGGTCAGATTGTGATGTCATTCCTCAGGTGCCACCCACCTTTTTTCGGGGGCTAAAGAGCTTTCCCCGTGGTTAAGCAGATAAAATGTGCAGGCAAAATCCCTAGGCATACAAAAGGATTCTTTAAATAAAAAATAAAGGGGTTGGGGATTTAGCTCAGTGGTAGAGCGCTTGCCTAGCAAGCGCAAAGCCCTGGGTTCGGTCCCCAGCTCCGAAAAAAAGAAAAGGAAAAAAAATAAAATGTGTAATTCATTAAGTTTTTTTGTTAGAAAGAAAGAAAAGGGGAAGCCTTGAGGTGAGGTTGTGGGTGGAACAGTAGAGTCCCTTCTTAGCAAGGCCTAGTGGCACTAGAGGGCAGAGAATGACGTGACCAAACGTTCACCCTCCTGGCAGGCATGGTAGCAAGCCTGTAACCCCAGCAGGGAGGCTGGGAGTTTGAGGGCAGCCTGGGCTACATAGTAAGATGGCGAAAGAAGAAGAAGAAGAAGAAGAAGAAGAAGAAGAAGAAGAAGAAGAAGAAGAAGAAGAAGAAGAAGAAGAAGAAGAAGAAGAAGAAGAAGAAGAAGAAAACGGAGGAGGAGGAGGAAAGAGGGATCTGGCTTGATCTCTCTCTCTCTCTCTCTCTCTCTCTCACACACACACACACACACACACACACACACACACACACCCTAAGAATAACACACATTTTACTCACTGTCTTCCTTTCCTTGTCTTGTTTCCTCTACTTCCCACTGGTGTTTCCTGAGTTTTACAAATATATGGCTTATATGCCCTCCTTTGTCTCAGGGTCTGCTTCTGAGATATCCCAGATTAGTCCTGAATGTGTGAAAAATGTGCCTAGAAGCCATGTTCTCCTGTGAAATGAGCTATCATGTCTAACCAGCCTCACTACCCTCCACCAAAAACTAGTGTCCTTGCGATCTCATAATGACTACGTGTTATAGTTACCACAGCACACCTTGGAAAGGCAGTCCACCAAGCTGCCCAGGCAGCAACTGGGACTCAGACCATGGCACTTAGCCCCGTATAATTTCAGTTAACATTTAAAAAGGTAAGTTCATTATGGTTAAAATTGTTCTTCAGAGTCACAATTACCCTGCTCTCAGCTTCTGCTTCCAGTGATTTTGATCAGTTCATACTTATGTTTGAGACAAGATCTTCCCATCCCACACTGACCGCAAACTCACATCAACTCTCCTGCCTCGACTTGCAAGTGCTGGGATTTCAGGCATACCTAGTTTCTATTCAGTTTATAAATCATCTTCCCGCCCCATTTGAAAAACCTAGTTTTGGCGGGAGCTTTTTTTCTTCCAAGGAACAATGTACTAGCACACGAGGACACACAGAGGATTACCTTGCCCTGTTTTCTCTGGACAGGGTCTTATAAATGCACAGGACAAGTTGAGTGGGGAAAAAGTAACATTTTGGAAACTGGCAGACAGGGAGGTGGGTGCTAAACAGAGTTCTGAAAAGGTGGAAGTCCTAAGCAAACAAGAAGAGCTAGAAGGAACCCGTCTGCCCTTGCAGGATCCCCGAAATGGAAACTTAAGGTTCTTTGGAAGGTCGGTTGGATGGTGTTTTGTTGGGGCAAACATGTGAAGGAACATTTAGTTGACGTGGATACAGGTGAAAGCCTAAGGCAGACTCAGGAAGGAACCTTAGGCCAAAGCAGACACAGATGAAAGGATGTCCTTCTAAAGCAAGCACGTGAAAGCACACATGCAGGCATTGGTCTGCCTTACACTGCAGAGTTGAGCTGCATTTATCAAGACTCCATAGAAAGAAACAAACCAAAAAACTTCTGGTGGCCTGCTGCAGTTTCTCGCAGCTTCCAGGGACTCAGGAAGCCTGACAGGGTGATATCAGCTGAGACTGATGCATGTGCTGAGGCAAGGCACGTAGAGGACATGTGACGTTGGAGGGTATAAAAAGGACTCCACAGACAGTGACAGAGGCTGAGCTGGGCTTGCTGGTACAGCTGGCTGTGCAACGCTTGTGGATCTCAAACCTTGGCTGATCTTCACTTTGCCGAGAGAGGCACAGCCAAGCACTCCTGGTCCCTTCTGCTGCTGACTCATGCTGAGGCTAAGGCCTGGCTGTCTCTGCTAGGTAGTGCCACCACTGCTGATTCGTGTCTCCTATCCTGACTACTGAACTGGCCTGCTGGTGTACCTGTGAAGTGGCTCGCACTGCTACTGCTGACCATGAACTGAGCTGCTGATTTTCACACAGCACAGATGGGGGTTGCACCAAAGAATCCCTAAACAGCTCCGCCCCCCACCCCCATATCCTTTCTTTTCCACAACCTCTGGTGGGTGATGTGCTAAAAGGGAGGTTAAAGCATTTAAGAACCATCATTAAGGGGCTGGGGATTTAGCTCAGTGGTAGAGCGCTTACCTAGGAGGCGCAAGGCCCTGGGTTCGGTCCCCAGCTCCGAAAAAAAGACCCCCCCAAAAAAAGAACCATCATTAAAAGTAAAGTTTAAAAGAATAATGTTACAATCCCCCAACAGAGATTGCCTGGGGGACACTGAGAATGGGAGTCAAAGTGAGACGTCTGTGGAGGCAGTGCTGATCCCAGCATCCCTGCGCTCTGTAGTCAGACAGGAGTCCTCTTTGTATCTCTCCAGGGAACTGGAGACGTCATCTCAGAGAGGACTCAGAACGGATGGGCACTGGAGCACAGAGGAGGGCCAGTTCTGTGTTGAATATGGAGGCTGGGATGGGGTAAGGAAATTTGAAAACATATACCAAGGACTTAGGTTCCCAGACTTCTTCCCAGAGTGCTCCACTCGGTCAGTATTCTCTACACTGAATCTTCTCCAGTGAATCCAGTCGGCCTGAGGGAAAAGACCTCAGGATGCTGACTAGACACCACTCAGGAACTTGAGGATCCTCAGTCAGAGGCTGAAGGTTCCGTTGGGTGAGGCTTTCTTAGGGCAAACCCCTTTCATTACCTGGGCTCCATACTGTCTCATCTGATAACTGGACAAGGGCACTACATACAGTCAGGAATTGGCAACAGGTAACTGCTAGTATCCAGGTTGTATAGTTATTGGGTAAAATGGCAGTGGGACTCCTCTGGAGAAGGCCAGGAATGAGAGACACGAATGTACCAGTAGGACAGCAGCCTCTGTGGAGTAGGCTCAGAATCTTTCCTCTAGCTCAGGGCTAGCAGAACGCAAGGCTCCACGTCTATCTCAGTGATACCTGTCTCTAAAGCTGGGGGAATGAACTACACGGATGAAGCAGGACTTTAGTAATCTGCCATTTGTTTGGGACCCTCTTCTCAATTATCCATCTCCAAAGACCTCGGTATCCATTTTGACCACTGGGTTTCAGGCAGATGGATCATTGTTAAAGGCACTATTGAGAATTTCAAAACTCCACTAAAACACAGGACATAAATTTCATGTTTTTTTGGGTTTTTTTTGTTTCTTTTTTTTTTATTCATTTATTATATATAAGTACACTGTAGCTGTCTTCAGATACACCAGAAGAGGGCACCAGATCTCTTTATAGATGGTCATGAGCCACCATGTGGTTGCTGGGAATTGAACTCAGGACCCCTGGAAGAGCAGTCGGGTGCTCTTAACCGCTGAGTCATCTCTCCAGCCCATGGGCATGTTTTTTAATTTAATATGCATGCATGTATGCCTGTGTACCATGTGCATACGGAAGTCAGAAGAGGAATTGAATCTTCTAGAACCAGAGTTACAGACAGTTGTAAGTCACCATGTGGGTGCTGGGAATGGAACCTGGGTCCTCTGCAAGAGCAGCAAATGCTCTCAAGCACCGAGCCACCTCTCCTCACTTCATCAGCATTCTTGCTCTATAGGGAATGGCTACTAAATGATGTTTAAAGGTTCTAGCACCTTTTTTTTGAGGGGGGGGGGCACGGTCTCACAAAGCTTTGAATAGCCTCAAACAAAATATAATCCACATTGAACTTGATTCTCCTGCCCCGGCTCTTGAGTTCTGGGATTACAGGTGTACACACAGCCTGATTAATGCAGTGCTGAGGATTGAACCCAGGGCTTCAGGCATGCTAGGCCCTCTAGTAACTGAGCTATCCCTCTTTCTTTTCTGTTTTCTTTCTTTGAAACCATCTTACTATGTAGCCCAGGCTGTCCCCAAACTCCCAATGTCCCTGCTAGGATTACAGGCTTTGCTACCATGCCTGCCAGGAAGATGAACTTTTGGTCGCGTCATTCTTTGCCCTCTAGTGCTAGAGGCTAAATCAAACCTGGGGCTATGGCCTTTCTAGCACTATTGCTATCAAGACTTTAGTAAACAACATGTCTCTGGGTTCCTACCAGTGGCAGGGTGACAGAAAGAAATAATGTATTTAGTGACTGATCCCATGTTTTTGATATACTTTTCTGTATATAAAGAGCAATGTCTGTCATCCTAGTTTCAGATTAAGCCAATATATGTTGAGCTTTGCCTATTAAAACATGACCATTTGGAGGGATGGAAGGGAATGCAGAAATGCTGTAATTAGATACTACAGCACTTTTTTTTCTTTTTTCTTTTTTTTCGGAGCTGGGGACCGAACCCAGGGCCTTGCGCTTGCTAGGCAAGCGCTCTACCACTGAGCTAAATCCCCAACCCACTACAGCACTTTTTAAAAGGCTGGGTCTTCCAGAGGACCCAGATTTGACCAGTTCCAGGGGATCCAGTGCCCTCTTTTGGCTTCCATGGCACCACATATGGTGCACAGGTACAGATGCAGACGAAATACCCAGACAACAAAGTAAATAAAATTTATTTTTTAAAAAGGCCCAGCTTGGTGGCGGTTGAGGGAGGAGGTATGGGATGTGGAACAGTCAGAGGGTGGACAGGGAGGGGGATAAAATCTGGAGTGTAGGGTTGGGGATTTAGCTCAGTGGTAGAGTGCTTGCCTAGCAAGCACAAGGCTGTGGGTTCGGTCCCCAGCTCTGGAAAAAAAAAAGAAAAAGAAAGAAAGAAAAGAAAAGAAAAGAAAAAAGAGAGAAAGATCTGGAGTGTAAAAAAAAATTTAAAAAATCCAGATACTAGGTTTAATACCTTAAACCCCAAATCTACAGTAGGTGTGTCCATGTGACTAAATGTCACCAGACTGTAGATATGCTTCTCCTCTTGTGTAAATAGCCCCAGTACTTTATATAAACCCACCATTTTCCACAACAGCAGACAAGCCTCCTTCAAATCTCAAGACTTAACTTCTTGTTTCTTTCTTCCCTTTAAAAAGACCTTATTTGGGCTGGGGATTTGGCTCAGTGGCAGAGCGCTTGCCTAGGAAGCGCAAGGCCCTGGGTTCGGTCCCCAGCTCCGAAAAAAAGAACCAAAAAAAAAAAAAAAAAAGACCTTATTTGCTTGTGTGTGTGTGTTTGTGTATGTGTGTGCATACATACATGTATGTGTACATGCACGCATGTGTGCACGTGTGCTCATGTGTTTGTGTGTTGGTGCACATAAGCCAGGGGCATGAATTTGAAGGAGATCAGAGGACAACTTGGAGTAGAGTCTCTCCTCCCACCACGTGGGTCTGTGGTTTGAACTCAGGTCATCAGGCTTGGCAGCAATTGCCTAACTCAATGAACCATCTCACTAGCCTAATTTCTAGTTTCTCAAATGGTTAAAAAAAAAAAATTCCTACCAATAATTGACCGAACCCTTCAAAAAGCCAATGTACTGAAAAGCTATAGATACCAACTAAAAGAAAACAAATAGGTATGATAACAAAATGCAGTTCATAAATGTAGGGTTGGGTCTCAGTTTAAAAGGAAAAGGAGCCATGCACTGTGCTGGCACAACCTTGTAATCAGAGCACTCGGGATGCTGAAGCAGTAGGATTTCAAGGTCAAGGCCACTCTGGGCTTCACTGCCTGGCCTTAGGTGGCATGAAATTACAAACTGCACGGGATCTCACTCTTAGGAGGTATACACTCAGGTATCTAGGAGTGCGACACTCTTTCAGATGACACAGGGAACGCTGCGCTCAGCACTCTGCGAGCTTCCTGCACGTAATCACAAGTGACTATGCTGCGATAACTCCCATTCTCTCCACTAACCTCCTGCATGGGTATGCCGTGACTTAGTTACCCGCTTTTCTGCTAGTGAACATTTAGATTGTTTCTAGCTTGGGGAGATTATGAATAATGCTTTCCTGAACACTTTTATGCTTCTCATGTTCAAACACAGGCATCTCTATCTGGTATCCACCTGGGGCAGATTTGTTGCCCATTAGTGATCTTAACTTAGGCTAGCACTAAAGCACTCTCTCAAGAACTTGGATCAGCTTACACCCCCACCCATTATGGTTGCTCCACAGTCTAACACTTGGGATTGGATTTTTTTCATTTAGTCATTCTGGAATATACCACACCCACACACATGAGAAAGAGGCAGAGACTGAGAGGAACATAGACAGCCCACGTGGAACTCTGTGGACTGGGCTAGCTTGAAATCACAGATATTTTTCTGCCTTTCTCCAGGGATTGGAGGCTTGTGCCCCATTTAGAGATACCTTGCTATGGGTTTCCTTTCTATTTCCCCAACTTCTAGTAAGGCTGGACATTTCTTCATATGGCTATGCTGGTAAATTTGGTTATTCCTTAAGGTGTCCATGTCCATGCAGGTAGGAGCATGCGTGTGTGTGTGTGTGTGTGTGTGTGTGTGTGTGTGTGTGTGTGTGTATCTCCCCATTTCTGATACTGGAATGGAATCTAGGGCCTCATGTCTGCTCAGTAAGTACTAAGCTATATCCCTAATGCTCTGGGCTTGAACTCACTCTGTAACTAAAACAGGCCCTGACCATGAAATCCTCCTGCCTCAGTCTCTGGAGTAGCTGCAATTACAGGCCTATGACCACCACCAGATTTTGCTTGTTTTTGTTTTTGGTTTTTTTTTTTTTCCTATTTGGAATGATTTCTTCATATATACAGTGCCTTTATCACGTGCTTGGTCTGTGTGTGTGTGTGTGTGTGTGTGTGTGTGTGTGTGTGTGTGTGTATACATGTATACACACAGAGATGTGTATTGTGATGATTTGTATATGCTTGGCCCAGGGAGTGGAACCATTAGGAGGTGTGGCCTTGTTGGAGTAGGCTTAAGACCCTCAACATAGCTACCTGGAAGTAAGTCTTCCACTAGCAGCCTTCACATTAAGATATAGAACTCTCAGCTCTGCTGGTATCATGCCTGCCTGGATGCTGCCATGTTCCTGCCTTGACGATACTGAACTGAATCTCTGAACCCGTAAGTCAGCCCCAATGAAATGTTGCCTTGGTCACAGTGTCTGTTCACAGCAGTAAAACCCCAACTAAGACATGTAAATACACAGATATAAATAAATATACATTTCCTCATTGTTTATTTATTGAGAGAAGCTACTCCTCAGATGCCTGGAGGAAGGACATGGCATGCTCTAGCTAAGTTGCCAGCTAGCCTGAGAAACCTGGAAACTTAGCAGCCTCTCACTGTTGAGGTCCAGCTTCTTCGTGTTAAGGACACCAGGGTCCTTCTGCTTCTTCATGACATTTAAAGTCATAACTAAAAAAGCAAATCACAAAATATTCTTACCTTGTTTGTTCCTGAGAGTGAGGCAGACAGTTGTTATTGGCTTTTTCCTTCATTGGTTTGAAACTCAGACCTTATTTCTTACAAACAACGCTAGAAATTCACTATGCACATTTAACATGACGTAGCCTGTTTCTTTAAACATATTTTGGTGTAGTCCTCAGCCCACACTGGTAGGTTTCCAGCCCTACCATCCCATGAACTTTGGTGCACGCTGTCAAATGCTGAGTCTGACTGCCGTTCCCTTCTCATTCTGTCCACTGAGCTTCCCTCCTGACTTGACACCCGTGATCGCTCCATCTCAATATGCTTGTCCCTAAGGATGCTCGGGCTCGCATCTTCAGCTCCATGAATTATGTCCTCCAGGGTTCTTCTTGTAGCCCACACTTCTCTGATCCCATCCACTCCTTCCACAGGGCTAACTCTCAATTTTTTGGCATGCCCCAGAAACTCAGATTTCTTTCATTTCTTTCTCTCTGTCCCACTTCCTAGACATGGCTGACCTCCCAGCTTTATCTCCTGTTGTATTTTTCTGGTTGCTTTTCCCAAGTGGTATTCCATGGATATTATTATATATTTTTAAAATGGATTCTACTGTAAAGTTAGCCTAGAAAGCCTAGAAAGCCATGGAAACTTTCTCCTATAGGGCTTTCTGGCACTCCACTACTGCTATTAGAGTCTAGACACAATGAGGATTTCTAGGGACAGCGAATCGTCCTCAGTGCCTCATCAGGCATAAGCTGCTGCCTTGAATCAGTCCATTCTCCCCTAATCCATTCCAGGGTCCTAGTCCAGCTTTACCATCTTCTGGCCCCGTGGCTTTCATCTCGCGTCCTCAGACACGTTATTCCCATGGTACAAGAGCAAGCTTTATCTACAACTCAAGTGGGAACATGACATCTGCGGTTCACACTTGAGGGTGAACTGCCCCCGGGATCTGGGACGCTTTCCTGTGACCTGGCCAGCTCCTGTCTCATCTCACGCTGTAGACCCACTTACACCGCAGGACTCTCCATCTGCTCTCCCTTCTCCAAATCGTCTTTGTTTACACGGTGCTATCTGGAAAATTCCCCCCTTTCCTCTAACCACTGGCTAACTGCTACTTCTCTAAGACTCACTCTTCTTAGGAGGAGTTCCCGATGGCACCCTGACACCAGCTCATAACCCATTGTACCAGCAATTATAAACGTGTTACCCAAAGCTTAAGATCAGGGATGATGACATTTCCCCACTTTAAGTCCTAAAATCTAGCGGGTCCCAAGACTCGGCCCTCCTCTCTTAATGCCACCTCCAAGACGAACCTATCCATCCTGACACCTCCCAAACTCATGTCTCCAGCCAGCTCATTTCCAATACCCAAGTACAACTGCTTTACTCTTCTGTCTGCCACACTGGTAGTTTATTCATGTCTGTTAAAACATAACTGCCTCTGATATCCTTCCCCAGGTCCTCATGCTCACTATCTTCTTACCTTAATATTCTCTGAAATTAATTTGTTAATTGTCCCTCTTTCCTACCAAAATACCCACACACAACTACAGTAGTTGCTTACCGTGCTGTCTCTACTGCCTCAGACAGTTTCTGGCATAATGTTTACACATTAAATATGTGTTGGATGAAATAATGTCTAACACAAGTCTGGCACATAATTCTTACTGACATTGGAACGCTTGCTAATTGCCCTATATTGTGTTAAATGCACCACAGGAATTACTTTGTCTTAAGACTACGATTGGCTCCGTTTTATACTGAGACCTCTAGGGATAAGAAGTTGTTGGAATCCTAGTTAACAATGATACGGGTACCAGTGTAGCCTTGCTGTGAGTGGCTACTGTACTATCCCTTCATTTACACTAGCTATTCAACTGTGTGCTCTAATGAAGGGACAGTGAAGGTGGAAGATGGGAAGGGAAGGGAGCACGGTACCCTCTGTGAGAGCAGGAGGAGAGCACGGTACCCTCTGTGAGAGCAGGAGGGGAGCACGGTACCCTCTGTGAGAGCAGGAGGGGAGCACGGTACCCTCTGTGAGAGCAGGAGGGGAGCACGGTACCCTCTGTGAGAGCAGGAGGGGAGCACGGTACCCTCTGTGAGAGCAGGAGGGGAGCACGGTACCCTCTGTGAGAGCAGGAGGGGAGCACGGTACCCTCTGTGAGAGCAGGAGGGGAGCACGGTACCCTCTGTGAGAGCAGGAGGGGAGCACGGTACCCTCTGTGAGAGCAGGAGGGGAGCACGGTACCCTCTGTGAGAGCAGGAGGGGAGCACGGTACCCTCTGTGAGAGCAGGGAGGGAGCACGGTACCCTCTGTGAGAACAGAAAGGCAAGGTTCCATCTGTGAGAGCAGGGAGGGAGCACGGTACCCTCTGTGAGAGCAGGAGGGGAGCACAGTACCCTCTGTGAGAGCAGGAGGGGAGCACTGTACCCTCTGTGAGAGCAGGAGGGGAGCACAGTACCCTCTGTGAGAGCAGGGATGGAGCACTGTACCCTCTGTGAGAGCAGGAGGGGAGCACGGTACCCTCTGTGAGAGCAGGAGGGGAGCACGGTACCCTCTGTGAGAGCAGGAGGGGAGCACGGTACCCTCTGTGAGAGCAGGAGGGGAGCACGGTACCCTCTGTGAGAGCAGGAGGGGAGCACGGTACCCTCTGTGAGAGCAGGAGGGGAGCACGGTACCCTCTGTGAGAGCAGGAGGGGAGCACGGTACCCTCTGTGAGAGCAGGAGGGGAGCACGGTACCCTCTGTGAGAGCAGGAGGGGAGCACTGTACCCTCTGTGAGAGCAGGAGGGGAGCACAGTACCCTCTGTGAGAGCAGGGAGGGAGCACGGTACCCTCTGTGAGAGCAGGAGGGGAGCACAGTACCCTCTGTGAGAGCAGGAGGGGAGCACAGTACCCTCTGTGAGAGCAGGAGGGGAGCACTGTACCCTCTGTGAGAGCAGGGAGGGAGCACGGTACCCTCTGTGAGAACAGAAAGGCAAGGTTCCATCTGTGAGAGCAGGGAGGGAGCACGGTACCCTCTGTGAGAGCAGGAGGGGAGCACAGTACCCTCTGTGAGAGCAGGAGGGGAGCACTGTACCCTCTGTGAGAGCAGGAGGGGAGCACAGTACCCTCTGTGAGAGCAGGAGGGGAGCACTGTACCCTCTGTGAGAGCAGGAGGGGAGCACGGTACCCTCTGTGAGAGCAGGAGGGGAGCACGGTACCCTCTGTGAGAGCAGGAGGGGAGCACTGTACCCTCTGTGAGAGCAGGAGGGGAGCACGGTACCCTCTGTGAGAGCAGGAGGGGAGCACTGTACCCTCTGTGAGAGCAGGAGGGGAGCACGGTACCCTCTGTGAGAGCAGGAAGGCAAGGTTCCATCTGTGAGGGCAGGGAGGGAGCACGGTACCCTCTGTGAGTGCAAGAAAGAGAGCATGGTACCCTCTGTGAGAGCAGGAAGGGTGTCAACTGGAGGAAGGAATGCACTGCAGGCCTTGTCCTCTGCATTTACCCTCCCCACCTAGCCAAGCAGAGCACCATCCCTGTTTCCCGATGGAGTTCACCTCATCCTAGGTTTCTCTGCTTAGAGAGGGCTGGGTCACCTTTAATCAGGCAACCAAAGGGAGCTACTGTGACCTTGCTAGTGAGGGTTTAAACTATTTGCTCTGGGTACAGAGAAAGCACAAAGTGTTCACAGAGCAGTCTTGGAGTCTACTATTGTCTCTGCCAAAGAAGGGTGTTCTTTCTCTGGGTCTCAGCTTTTCCATCTCCAGGGAAAACCTCCATATCCTAATGTTCCATTACCCAGGCCCCTTAGCTCACTGCTCCCACTATCACTGAAGAAAGGTCTCCTTTCTATGTCCTGGACTGGCCTGCCCTTGGTACTAAGAACGCAATTCTTTAAGATGCGCAAGTAAAGGCAGAAGCTGCTCTTGGAAAGCAGAGATCCTATGTGTGTCTCACTGTCTTGCAAGAGTGACACAGTGACAGTCGAGCAAAATGGTCCTTCCCTGCAATATTTATTAAGGAGTTTACACATACACAGGAGAAAGGCAACCAGGCGCTGTGGTTCCCACACATGACATCTCTGAAGCAAAGTTTTCTTGTTTGAATTTTCAAGTGGAGTGAACAACGGCCGAGAGAAAGCTGTCCAGGCCCTCTGCCTCTTACACCTGGAGAAGGTGGGCATCAGCACTCAGACACGAGGGCACAGAGACTGGCAGATGGGAAAGGGAAAAGAGAAGGGACCTACCAATGAGACGGCAAGTTTTAAACTGTAGGACAACCTGGCAACAGTTTAGGCTGCTGATAAATTAACTCCTCTCTGCTGTAAACCTAGAACTATAAAAACAAAAACACACCCAGAGCAGATGGGGAGGTGGCATGTGGGATCCACACATCAACACGCACACAAGCAGTTGAGCTCTGCGTTTCCTCTGAGGGGCTGCTCTTCTAGCCACAGGGCCAGATCTGGCTCAAGGTAGGCAGAAGGCGGGGAGGGGAGATGTGTGTGTGTCTGTGGGGGACATTCGTGGAGTCTCTGGTGCTAATAAAGGCTGACGACTGAAGCAGCTCCAGATCCTGCAGCACTCAGAGTGAGTGGACTGATATTTCTGCCCATCTTCATAGGAAAGGCTGGCCTCACTCCAGGGCCAGGGCCAGACTGACCCAAGACACAGGACTGTCTGACTGCAGGATTTCCTTCATTCCTGAAAGGCTGGGAACATGATGGCTCCCTCTTCAAGCAAAACTCTCAGAGCTTAGAAACCGCTTATAACAAATGAAGACCTTTTCTACTCTCCACTCTGCCAAGCACTCATTCTTAACAGACCTTTCTGAGGGTCTGAGGAGGCTCAACCTCAAGGGGAGATACTGAGCAGTGTATATGTTCTCCTGCAGTTCATGTGCCCTCTTCTGCCAATAATCCTAAGGTGCTGGTGCTGGGAGGGTCGGGGTCGGGGTCGGGTGGGAGGAGATCCGGACAGTCAGGGGACAACATAAAGCAAGAGAGAGGTCTATGACGCTGGGAAGGGATGGACTAGGCAGAATGCCAAACCGCATATGACTTATGATCAATTTCTAAACCAAACAGAGAGAGGTAGGAAAAAGGGAAGGGGAGGGCTGGGAAAGAAGAGGAGGGAGGAAAGCAAGGGCCGAAGAGAGTGGCAGCCATACAGGTGCTTTGCTTTTATTTCCACATCTGAGGACTGAGAGTCTGATTGGCTGCCTGGCCATTTCCACCGCCCATTGACTGTCCATAGCTCATCATGCCGTTGGCTCCGTAGAAGTTCATCCCAGCCATCTGCTGGGTCATCTGAAAAGGACAGGGATTTCTCAGATTAGGCCACGGACCTTAGTCAGTGAACAGAGCAGGGAGGAGTCCTTCTGTTTGTGGGAGGTAAGAAGGACTCCTGAGTCCAGCGAACTTCTCTTTTCCAGGCCCTCTCCTCAGAGCCTCACTGAAGGAACTGCTGTCAGCTGGCCACAGCCTTGCCCTGAAGAGCCCAGAGACAGACTCTTGCTACCGTACTCCGCCTCATCGCCAGCAGAGGGCATCACTGCCCGTGTCAGTGCTTGTTTGGGAAGCTGGGGCGATGGGCCTCCTACTGAATAAACGAAGGAAGAACAGGGGCAATAGCCTGCATCTTCCATTTATGACAGCCAGAGAGGCTGGAGAGTGCAGCCTGAGTGGGACAGCAGCTCCTTTGTGCTGTTTGGTTAAGACAGGGTCTCCCTGTGCCTTACTGACTGGCCTGGACTCACCTTGTAGACCAGACTTGCAGTGATTATCCAGCTCTGCCACATGAGTGGCAGGCACTAGGAGCAGCACAGAGAACTAGGATTGGGGACATGTGCTATTACGCTGGCCAGCAGGGACTTCCTTGTAATGAGATTGAAAGACAGACTGACAATCTTAAGTCCCCTGAGCACAGTGTGTTTGCTATATAAACGAACTCTTGTTCTCCCATCAACTTTTCAAAAGATTTCAGTTTTCCTTAAAGTTGAAAATTAGGTAAAAATTGGAAAAATAATACAACAAAATCCATGTTTCATCTTTAAATTTACGAGCTGTTAAAACTTTCCCTGATTTGTTTGTGTACACATCCATATGTATGTGTGTGTGTGTGTGTGTGTGTGTGTGTGTGTGTATATATGTATATATATATATATATATATGTGTGTATATATATATATA
Organism: Rattus norvegicus; assembly: GCF_021556685.1. NCBI lineage: Eukaryota > Metazoa > Chordata > Mammalia > Rodentia > Muridae > Rattus > Rattus norvegicus. Next base: position 140,558,101 of record NC_141538.1, read on the forward strand.
TATATATGTGTGTATATATATGCATGTGTGTATATACTAAACCTTACTGCAGGCGTCACACCACTCACCCCTGGAAGTCAGGAGACCTCATGAGAATGAACACTTTCCCAAAACCACACGGTAGGTAGCATACCCAAGAAATGTCACAGTGCTGCCGCAGTCCACACTTCCGTCTCAGTCCTTTCCTCTCATGTCAGCCTGGGTGTTGACTTCTTTTTTTTTTTTTTTTTTGGTTCTTTTTTTTCGGAGCTGGGGACCGAACCCAGGGCCTTGCGCTTCCTAGGTAAGCGCTCTACCACTGAGCTAAATCCCCAGCCCCGGGTGTTGACTTCTTGTTTAATGTGTGACCCACAGGCTTGTATAAGGGGAGATGTACGGAGGTGGCCCCGTCAGGGAATGTTCTTGTTTTTAAGTCAAAAAGGTTCCCAAGAGTTAAAGTTGGCTGCTGTGCATCAGTTCTCCAAATATCATAAAATGGATCTTCCTGTTGGGCAGGCATAGAGCACGCCTCTAATCCCACCACTGGGGAGGCAGAGGCAAGCAGATCTCTGTATGTATGAGTCTGGTCTACAGTGTGAGTTCTAGGACAGCCAGGATACACAGAGAAGCCCTGTCTTGAAATAAAAGAAAGAAACCAAAACAAAAAGGCTTTCCTCCTCCTACCTCATACTTGCCCCCCCACTCTTGCCTTTCCAAGTTACCAACCTAGACACGTGTGTTTTCTTTCAGGTTCCATGTCTGCGAGGCCCCGGTTAACCAGAGCTCTGCTCTGCCATGCCTTTGGGCTACTCCAGGTAGGCCTCCACCAGGGTGGGCCTTTCTCTTTCTGGGTCAGTCACCTCTAGGCCCTTACCCCCTGTCTTCTTTTTGCAGTTTCTTCTGTGGTGCTACCTCAGTGGTGTAGGATGCTCCTGGGCCTAATACCATGTTACTGAAGTGTGGGTTGATGTCTACATGCAGGTGAGGGCGGGCACGAGACAAGGTAAGGCCTGTGATTGGGCAGTGAAAAAGAAAGGCAGGGGCAGAGTTTTTGAAAGGCAGCAGAGAGAGAGGAGGAGAGGAGAAGATGGAGGAGGAGAAGGATGACCCACCCCATGTGGCTTTAAATAGCCACAGGTAACTATGAGTATCTTATAAGAGATGGATTATTACAAGACAAATTGTCTTATCTAGGTGGGCAGTTTATATCAATATCAATTGGCTCTGAGTTTATTGTGTAGACATTTTGTGGAGTGAGAATTTACTGATATAAATCTGATTGATAAATTACAAGTTTCTAGAGTTTTGATTTTACTGGGTTGCTGGGAATGTGAGCAAAGTCCACAGCAAGAGAGCCTCACGATAGGCGGTCTCTATATGGGACTGGTGTGGCAGCCGCCAGCCTTGGGAATTAAATGGATGGCTGCTGATAGGGCTGCCATGCCCGAGATTGACGCAGGGCTATGGAGATGCTCTGATTGCCCTAGGCCAGAGAGTCTGCCGAGTCTGGCTGAGTGAGATGAGAACACCTTGCTGATGCCATGTGGCCTGACAGTGCCAGTGATAGCATGGCTTGGTGTCTCATTTCATATTTCTTAAAATTTACCCCAACACTGAAGCCTGCAATAGTGGTTTTATTTGTACCCCTTGCTTGTCTGTAGAGGTTTGATTTTGTTTTGGGGAAGTTGTAGAGAGACTCAGACTTAGTTCCTATAGAAACTCAGGAATCCTTAACTTCAGCCAGGCCTTCCAGGGAAATAAAAACAAGGTATGCCTCTGGCATTAGCTTGTCTGTATAAAAAAGCTTTGAGGGGTAAAGGAGTGGCGCCAGGTCAGACACTGAGGACAGCTCTGAAGCCTCGTCCCAGGTACAATGAGGCTGCTTACCTGAGTGAGGTTCCACTGCAGTTGCTGAGCTGGCTGAACGCCGTACACAGTCTGGGGCATGGCTGCCATGCTCGCCATGTAGCCGGCCTGCTGAGTGGTCATCATCCCGCTCGGCACGCCCGCCATGGAAGCCTGCATGCCCCCCATATAGCCTGCGGGCATGGCCATGGGGGTGACCATTCCAGAGGCTCCTGGGTGAGCTACCATGCCGACTGGTGGGGGCATCATGCTCCCCATGATGCTGTTAGGTGGTGTAACCCCAGGGAAGCTGGGGTACGCTGTGGGATATGCCATCTGAGCAGGAGCCATGAACATTGCTGCCAAGAAAACACACATAAGGGTCTGTAAGAGGAAAAGACAAAGTTAGCCCAGATACTTCAACCTGTTCCTTTCCAGGAAGAAGTTCTCCCGTCATTCAACTTGGAACCCTGGTCTCCACAGCAGGGCAGCAGGAGACATTCCTACAAGACTTTCTGTGGTTCTCACTGGCCTCACTCTGATCTAGGTGTTACCGTTCAGAGGCTGACCCTGACCTCGAACTGATGGCATTATATCCATCTGCAGATATATATATATATTTGCAGCCTCTTCGGCAATGTCATATTCAAGTTTGTTTTATACATGATGTGCTTGACCTCAGAGTTAACTAGTCCTTGTCATAACAAAACAATTTCTTTTATAAATTAGCATGCAGTGGAACATGTTTCTTTACAGCATTTGTTATAAACACTTACTTTTGGTTGATTCCCGTCCCCCCATACACTCTCTGGATCCCTGCTGTGCCCTGTGCCTCCCCCCTCCGTTCCCATGTCACTCCTGGTACAGCCTCCCCTCTCTTCTCTTAGAACCTCCCCCCCTCTCCTGGGCCCCTTCTGTTTTACTGGACTCTAGCCACAAGTGCTGTCTTATATATGGATTCTAACCATAATTTTTGCACGTTTACCTATGTGAGAGTAAAATTATACCTGTGGTATGTGTATTTCTTAGCCTGGGTTATCTCACTTAACATAATATTTCCACTTCTATACATTGTTTTCAAATTTCATTTTTCTGTACGGTTGAGTAAAATTCCAACACAATAAATAATTCTTGCACGTTTGCTCTCAAGTCTCTCCCTGGAGCAGGTCTAAACCTTAGAGACTCTACCTTGGGCAGGCATTTGAGGCGTCTGGGATCCATACAGTGACAGGATGGAGTCCTTGGAGAGCTGTTTCTTGCCTGTTTCTTCTGACTTGCTCCCCGGCTCTGGAAATAGGTTCAGGTTTTCAGGGACAGAACCAGCACTCCCGGCAGTTGGCATGGAACCTACAGCCTAGTGCACAGAAGGCAGCAGGACAATTAGACTGGTCCTCTGGGGGAGAACCCTTCCCCTTTCTCTGCTTCTAACACTTCTGATAAGAATTCATGGCTCATGAGCCAGCTGTGGTAGCTCATGACCTTGGAGACTGAGGCAGGAGGCCAGCTGCGAGTCTGAGGACACTTGGGCTACACAGTGAGATCTAGGTTAACCTGCAGAACACTGTTAAAGTATGAAACACTGAAGGATAGGGGAGTAGAAAAAGAAAGAAAAGAATTTATGGCTCATGTTAAGTCAGCATCTTCCTGAAAATTTTATCATAAAAAGAGCAGATAAGCCTTTCGAGTTAAGCTCTGGTACAAAGCTTTGTTCTTTAACAAAACAAAGAAACAATGTGACTTGATAAGGAAAACAAAATAAAAATAACCCCAAAATGATGCAGCATGGAGAACTGAGTTTAGTCAGTGCACAGACTGAAGATAGTTGCCTAAGAAATATTCCAGAAACAACTTCCATAGCTAAGTGTTCCTCATCTGAAAAATATCCATTTTGTAGAATTCTCGTGGAAATATGAAAGTATGAACAAAATATACAAAATAACACAGACACTATTTCTGGGACATTCCTCAAATAAGAGCAAGTGATATTCAAGTCTTCCACACCCACAACACCTTGGGAGTGGGTCTGACCAAGCAGTTCACCTCAAGTATCAGCCTTAACAATATGACAGCCCTGTGACACTGGCCCATTCAAATAGTCACTCTTTGAGGACAACAGACAAAATAGAATGAAGCAGTAATCTTGGGCTGTAACAAGGTAACACAATGCCAAAGAGAAAAATCAAGAGAAACAAAAGTTCAGCCCTACCAAGGAAGCAGACCTGATTCTGTGATTCACTATCAACTTTTCTGGAATCCTCTTTAATTCTGAGGCATACAGAAGGCTTACCTTTCTGGAAACTGAAGAAGGGGATGGAACAGAGGCCAAAAGATCTAGATCCTTTTCTAGGGCATTGCTGGTCTTACTGTTTGCAATAGAGCAGGCCACAGGAGCATCTGGGAAGAAAAGCAAAATTAAACACAGCCCAGACATGAAGACCTGTCCTCTATGTGAGACAAGACCACACAGGCTCCATCTGGTCTCGGCCCAGTGAGCCTGGATAGGGTTTTTAAACAGAAGCCTCACCCCACATTCCTACCAGGGCTTTGGAGTAGGTTACAGCTTGCTGTCAGAGGGCTCCAGAAACTCAGGCCTGAGGGCCACATCAGGGCTCAGCTGAGTGGCTGGTTTCCTCCTGGCTACTAGAAGGACAGGTGTGCAGGACTCACTTGCAGAGATAAATGGGGTGCGAAATTGGAGCCCTGGTAGTCAACAACCTGAATCAGCAGCAGAGACCAGATGGTACAACCAACCATCAATGCTGTGAAACAGAACAGCTTTCTCCTTACAAGAGGCAGAATCAGAACCACCAAGGGAGAACTGCACGGTAACGCCCACTTTAGAAAATGGCTGCACAGGAGCAGTGGCTGTAGCTGAGCATAGGAGAGCGGCAAAAGGCTCAGAGGTGTTGTTTCATGGAATTGCCGACTTCTACTGAGGGCTTGGTATGAAACTGAAGGCCAGGAACCGCAGAGGTGACCACAGCATCTCAAGCAGACACTGAGTAACAACAGCCAATAGTTCTGCACACGACATTCAAAGGTTACACAACCTGTCCGGGATCCCTGACTGTAAGTGGCACTGTGGGGACTGCTGCAAAGGCCATGCTCTCTCAGCCACTGCACTGAGCTGTTGCTCTGAAAAAGCCCCAGTGAACACTGAGTAACTGTTCAGAAATAAACAGGAAGGACACGAGCAAGTGACTTCAGTGAACACAAACATAGGCCTTGACTCCCAGGCTTCCTAGAGTGGTTGAGAATTCACTGAATTTGCAAGAATACAAGAGTTGAAAAGCCTAATTCTTACCAAGGCCCAACAAGTCCATGACAGGGGCTGCGGATTTCGGGGAGCTTTTCCGAGGTAGCTGTGCGTCTTCTTTTTTCTGTGGCTAAGATGAAAAAATGTTATAAAAAAGAGCAAGTGGCTGTTCTTGACACCCCCACCCCCACCACTGTAAAGCCACAGGTATTCTTGTGGTGTGGCTGTCTGTCAAAGACAGTCACTAAAGAAACAAGACTCAGGAAGTGCCAGGAAGCATGAGTGCATGAACGGAATGTGAGAAGCAGAGCCCTGGTAAACAGTGCCCTCGTTGGCTTGTTTAGCTTTTTAGAGGGGCCTGACCTCAGTATGTGGGAACTCGACACCTTTCAGTTTATTCTAAAGATCACTTTAAAGAGGTCTGACTACTCTGCCTTAATCAGAATGGGCTGGTTTCACAGATGAGATTCAGTGATGTACAAGATTTTTCCTTAAGCAATAGTGTAAAACTGTCTCTTGAGAAGGGTGAGATGGCTCAGTGGTTAAGAACACAGGCTGATCTTGAAGTCTAGGGGGACACAATCCCTTCTTCTGGTCTCTGCAGGCACCAGGCACACATGTGGTGCACATATACACATGCATTCACATACATAAAAATAAACAAGCCTTTAGAAAATAAAAAAATTGAAAATCTTTTCTCTTATGATCATAAGCCCCTAGAGAATCTACTATACGGCCATAGTGTGTGCCACGGGAAAGGGGGCATGACCTGACTTGTGGACTACTTCAGCCTGCAACAGGGAAATAAAGTAAGAAGTCTGATGAAGGCTAACACAGAGGGAACATCTGCTTAGAAGGATCGCTTGGCACTGCTGGGACATGTACCCTGCTGAGAAGGGAAAGAACGCTCCCACACTTCCATCTCACCTCCTGTCACAGAGAAGAGCTATAAGCCAGATGTAGTGTGGCACACTCCTGACTTCAGCATGTGGAAGTCTCTGAGTTCAAGGCTAGCCGGACTATAGAATGAGTTCCAGGGCTACATAGTGAAAACCTCTCTCATTAAAAAATAATAATAAAATACAAAAAAGGAAGGATAGAAGGAGAGGAAAGGGAGAGATGGGGTAGAAAGGGAAAGAGAAGGGAGCAGGGGGTGCTACAGAGTAAGAGCAAGAAGAGCAACAGAGCACATTAGACAGCAACTGGCAATGGGCAAGCAATCGGTGCTCTCTAAACGTGGGCCTTTAGTCCCAGAGCAACAGTGCAATATGGTTTCAGACCCACTCACTGCCATGAAGCCTCCCACCACTGTCCTCCTCCCAGATATGTGGGCATGGGAGCACCCACACGGTGAGAAGCCCCCACTTACCATTTTTACTTTCTCAAAGACAACGGGTTCCATCTTTTTCTCTGGAGCAGGCTCACTTCCTCGTTTCCACTTATCATCCTTCTCTTTCTAAAGTGATTGAGCAGGACAGTGATATCTTAGCATTAGCACAATCAGTGTTTCAGAGCTACAGTCCAAATGCAGGCAGGGCAGCGAGTTCACCAGAGGTTCTGATGCAGAGATTCAACCAACTTGGTGTGTGGTGTGAGCACTGATCTTCCTCATTAGCCTCCGAACTGAATGAGGCAGATTTCACATTTTAAGGGCTCACCACTCTTGAACTCTGTAATACAGATTACTATCTAGGGAAGTTTAAAGTTGCCACCCATTTGTACCCTCTATCTCCTATGTGTTATACATAACTATATAAAGCCAAATGATCTCAAAAAATAAATACTAAAGGCAGGAAGGTGGTGGATGTCTGTAATCTCATCATTTGGAAGACTGGGGCAGGAGTATTTTGAATTTGAGACCAGTCTAGGGTATATAACAAAGGCCTTCAAAACAACAATCCCCATAAAAGAAAATCCCTTTCAGTTTTTGTTGCTCTTTTGAACTCTGATCCTCTGCAAAAGCATCAAGTGCTCTTAACCACTGGGCCCTGACTCTGGTCTTTTTACCTCTATTTTTTTAAAATTAGGAAACAAAGCTAGAGGCTGGGCATAGTGACAACTTGCCTGCACTTAAAAAGTTCACAGGCTACAGAATGGATTCCAAAACAGCCAGGGCCATACAGAGAAACCCTTTCTCAGAGGGGGAAAGGGGAGGAAGGAGGGAGGGGGAGGGGAGGGGAGGAGAGGAGAGACAGAGAGAAAGGGGACTCAGTGGTTAAGAGCACTGGCTGCTCTTCCAGAGGTCCTGAGTTCAATTTCCAGTAACCACATGGTGGCTCACAACCATCTGTGATAGGGTCTGATTTCCTCTCCTCGTATATGTGAAGACAGATCACTAATATACATAAAAATAATAAAATATATATTTAAAAAAGAAAGAAAGAAAAGACAGAAACAATCCAGCAAGGGCTTGGTGGTGTAGAACCCCAACTCTTGGATGTGAAGGCAGGAGATGTACTAACGATCACAGAAACCCAGACAGAGCATGCACAACATGTTAGAAGGTTTGCAGGGAGGCTAGACTTTGGTTATGCCTCTGAAGAAGGAACACATCCAGATCAGTCACTGCGAGACAATGAGGAAGCATGAGCTCTTCCTCTTAATTTTCATATTTCCTGTAAAAATAGCTTTTCATCACAATACTTTGTCTTTTTGTGTATAATGTGGCACTGGAATACAGAACGCTATTTCCTTTTTGTCTCTGGTTTTGGAAGTAGAGACTAATGTAGTCAAGGCTGGCTGCAAATTTACTACGTAGCCAAGGTTGACCTTACACTCCCGATTCTTCTGCATTTACATCTGAAGCGCTAGGGTTACAGATGGGCAGGCGCCATTGTGCCCAGCAGAGCACTACTTACACACTGAGGTTAAGCATCTGTCTTTTTTTTAAAACAGACCTTTGAAGGGAATATTGTACACCTGGAATACCAGCTCTAGAAAAGCAGAGGCAGGCAGATCTCTATGAGCTTGGGGTTAGCCTGGTTTACATAGTAAATTCAGACTACCCAGGGTTTTATAATGAAACCCTGTCTCAAATATGACAACAAAGCAAAACAAAGCAGACCCCAAACAAACAAAAATAAGAAGCAGAATTTGGATGGGGCCATACCTCAGCAGAACACTACCAATGTGTACAGCACCTTAAGTTACATCCCTAGCACTGCACACCAACCAAGTGATCTCTTAACAGAGCCAGGTACTTCTTGTTTAAAACAAGTTGTTTTCATTCAATGAATGTTCTTCCCTTCTTTATGCATATGTGTGTCTGTGCATGCCAGCACATGTGTGTGTGTGTATGCATATGTGTGTCTGTGCGTGCCAGCACATGTGTGTCTGTGTGTATGTGTGTATGCATATGTGTGTCTGTGTGTGCCAGGGCATGTGTGTGTGTGTGTGTGTGTGTGTATGTGTGTATGCATATGTGTGTCTGTGCATGCCAGGGCATGTGTGTGTGTGTATGTATATGTGTGTCTGTGCATGTCAGCGCATGTACATGTCTGTGTTTGTGTGTGTGTGACACAGAGAGAGAGAGAGAGAGAGAGAGAGAGAGAGAGAGAGACACTAGGCAGATTTCAAACTTGTGGCAATCCTCAGTCTCCAGAGGCTGGTATTACAGGTATGTGCCATCATCCTGACTGCTAAAATTATCCTTTTTATTTATGAGGCTGGAGTCTGAAATAACGATTAATTCTTGTTTTAACGAGAATGAAAGAACATCTTAGCATAGCAAATAAAAAAATGCAAGTCTCGGTATTTCTTTCCCATGTGGAAACTCTTGTGGGTGGGGCTGCCCTTCTCCATCTTCCCACTCCCTCTACGCACCCTCTGACCTCGTTTGATTTTATACTTCATAAACTTCAGCGCAGTGAACACAGCTTTTATTCACAAATAAAATAAAATATGTGTGCTTTGGTTCTAAACTCTTTTTTAAAATTATGTGTAGTATGTGTGAAGGGTTATGCTGTGCATGTGAGTGCAAAGTGCCTACAAAGGCTAAAGAGTAGGATCCTGTTGGGTCCTGTGGACCTGGAGTGCCAGGCTACTGCGAGCTGTCAGCGTGGAGGTGAGAACTGAGCTCTCATCCTCTCACAGAGCACATTATGACTGCCGAGCTACCTCTCAGGCCTGCCAAATTCTTTTGGATGGTGCTCTCTGGGGTTAATTCTTTCTTGGAACACTTATGTTAACTGACAAGCCTTTTCCCCCCAGACAATGGTGAGGAGACCTTCATTTTAAGTTAGCAAGGAATTCCTTTCCCCTAACTACTGTACCACCTTGCCTGCTGAGACTCAGGAGGGTCTGCCCTTCTCATACCCTGTCAAATATCCATCTACAGCCGGTTCCAGTTAGCTTAACTTCTGTTATCTGGGAAGGCTTTTCTGGTGGTTTTTTTTGTTTTTTGTTTTTTTTTTTTTTTTGAGACAAGGTTTCCCTGTGCCCAGCTGTTCTGGAACTTGCTCTGTAGACCAGGCTGGCCCCGAACTTACAAAGATTTGACTGTATATGTACGTGTGCATAGGTGCACACACACACACAGAGATACAACTAAATAAATAGGAAGGAATGTGGAGTCAGATGTGGGAGACACTTATATCCCCAGGACTTGGAAAATAGAGGCAGGAGTTTGAGGCCAGGCTAAACTACATAGTAAGACCCTGTCCCAAAAACTCAAAAAAGGAGGAGGGAGGGAAGAAAGAATTTGGAACTGAGAAGTAGTAGCACTTCTCAGTGTAGATCAAGGCAAAGAATCCTCTGATGATTGTCCTGCTGTCCATGAGCTAGGTCCAAAGCATGCTCCATATCATAGCCTTGACACTGGCTTTTCCTACTTTTACATCTATGTATGTGTTTGTTTGTTTGTTTGTTTGCTGTAAGCTGTAGTTTGTTTATTTATTTGAGACAGGGCCTGACTATGTAACCTTGGCTGGCCTGAAATTGGTATGTAGACCAGGCTGGCCTCAAATCCAGAGATTGCTCGTCTTGGATGGCATTAAAGTGTGCACTGCCATGACAGGCTACTTTCACATTTATTAACTGACCATTTGGGACCATTTGTTACTTCATTGGAATTTTGTTTATAAAGTGGAAATTTCAGTTCTTCCCTGGTCTGATTAAAAAGTAAATTATTAGTATAAACAAAACTTAGAGATTTACAACCAACCCTAAGGACATTGATGTCCAGACTTCGGTCCATATATTTCTTCTTCTCATATTTATCTCGAATAAATCCTTCAACAGCTCTGCAAACACTTATTAAGGATGAATCAAAGAACGTGTCTCCATCAGTGGGAATATAAAAGATCAATTTGTCCCCCATGGCAATGCTCTCCCCTTTCCTCCCTGCCTGGTTTCCCCGAGTAGGACTCCTGCTTCTTCATATATAGTTTCCCTTCCAAAACCTTGAAATCACTCCTTCAAGGTTACTGCAGGAATCACCACTTCCTGACTTTCCTTTAGAGTAATGACAACAGCAAGTGGGGCTAACCTTCACTGAACACAGCGACCGCTGTGGCTGACGCTGGGGAAGAAATCAATGGTCTGTTTTAAGGCCCTTGATCAACAGACTTCAAAGGCACCTAAAAGCCTCTCAAAAATAAGCTTAGGCCCTGCTGCCAGACTCTGATTGACAGACCTCTGTCACACAACAGGCCCATGTCAAACCCTAAAAAGTAGTCTGCAAAGTTCCTTGAGAAATACCACCTTCAGATGGGCTTGCTCTGTGTTTATCAGCCCCTGCTGAGGGAATGGAGGAAAAACTATATTGATAAACCAGTCAAGATATTTAAAAAGCAGTACCAGTTTTACCAATTGCCAGGGTTTAACAGAGCACAGTAAGCCATTCTTCTCATCAAACAATAGTGCCAGAGATTCAGAAACTGTTGGAGCTGTCACTCTGTGTAAGCACTCACAGTGAAGTCACTGCGGCCCTAATCCCTTAGCTTTCCTACTTGATGCTAGATGATGGTCCCAACATCAGCACACAAGCACTTTTTTGTTTTGGTTGCAGTAGAAAGAAAAACCGAAGTCTTTGGCTAATCCATGCAGAGATGGCACAGTCTTATCTCAGGCCTTGAAGGTCGCCTGGCTCTCCCCAAACATCAACACTGCACTCAGCTCTCACTCCAGAAAGGATATGGGTCTATCTGAGGTCGCCGAAAGGTCTCAGGAAGGTAGGCTTCATAGAGTCGGTTTGCTTTTCCATTCCCCATCTCTTGCATGCACTGCAATGAAAGAGAATGCAGAGAAAGGAGGTGAGTCCAGGAGCACCTTCCTCTCGCCCAGTCCTTCTACTGTGCAGATGAAGAGCCAGCTTCAGGGAGTAGCGGAACAAGGCTTAAACTCGTGGGTCCTGCTTCCCCATTTGGTCCCCACAGCGTCTCATCTCCATAAGTTACTTCAAGTTTTTCTTTTTTCCCTGTCTGTCTGGGTGTTGCTTTCTAGCATACAGCTCTGTGCATCATGTGTACCTGAGGAGGCCAGAAAAGGACATCTCATTCCCTGGGAGTAGATAGTCTCTGATTCCCTGAACAGGTTTGGTTTGGTTTGGTTTTTAATTGAAATATGTGTCTAATAAGACACAAATAATTCAGGAATAAATCATTTGGAAACCCAAGCTACGTAGCTACAGCTATCCGTCAGGTTTCTACAGGGCCAGCACTAATAGACGCTGTAAATTACAAGTTAATACAAGTCTTTTCTTTAGCAGTGATAATTGAACTCAGGGCCTTATACCTGGTAGACAACTGTTTTACCACTAAGCTACGCCCTCAGCCCTTCTAAACTTATAATTTTATTTAACTTACTTAGTTCTGTTATCAATAAATGTGTATTTTCCATTTAGCATTTATTATTTTCTTTTAAAGATTTATTCATTTATTATATATAAGTACACTGTAGCTATCTTCAGATACACCAGAAGAGGGCATCAGATCTCATTACAGATGGTTGTGAGCCACCATGTGGTTGCTGGGAATTGAACTCAGGACCTCTGGAAGAGCAGTCAGTGCTCTTAACCGCTGAGCCATCTCTCCAGCCCTCTATTTAGCATTTAAATAGACCTCTATGCTGGTTAGTTTTAATTTTCAACTTGAAATCATATGGGAAAGGCGTAGCAACGGAGGCGTTATCTAGACCTGACTGACCTGTGGGTGTGACTATGGAGAACTGTCTTCATTGTTAATTGGTGTAGGAAGACCTAGCCCCTTGTGGGCGGTACCGCTCTCTAGGATCTGCTCTGCCTGTTGGTGTGATGTGATCAGCTGTTCAATTCCTGACTGGATTACCCAAATCAGCGGCTTGTAACCTAGAGTTGTGAGCCAAATAAACCTTTCTTTCCTCATTTACGTTGCTTTTGTCAAGGTGTTTTATCACAGCCATAGAAATGAAACTAGAAAAGAAATGCCACTCACCATTTTAGACCTACAATGGTCTGTAAGTACAGTCTGAGATCATTTCTAAAGGCTCTTGTGACACAAATTAAACAAAACCCCCTATTTCTACCATTAACTTTAGCAAGTGGTTTTCTTTGGATCCTCCTTCCTTAATACCCCTATCCCCACCCCATCCCCATCCCACCCCCACCTCACCCCCAAAAAAGGAAGGAAAAAAAAAAACCTTCAAAAAGGGTTTCATAGGAGGAAAATAAAGAACAATGAAGTTGCACTAAAAAGCAGACCGTAGGCTATGGGGTTTATGTGTCACCACCAGGCCAGCAAGCTGACAGCAAGCTAGATGTATGCATGCGTTTTAGCAACATAACATCATGCTAAAGCTGGAAGCACAGCTCAGTGGCACATGTATGTGAGGCCTTGGCTCAATCTCTAAAACAAGGAAGAAAACGAGTAGTCTGTGATTTGGAAGGGTTTGGTTTGTTCTTTTTAATGCTGGGGATCAAACCCAGCAGACTTCCTACAGGCTAGTCAAACATTCCCTCACTGAGTTATATACCCTCCAGAAGGTGTTTTTGTTCCTTAGTTTTAAATGGCTGCCTACATCTAAAACTACAAGTGCTGTAACTGTAAATGTCAGAAGTCTCACCATCTTGAAAGAATAATAATCTTATCTGATAGAAAAACACACCTATAATCTCAGTTCTTGGGAGGCTAAGTACAGAAAGTCAGAGGCCTGCCTGTCCCAACAACAATGAAAATAGCAATAGCATATAGTATATACTGGGTATAGAAGCACATGCTTTTAATACTAGCACTCAGAGGGTAAAGACAGGGAGACCTCTGAGTTCTAGGCCAACCAGGGATAGCTACCCCATGAGACCCTGTCCCAAATAAATAAATAAAATAAAAATTAGAATTTCACAAATGTGTCTGACAACTATAAGTTTTCCTTTTCCTTTTTCTTCACTTTCATGATCAGTTTAGCATTCAATCTGAAACTGCTCTTACACGGGTACAAGAGAAGCTGGCTATAGCTTTACTGTACCTGAATCTGTTCTTGAGTCCACTGGTCGAGGTTCACTGATTTTACCCTGGATATATGCACCCCCAGATTCCTGTGGATTCCAGCACACCGAATGCAGATAAACACGCCGATGTTCCAGGAGGCCCATCTCGGCCCTGTGAAGAGCAAGACAGAACAGTCAAGTACAGATTATGAGACTGCCCCAGCTCGCCTGTGCTGCTTAGGTTATTAAGCAACATTTCTGCTAAAACCAAATGAGATTTTACTGCAATTACCTTCTCATTTACTTTACTCATTCCTGTAAATCAACGTTTGACTTGCAGTGTACGGTACAGAGGTTTCCAGGGCAGTCACACCGCTGAGCGGTGACCACCACTCTAAATCCAGAACAGTTTTATCACGAAAGTCCCAAACCCACTAGCGGGCACTCTGTATCCCTGCTCCCCACTGACCCTTAGCTCCCAGTCCCCGACCATCACGGGTCTATTTTCTGCCTAGGACTTGTCAGTTTCAGACATCTTATATACATGGAGCTATGTAATGTGCAGACATAGGACAGGTTTTCAGTATCTAATCAGTGCTAAAGTGCGTGTCACAGTACTTGTCACTTGTATGAAGAAAACTCCCAGGAGAGTGGTGGAAAGCCGCATCTAAGTCTCTCTAACCTGTCACCTTACACCAACACACCAACAGTGGAAGACACTCTGAAGGTGAGAGACCTGGACTCAGCTTTCCTCCTAGGAAAACAGATACGTACATTGCAGGCCAGCCAGGCTCACGCTGAACGTACATTGCAGGCCAGCCAGGCTCACGCTGAAATTGAAAACCTGTTATCCTCTCCTCTCCTCAGGCCTATAAAATATGCATCCACATTAACCTAACAAGATCCTCTCAGCTGGGCTGATGTCCCTACTTTACCCAACTACAGAATTATCTAGATTCAGAATTGCCAGATAATGTGGTTACTCGAATGCTTATTGGTACAAAGGGAAATCTCAGATGTCAGTTTTAAAAAGCTGTTATAGAATCCCCCATCCCCCGATGGTTCTCCTCACCCTAATAACATCTCTGCAAAAATCTCCAAACTCTTTCTCATAATTTTATATAGAAAAAAACCTCCTATGACAGTTACCAAAGACTGACTGAGAACCCTGACATAGCTCCTCCCCCATCACTCCTCAGAAACGAATGGCGTATATTTAGCACAGTATCAAAATGAGAGGTTGCATTAGAACGTTGAGGTGACGCCAATGCTGCTGGCTTTCTACAGAGATTAGCAGGGCCTGTGCTTGGAATAAGAAAGTTGCCCAGCCTATGGATTTTGACAGCAGTCTTGATGAGCGAATACTAGAATCTTATAGGAACTCTTAGAAATCTGAATCCAAAATTATTATTAGAAAGATACTATTTTGATTCAGGTAAAATACAGAAGTGGCAAAATACAGAAGTGCTGGAGGTGCAAGTCTTCCTAGTCACCACCAGGGGGTGCTCTCTGCTTGGAGGTTTATTGCTATTCTTTTCACTGGTTTTCTGAAAGATCTTCAGTCTCTCTGGATTCCTAGCTGATTGCACAGTCCTCCACAGACTAAGAGGCACACAAGGGCGCATGTGCTTGTTTCTAGTTGTGGGGTGTCATACAGCTGCAAAAGGAAAGAGCCAAACCAGTGTGAAGGGTCTCTCGTGGTGCTGAACTCCTGTTTTGTGAACAGTTTTCAGAACTACCAAATGATCTTTAAATTTTTAAATGGGGCCAACCAAATATCAATATTTCAAGCTTCTTTGGCATTTTTCCTGTGTTCTAGATTCAAAAGTCTTGAAATCAAGATAGTTAAGATGGGGCCAGTGAGATACTCCTCAGGTCAAGGCACTTGCCATAGAAGCTGAATACCAGAACCCGCACAGTGAGAGAATGAACTCTTACAAACTGCCCTCTGGTCTCTACACATGCCGTGGGACCCCGTCACACACACACCAAAGAAGCCAGCAAGCAAACAAGCGTAACAACATTAACAGCAAAGACGTTAGCTATAGAGAATTAGGCTATCTGCTTCCTGGGTCTAAGAAAGCAGTCTTCAGGCATCTAAATATGAGCATCACTGGGGGCTCTCCAGCCACTCGCAGTATTAAAGTCTTCTGGAAAGGCCCAGAACAGAAGTACAGACAACTAGCTTTCAATAAGCAGCCAGACGACAGCCTCCCCTCCTCTCCCACCCGGCATCCCCCCACATTTTCCCAGTAAATGGTGACACTTCTCGTTTCTACCTTACTCAGCCTCTCTTCCTCACCTGGCCTCCCTGGACCTGAGTCTAAACCAATGGCCTCATGCATTCCAGGCAAAAGTTCAACCACTGCCCTACAACCTGAGTTCTCTTTCAGCTTTGAGCAACTAGACTTATCAGTCACCAACTACATAATCTGTAAAAGACCAAGGGAGAGAGAGAAGTTACTTACAGGCTAGGAGTGGAGCTCAGTAGTAAAGCACTTGCCTAATATGCTAGACTGGATTCAAGCCTCAACACTCTCCCCAATTTACATGACTGAAGATGTGGGGAAATGGTATAATTATTAAAAATACAATCTGTGAAGTTAGAAAAGACTGCAACTCCATTAGTGATTACCAATGTGACCTTCAGAAAATTATACTTCCCAGGCTTCAGTTTCCCCATCTACAAAATGTGTTGAATAACATCTACCTCAATTTGCCTAGAACAGAGGGGAGAACAGTAAGTAACTGCACATAAGAACGTATACAGAGGGAGAATTCTAGAACATATCTCCCATTAATCTCCACTGAAGGGCCAGTCAACAGATCCACACGTGTCTTCCCAACACTGCACAACACTGCAGAATGCTGGGGTGGGGTGGGGTTACTGCAGTTTGTTTTGCTTTTTTTCCATTTTGAGACAAGATCTCACTATGTAGCTCTGGTTGGCCTCAAACTTGTAGTAATCCTTCCTCCTCTGCGCTGCAGTGTGGGAGTACAGGCCTGTACCAAGTGTACCAAGACCTGTCTTCTTCCACTCCCTTTATTTTTAAATAAATTTTATTTTATGTGTTTTATGATGTGCACGATACAGTAAAATATACAAAAATGGTCACTACAGTGGAATGGACTCATTCAGTGTTCCAAGAAACACGAAAGTTTAAACAACTTTATTTCCTTCTAAATAATCTAAAATATAGCACTTAGCCCCCACTGGCTGCAACCCTCTGCACGCAGTCCTTGTCCTTAGGCCAGCACATGCCACCACTCATCCACAGATGGTCCAAACTGCCAGCTTGGATGGGGATGCTGAGTCCGTAGTGTCTGGCACCACTGCTGCAAGGCCTTGCAGCATCTGCCTCCATCTGGTGTCCCTGCAACTGTCCAGAGACATCATCCTGAGATTACGCTTGGAAAGAGGTGATGCGACAATGTTCTCAACAGTTGTGAAGCAAAAGGAGTAACAACTGCCACAAGCTAAGGTGATTGTGAGCACAAGGACCAGGTAAGAGCTGCCAAGCACACCCAACAGGAGCTCCAGCACAGGCTCGGGAGGCACGGACTACTTCACGTTGACACAGAGTCATTATGCAATGAAGAACACAGGAAAACAAAGACGCGTGTAGATTTGGTTGACCAGTTACAAACGTCAAGTGTAGATGTATGTATCCACCTAGTAAGGGAAACTGTGTTTATACTAACTGCACACGCTGATACCTTAGGGCTGGTGGCTCGGTGTGCAATGGAAAGCATGCAAGTGATGTCTGGCTTCTATCCCACTCTGGACAGCATTAGTTACTGCATAAGTGCTGCAGCCTACTGCAGCGTGTTACTAACCCCATGCCCACCAGAGCTGCCAGGGTTAGCAGGTATGTGAGAAGCAAGAATCTGTTCAGTGTATTTAGGACTACTTCTGGCCTGGTTCCTGTGAAGGCCAGAAGAGGATACCCTATTCCCTGGAACCCACGTTAGCGATGGCTGTAATCCACCATGTGGGTGCTGGGTACTAAACCCTAGTCCTCTACAAAAGCAGTAAGTGCTCCTAACCACTAAGTCGTCTCTCCAGCTCCCCCTCTACCTTTTAAAGACACAGTGTCTTTGTCACCCCAAATAGTGTTAAACTCACTGTGTAGTTAAGGATGCTTCCCAAGTGCTGGTACTATAATATGTGTACGACCACCCCAGGTTTTATGTGGTGCTATACATTACACCCAGCCCTGTGACTGCTAGGCAAGCACTCCATCAACCTCTGCCCCAGAAGTTATCCATTTCACCTAGACCATGTCCTGTCTCACCTGTAAGCACTCATCTCGTAGTGATTTTATGGACTGCCTAGGCCTAGATTCTAGGATACAAAGGCAGGGTTTCTATTGCAGCCCTGGGCAGTGAACCTAGCACCTCAGACAGGCTGGGTAAATGCTCTATCTCTAAGCTACACCACCAGACAGTAACGAATTGTCTTCCAGACCCCATCAGGATAATCTCTAAAATCCAAGTCTGTATAGGTCAGACCTCTGACTATTGTCTTCCATGGAGTTTCCTACACAGAGGTAAAAATGTAAACTGGTGTGAATTTCACGTACATGTGTTATACATGTCTCCAAGGGCCTTTTAATTTATTACTACTCTTTTGTTGTTTTGTTATTCTTGAGACAGATCTTGTTATATAGCCCTTGCTGGCCTGGTATTGCTATGTAACCTGGGCTGCATTCCTCCTGCCTTGGCTTCTTGAGTCCTGAGATGAGAGGTGTGTACCAACTACCTGGCCTCCAAAGTCTTGTGTGTCTTCCCATGCCTAGACACAGCTCCAGCTTTCTTTCATGCCCTCAAGACTCCAGCCTATCCTGTCTGAAGGCTTTGTACATGCTGTTGCCAGAGCCTAAAGGCTCTTACCCTGACCACCAGCCACCACTGTAGCCTAACTAATGTCCACACATCACATTGTTTCACATACAATGTTTTCTGCCTGCTGTGCAGGGTACAGCCAGCAGCAGAGTGTCTGGCTCCAAGCTGTGAGGCCTGGGCTCCTTGGCTATGGATCTGCACCAGTTCACAGTCCTTGTCTTTTTCACCTTACATCTTATTATACGAGATGTCACTCACACAAAAGCAGAGGACAATTAACACCCGCGTCAGCAATCCCAACCCTCATCCCCATCCACAAACCCCATATTAAGTAGAACAATTGAAAGGAGCTCTCCTGAGCGTACTGCAACCGACATCTTTAAAACAGTGGAGTCTTGTTCGTTTACTAAGAGCTCTGAGCTCGATCCTTTGTGTTTTCTAACTTACACTTGCTTGGTTGTTGTGCGCTTATGTTTGTGACTGGTCCCCATTTCTTCCCGCTGAACTATAAGTGTCATGAGAGTTGATGTCCCTCACTGTCATCCTTAGGGAACAGCATAGCTCTACACACATAGCAGAGAGGCAGAATTTTTGTAAAGCTCATTTAAAGGTAAATAAATCCATGACGACTCACAACCATCTATAATGTGACCTGATGTCCTCTTCTGGCATGCATGTAACATGCAGATAGAATACTCATATTCATAAAAACAAATAAATTTGTCAAGGGAAAAGCTGGTAGGATACATGAATATGTGAAAATCGTTCATTATTGTCAGGCATGCTGGTGCATACCTGTAATCCAAAACCTGAATTCAGGGCCAGCCTGGGTTACATAGTGAGACCAGTCTCTCTCCCTACACCTCAAAAAAAGTTTATTATTACATTTTCTATTTCTTTATGTAGGATTAAAAACGAACAAAACAAAACAAAACAAAAAACTAGGGTCTCCAACTTTACCCCAGGAGGGGCACTCCTGGGCCAGCCTCTCAAGCACTGGTACTAGAGGTGTGAGCCACTGTAGTATTACTGACTGTAGTATTACTGTAGCAATATTAGTATTGCTTCTAAAAACTAAAAAGTATATTGGTAAACTACATAAAGGAATTATGAAGTTTTTAGCTCTCTGTTTGATACAGAACTAGTTCTGTTCTGCTGAGTATGATAGTGCACACTTTTAATCCCAATGTTGAGGCAGGGGTATGTGGATTTCTGGAAGTTCAAGACCAGCCTGGTCTACATAGTTCAAGATCAGAGCTACATTTGACCTTATCTCAAAAACAAAAAGGAAAGAAAAAAGAAAGAAGAGAACTACTTCTATGACATATTGACTTCTAAAATTCAGTATTAACACCATATGAGAAATCTACTCTAATATGCTATCCAGGAAAGGTACCCAAAGCACACACTAAATACTAAAAGTTAGCTCTGGGAAGTGGGCTTAGGATGTTTTCTTTTAACTCAGCCTATCTCTTTTGCTACCTAACAGTGAAGGACATAGTAGTTTTCAGCATGCCAAGCAGTCACAGGAGAGGGATGAGCTAACCCTGATGAGGCATCAGAGAACTGTGCCCGTGAGTAGATGGTGGTGGTAGCACGCTCTGGAAAGAACTTTCTAACAGTCAAGTTGCATGAAACCAAATGCAGTGTACCCAGAAGCCATAAAGCCCCACCATGGGCAGAGGCTAGGCAATCAGCTCTCGGGAATGGCGGAGAATGAGTTTCTGTTGGTAAAGTCAGCGAGCAGGTGAACAGTGAAGCTTCACATGCTGACCACTGCTACAGCCAGCAGATGACTTGGAGGTGATTTTTTTTCCCTGAGAACTGCAGCTTGAGTCTCACACAAGCTAGGTCAGAGCTCTACCACTGAGCTATACTCTCCACACTGTAGGTGAATTTTTTAGGGGAAGGGGCTCCTTTCCTATGTTAGACTCTTTCTAAGCACTATGACATTGTCTGTCATTGTTTGTCAAGAACGTAACAACTTAGGGAGGAATGATCTTTTTTGACTCACAGACTCATTCAGGTTTTAGCCACCATGGTGAAGAGAGAACAGCACAGTTCACCATGGTGGTTAGGAAGGAGGGATGGAATGCCTGCACTAAACAGCCTCCATTCTATCTGGGCCCACAGCCTCTAGGACACTGCTACACACATGTAGGGTCTCCCTCCTTTAGTTAATCGTCTCTAAGCTTTACTAATGTCCTAGCTACTCCATTCAGACTGAGAAGATTAACTTCATGCTGCTTGATTATCATTCAATGGCTTTAAAAAAGCCAGACGTGGCTGTAAAATGGCCCAGCAGGTAAAGCACTTGTTGCTAAGACTGATGAGGAACCCACATGATGGAAGGAGCTAACTTCCAGTTGTCTTCCACCTCTGTATGTGTGCCATGGCTTATGTGCACATGCTTGTACATTGCAAATGTGTATGTGAACAAGTAAATGAAAATGCCGAGCAAAATAATCAAGTTATAGACATATTAATTATTAATAAAACTAAAACAGTCAAATTCAGTTCATGAGCCTAGAACTGGCACTAGTTTAAATGTGATAATGTCCTCATTGGGTTTTGTCACCTTGACACAAACCTAGACACAAACCTAGACATATCTAGGAAGAGAGAATCTTAATTGAGAAAATGCTCCAATAAGATTAGCTTGTAAGTAAGTCTATGAGACATTTTCCTGATCAATGGTTGATGTGGGAAATTAAGTAAGGCTACAAGAAGTATATTTACCAGTCTGCTTTTATTTATTCAAAAAAGTATCCATCCAGTTCCCTATTCCAAAATAAACAGTAAGCAGTAACTTCTGTAAACACAAGCAGTTTAAGGAACCATGAGACTAAAATAGGGCTTGCTCAATCAAGCTCTGCTCTCAGAATGCTCTACAAGAGAAACACCCTGTTCCCTCGGGGCCATCTTGCAAGAATGTTTCTATCTGTCAAACAGGGACACGGTCTACACACACCAAGTCAAGAAAAGAGTAGAAGCTAAACTTCTTAAATGTCTAAGACAAAGAAAACAGAAACATTTCTCAGGTCACTTAAAGGATGAGGAAGAGTACTACACTAAGAAGTTAAAAAGTCAGGTTCAGGGGCTGGAGAGATGGCTCAGCAGTTAAGAGCACTGGTTGTTCTTCCAGAGAACCCAGGATCAAGTCCCAACGCCCACACAGCAGTTCACAACTGTCTGCTAACTCCAGCTCCAGGGGATTTGACACCCTCATATGTGCATATGTGATAGCAAAAACATCAATGCACATAAAGTCAATATAAATAATAAATCACTAGAAAAAACAGATCAGAATTACAAAGAACCTGGGAAACCCACTAGATACCACCCATCACTAGATACCTGGGAAACCAGCCATCCCACTAGATAATAGGGGACCACCCTTCAGGTCAGTAGTTTTCAACTTGTGGGTCCTCCTTTGGGGATCAAATGACTCTTTCACGGAGGCTGCATGACTAATTTGTAGCATATGTCCTGAATATCATCAGATATTTACAATATATAACAGTAGCAAAATTACAGTTATGAAGTAGCAAGGAAATAACTTTATGGTTGGAGGGTCACTACAGTGTGAGGAACTGTATTAAAGGGCTGCAGCAGTAGGAAGGCTGAGAACCACTGCTTCAGGTGATCACCTGGCTCTGAAGCAACAAGTAAGTTAGGGACCATCTCAAAAGTTAACTGGTTCTACTGTTAGATGGCACACTCTTACAGAGGGGCTTGCTCTGGGCGAGTTCCATTCATCTATCTGGACCACTTCCATCTCCCAGAGCTTGCTCTTCACTTCTCCTACACGAAACGTGCAAGACAGTGGTGAAGGCTAGGAGATTGAAGCAGAGGAGAGCTCCACTTCTCATATTCGACCAAACTCCAAGCCAGCTGAGTCAGCTTCATCAAGGTGGTCAATCAAGAAGAACAGATACAACAGCTGAATTGCTATAACTTGAGTGGAGGTGCGAGGCAACTTACGTTTACCGGTAACTAGGAAAAGGAGGTTAATGAAACAGAACACTGCTGGACACTTACTGACGAATGATAACCAGCATAGACCTAGACCTATTTCAGCAGCCAACAGCACTTTTCTCAAAACACCTGAAAACTTTTAACATCAAGAAATTAAGTGAGGTCTATGACAAGAAAAGAAGGATTCTTAGTCTTTCCCAAGTGGTACCCTTGCTTACAAACTGTGAAGCTCCCTTGACGTTCCTCAGCTCTAGACCAGGGAGGGCCACAAAAGGAAATAGCACTGAAAAACATACAAGGATTTCAGAAAGGAATACAAGTCCAAAGCAATCCAACAGCCAACGTCCCAGGAAGATCAACCAGGAATTTTCTGTTAACCCTAGGCAACCCAGTACATGCTCTAAACTAGTCAAGTAACATGTATGTACATATCTGATTTATCTGCCTGATCCTTGCAATCCACAGAGCTAAAGATAAGTGTTATCTGAACTATGCTACCCGACTTTAAGTCAGTTTAATTCTTTGCAAGTCAATTTCCTTGCCTAGATTAGATTATCTCTAAAATCTAGCTCTTGTGAAAGATAGTTATACTGCCTCTAAAATTCATTAGCTGCTAGGTCTGGTGGTGTGATCCTAAAATACCAGCTCCTTGCAATCCTGTAATCCCAGCCACTGAGGCGGAAAGACTGCAAATTCAAGGCTTGCCTGAGTAGCTTAGTTTGACAGTGTCTTAAAGTAAAAAAAAAAATAAAAACAATATTAACAATACATTTTAAGGGGGAATAAACATGGTAGAGTGCTTGCACAGAATGCTGGAAGTCCTGAGATGAATCTCTAGCACACACACCCAATAACATCCTAAAATGCAACACCAACAAAACATTAAAGTTCTAAACCAGGCTGTGGTGGTGCACACCTTTAATCCCAGCACTCAAAAGGCTGGGCAAGTGGAGCTCTGTGAGTTCGAAGCTAACCTGGTCTACAGAGAGAATTCCAGGACAGGCAAGGCTACACAGTGAAATCCTGTCTCAAAAATAAAAAAAATAAACAAAAAATAAAAATTAAAGTACTTAATTTTCAATAATTTAGCTCCACATCAGTCTTATCTCCCTTGTTTATTATTGCTAGGTAAGTAGAATTAGTGTAGGTTAGGCTGTATGGACTAGTAATTAGTATATATACCTACTAATGCTTATACAGGTGATAAGTAACTGTGGAACCAACCAGTCAGTACCATTTTTACTGAAATGTAGTCTTCAAACTTCAAAAAGGAAAGGGCAAGGTCCTAGTTTATATTTTTGTTGGTTCTGAAAAAGATATCCTGCAAGGTATGCTCTGATGGTCATTTTATCAGAGACTATGTACCTGGACTCCCACTGTCAACTAAGTATAGCATTAATTCTTCCATGGTCTGGGCCTTTCTAGAACCAATACTTATTACCCCTCCTCCTCTTCTTCCTCCTCCTCTTCCTCCTCCCCCTCCTCCTTCTTCCTTCTTCTTCTTCTTCCTCTTCCTCCTCCTCCTCCTCCTCCTTCTTCAGATTTATTTATTTAATTTATATGAGTACACTGTAGCTGTCTTCAGACACACCAGAAGAGGGCATCGGATCCCATTACAGATGGTTGTGAGCCGCCATGTGGTTTTTGGGAATTGAACTCAGGACCTCTGGATGAGCAGTCAGTGCTCTTAACTGCTGAGCCATCTCCTCAGCCCCTCTTCTCATTTCTATATTCCAACAGTGACATCACTTTCTCCTAAGACTGTACCAGCAGTCATGCTCCTGTGACCCAGAGGAGCCCAAGAGGGTAATTCCTACCCACAGACACCTAAGGCATTCTTCTGATTTTGTGACAGAATGCATCAGACCGAGGGGCCCCTGGGTGTGGTGAGTTACTGATTCCACAAGAGCTTCCTATCTGCCACAAAAATCTACAGCTATTCATGTGGAAACACCATGTTGTAACTCATGTACATGTATGCAATTTTCATGTCAGTAATGCCTTAATTTAAAAAATTGAGGCCTTGGGCTTAACCCCAAGCAACAAAGAAAAAAAAAAGTCTTTCTAGCTGTGTGGCCGTGCATGGCTGTGGTGGTAATATCTTAAACCTTGGGATAGGGCCAAATCTCTTGGCATTTCCTATGGAAATTCTAGTATGTGCTAAGATTTTTTAAAAAATAAAGAGAAGACATATATTAAGGAAAGGGGAGGGGTTGGGGATTTAGCTCAGTGGTAGAGCGCTTGCCTAGGAAGCGCAAGGCCCTGGGTTCGGTCCCCAGCTCCGAAAAAAAAAGAACCAAAAAAAAAAAAAAAAAAAAAAAAAACAAAAAAACTCCTCAAAAGCTCTTCAATCCCCAGAGTCTAAAATCCAGAACACCGACAAGTGGCACAGGAGTGAAGAACTTTCAAGGGAACCACTGGATGGTGAGCTTGAAATTGGGAGCCTTGAGACAGGTTGAACTACAATCCCCAAGAAACACCAGACAGAAGCAAAGAGCACGGACCAAGACAGCGGAGACTCTCAGCAGGGGAGCCAACTCGAAAGGAAAAGGAAAACAGGCCTTGACCAGATGTGAGCTGGGAGGTGAAGTTTGCCTACTGTTCTAAGAGTTGACTAAGTGGATGCTGGAAATTTGGGACTAGAAGAAGGGTGAATCAGGAGGAAAAGCACCTGGACTGGTCAATCCAGGCACTCCCTGATGCGTATATAGAAAGGCTTGCACAACTTCCTGCCCTTTCTGGATTGGCTGAAGATTTCTCCCAGAAGCCTTTGGGAAGCCATTCTCTCTACTGGTAAACCATGTATGAAGTCCGTGCTCCAGGCTGCTTTCCATAGAAGCCTTCTTCTCACTGATGTGACTCTCACTGCCTCTCCTGGGCACTCATCCACAGCTGTTCCAATGTTGGGTTTTGTCTGTCTGTCTGTCAGTTCCTTTAGGTTACAAAACTTTCTATTTAGATAACTCTTAAAAACCTAAGCCATCAGCCGGGTGGGGTGGCATATGGCTTTAATCCCAGTACTTGGGAAGCAGAGACAGGTGGATCTCTGTGAGTTCAAGGCTAGCCTGATCTACAGAGCAGAGTTCCAGGACAGCCAAGGCTACACAGAGAAACCCTGTCTCAAAAAAACAGAAACCTAAGCTAGGGGTGGGAAAATGGCTAGATGGGGAGTGAGGGTAGAGAGTTCAGTATTTGCTGTGTAGGTGAGATGATGACATGAGTTCGAATCTCCAGAACCCATGCGAAGTGGGATGTAGTAGAGCACATCATAGCCCCACTATTCCTACGGCAGGATGGGAGGTGGAGACAGGAGAATCCCTGAAGGTTGGCTTGGTGTACGCAAGGTGAACAATGCTATTCTTCCTCAAACAAGGTGTAAGGCAAGGACCAACTCATGAGGCTGACCTCTGACTTCCAGGAGTGTGCCACGGCATGTATACACAGACATGTATGTGCCTTCTCACTCTCTCCCTCCCCTCCTCCTCCTCCTCCTCCTCCTCTTCCTCTTCCTCCTCCTCCTCTTCCTCCTCCTCCTCCTCCTCTTCTTCCTCCTCCTCCACCCCCCTCTCTTACAGAAAAGAAATAAAACCATAAAACCTAAGCCAGGTAAGGCAGGTGATGACCGTAATTCTAGCACTTGTGGGGTAGAAACAGGAGGATCAAGAATTTGAGGTCAGCTTGGGCTACATGAAACCTTGAAGAGGGGGAAAAAAGCTCATAGAACAGGTCTGGAGAGATGGCTCAGTGTTAAGAACACTTGCAGAGGACCTGGGCTCAATTCTGAGGGATTCAGTACTCTCTTCTGGTCTCTGTGGGTACCAGGTATGTATGCAGTACACTTAGAAACATGCAGGCAAAATACTCATAGACATTTAAAAATGTATGTTTTTAAATAATTTTTTTATTATTTTGGAATTTCACATCATGAATCCAGATCCCACTCATTTCCTAGTCCTCTCAGACTCGCCTCCCAACCCTTGCGACCCCTGCCCCCCAAAAAGAACAATAAGAAAAAATTCCAATTTGTGTTGCCCATATACCCACTGGAACATGGTCAAACTCCCAATGGCCATCCCCTTCAAGAAAATGGAGTCCTTCCCCACCTGCACCCCCTGCCAAAGCCATCAACTGTGGAGAGCTACACTTCAGCATCTTTATCATAACTTTAAGAGTTCTTTCCAAAGAGTTATGTCTATAGATTATTACCTTAAAAGTATTTTTAAAAACTGATATAAAATAGTAAAAAAAAATAGAAAGAAATGAAAACTTAGTAGGAACATTATTGTAAAAATGACTTTTTTATAGAGGGACGGTACAGTTAAAACATGCCACCTAGAATGTCAGAGAACCAGATGTCTACAATGTTTCCTGTCCCTGGCTAGCCCTTGACAGTTTGAACCTTAGCAATTCCCTCTATACAAAGACCCAGATTAAAGCATGTGTGAATAAGCTAGAAGAGTGGTGGTGGAGACCAGCTTCTCTGCAAAGGGGAAGGGGAAATAAAAAATAGCAGCTTTCACTGGGGTCAGGAAGGTGGTTACCTCATGGGGCCCCAAACAGCAGGACTACCTCAGTACGAACGATTGGCACCATGTGGGCAATTACTCCGAAAAGGCTCAGCTGGACTAGAAGCAAAGCCTGCCAGAACCCCAGGGCAGGGACTAACACAGGCTGAAGTGTCAGAACCATGGTGCTGGGATCCCAGCGCACCCTTGCAAGGATGTCCACGAAACACAGCCTACTTTACTATGCACCATTCTGTATCTGACCCAGTGAAAAATGAATTTAAAGAGAGTCAGTGGGAGAAAATTCAAAGTTATTCCTAAACTTCCATTTTATAGCAAATGTTAACAGGTAAAAAAAAGTTTGACCTAGCCTGTGGTAGTGCATGCCTTACATCCCAGTACTCGGGAAGAGAAAGGTGAATGTGAGTTCAAGGCCATCCTAGTCTAAGGAGTAAGTTTCAGGATAGCTAGGCTACAGAGAAACCCTGTCTCAGATAGATAGATAGATAGATAGATAGATAGATAGATAGATAGATAGATAGATAGGCCCTGAAAATATACATATAAGTAACATTATATAGACTAAGCAGGTTGCATTTAGGAGAGAGAGAGAGAACAAACACACACACACACACATGTATATGTAATAACAGTGAAAACAGAGGTCATGAATTTGAAAGGGAGCAGGAAGGGCTATAAGGGGAGATTTGGAGGGAGGAAAGGGAAGGAAGAAATGATGTCATTATAATCTTGAAGAGTAAGGGGAGAGACCCTGAAAACTTCAGAGAGCATGCCCACTGGAGGGGGGCACACAGTTTTGGAAGAGGCCACTAGAGAAAGGTGACATGGAAACTGATGAGGTTTCTATTTTCTATCTGTAGGATGGATTCCTCTCCCTCTACCCAATGACCACAAGTTAAACTTCTTCACTGGTAACTGAAGGGCTAACTGTCATAGCACTAGATTCTCACACAAGACCCAGTCCTGACCCATGATTCACACTGCTGACTTGATAGTCTCTGCAAAGAACTGCTTTCCTGCATGTCAGTCACTACCTCAGTCAGCCATAACAGCAGCCTGAGGTAAGATGAGGAGAGAGGAATGGCTGGGCTAATAGCTACATAACCACTTCAAAGCCAGCCAGCTGCACCTGATATTTCAAAACTTGGTATTATCATCTAAGTCTTTCACAGTCAAGTGTTAGCATTTCCTGCACAGGGAAGCACTGAATACAAACCTGCTGATAAACAAGAAATAAGCCACAGGGGAACAGCTGGGATAGTAAAGTCCACCCACAGCCCAAGGGTCTGACCCTTGTCCCTCTGGACCTACAGTTCCCAGCCAAAGTGCTTTCTCCTTAAAGGGAGAACCCTGAAGTCTCTAGAAACTATTGGGGGTCACAACTGACAGGAAGGAGGTGGAAATGTGCTAGGCATCCAGAGGTCAAGGAGTGCTGCTGATAAATGCCCAAAATACACAGGGCAATCCCCACAAGGAATTTCCAAAATGTCAATAGTGCTGAGGTCAAGAAGTGCTGCTCTAGAGCCGTCAGTCTTAAACCTTTAGAGTGAAACGGGCAAGATAGGAAAGTATGCCACTTCTGCAGAAAGTTTCCTCTTGTTCTGTGACAGACAGGCATTTAGAGTCAAGTTATAACTTGATGGGTGCTCTATAGGCCTATGTATCAAAAGCTTGGCCTCAGAGTAGCACCCCAGGGAGATGGTGTAGCATATGAGAAGTGGAGCCTCCTGAGAAGTCTTCATTCCTGACTGCCCTCAGAGGGGGTTGTGAGAGCCTAGTCTCGTCCTCTCTGTTTTGTTTCCTGGTTTTGCCAAACCACATGCTGCAGTCATGGTGCATTACTGTCTTTGTCATGGATGGACCCTCCAGAACAATGAACCAGAACAAACCTTTCTTCTTAAAAAAAAAAAAAGAAAAAAAAAAACCAACTACTTATTGTATGTGTATGTGGGTTTTTCCTGCAGGCATGCATGTGGATCATGTGCATGACCTGGTGCCCATGAAGGCCATGAAGAGGGCATCAGACCCCCTGGAAGTGGAGTTACAGATAACCATTTGGGTGCTGAGAACTGAATCTGGGACCTCTGCAAACCAGACAGTCCTCTTAACAGCACCCCCCCTCCCCGCCCCAAGCCTTTTCTTTTTATTAGATAACTGCCTTGGATTTCTCCATATAGTGACAGAAGGCTGACTAATACAAATGTACAATTCTAAAATTGGAAAGAACCTTAGAGATTCTCTAGTTCAAACAGAGATAGAGAAACTGAGCGTCTAAGAGTTCAAGTTCATTAAAGAAGTCATCATCAGTTGAACTGGAATTAGGATTGTCTTATCCCTAAAATGGGAGATGCTCACTGAAGTAATGCCTCACTCTTCGGGTGTTCTTTGTAACATGACTGTGCAGCTAGCAAATGCAGCAGGGGAGACTAAGCGTGAAGACATGTTCGTGTCTTTCTATCCACTTCCTCCGCTTCCTCAAGAGGAAACCTAGAAGGACAAGTATCCTGGATTGCAGGACTAGGAGCCAGGCAAGAGCTGTTCCCAGCAAAGCACAGGCTTTTCACCCAGGTAGCAGCTCTACAGCAAACCTTCTGAGCCAACATGACTTCTGTGATCCAAAAGGATCACAAAAAGCTTTCCCCAGACAGCAGAGGAGACCCAACCAATGGCAAACACAAAGAAAAACAATGCCATTTGCCCAAATTACATCCATATCTAAACAAGTTAGACAGCTTTGATTTCTCCACAAACAGCAGCACAGAAATTAATTCTGGGATCAAAGCACAAATGCTGAATGCTAGTCACTAAACAGCCCTGCCTAAAAAGGGAGGAGATCAAAAGGTTTGCCCTTTCACACAGAAGACCCATCATGGCGTTTCAAAGCTGGACACATCAGAAACAAATACAAGGCAGGCATATGGAAAGATTTAGCATGGGGAAGGGCAAAGATGCTAGCCTTACAGAGTCAGATCTGCTGAGGGATCTGTGCCCAGAGACTAGGATAGGACTCTAAGAAACTAATCACAGCTTCCAAGGAGTCAGGGCAAGGTTCTTCAATTAAGCAAACGTGTTTCAGAGGGCACAAAGAGAGCTTCTAGAACTGCTGTAAGGATATTATTAATTCCACCAGAACAGTGTCTAAATATTTACGCCCATCCCACAAAAGGGCTAAAGCACTGCTATTTCAGCCTCCAGTTTCACCCCCTGGCTACATTTTCCCCCAGATGACGTGTCACACGGAAATTTCCTACAGAGGGCAAGGGATCAGCTTCTTGACAGGCTCCAGCTTTCATGTGGTACAGAGGCCAGGAGCACACAAGTGAAGAGCTGCAAAGAAGCAATTACCACAAAGCAGCCACGAGAGTCACCTCTCAGCTTCCTAGAATGTCACAGGTCTCCAAGCAGCCAAGTGAATAGTGTGAAGGGGACTGTTACAAACCAGAAGAATACGACGATCTGAGCAAACAGCAGCAGAAAAGCACCATCTGTGGTAAGCACAGAGACGCTGCCAGCCAGTGTGCATCAGCTGTGCACACAGAGACATAGTCCATTGTCTTTGTTTACAGTCTAAGAAAGCCCTTGCTTAAAAAACAAAAAATTGTAGCAATTATTATTCTCCTTTTAGCACAGTAGGGCCTCTAATCCGCCTTCCCAGTAGATGGGTTTGAGTGAAGGAAGTATGTGTGGATACCTAAGGGACTAATCATGGTGAGACAACACTCTCCCAATAGGCAGAGTATGGCGTGCTGACCCAGCCTGCTGTGATGTGACACATAAAGCTGCCCTGTGCTAGCAGGACTTCCCAGGTCTCCACTCCTTGCCTCAACAGATGTCTACGGCAGTGAGGCAATTCAGAATGGCAGCCCCTACAGCAAAATCATCTCCAATGGTTCCAATCCAGGAGATGCCACCCAACTTCTTTAAATTAGAGGGGGCCCATAACTACTCAGACTAAAACATAAATAACAGCTTTGTGCAAATATAGCACAAAAATTTACATTGCACTATTATCTATAATGATGAAAACTGAAAGCATTTACTGTTACATAAAAGATAACATGCTCCCATGATGGGGCATGCATTTATCCATAAATAAATAAATATGTTTACATATTTTTAATGTCATCGAAATACCTATAATAAATGTTAAATGAAATAATAATGTCATAAAAATTGATGAAGTACAAACAATAAATAATGAAGAGTAAGAATTCTGGAAGCTATCATTTGCATGATTCTGGCTTTTCATACTTGCCAATTATTTTATTATGAATATGGTAAGTGCCATAGTCAGAAAAAAATGGCGGCTCTCAGCTCTGCTTTTAAAAGCAACAGCTTCTAATGCTCAGAAAATAAGTGCACCTCCCCACTCCATAAATCTCATAAGATTAAAAAAAAAAAAAAGCAAAACCCTGCTCTAGGAGTCTGTTCCTATGGCAACAAGTCTTCCCCTCCCCCTTAAATACATGAGCAGTCTAATGAAATGAGGATCTATTTTCACTCTGCCATAATACAGACCCTCAATCCGAGTCCCTTGTGCTGAGCTGCTTCTGCTCAGACATGGCTCGTACCCAGGGATGATACTCAGGGGAACTAAACTGCATCCCCTGGTTCCAAAGCTTCATTTAAAGATGGCCCTTGCTCTCTTGTAAGAGCTGGGAATACACAGAAGCCCCACTACAAGGAAAGACCTTTTCTTAGATTTCCCCTGTCTGCAGTAATTCCTCTTGCCAAATTCCTCATGCCCACTTTCAGAGTGACAAAGCCAAGCCCTGTGCCAAGCAGCTACTCTGAGTAAATACACTTTCAACCCGGCATGAGAGCCTGACTGAATCTTTTAATTCTTTTTCTTTATCAAGTCTGCTCTAACATTAAAATTCATTTCCAATAGCCCTGCTGTCTGTAACCTGGCAAGCACAAGGGTCCTTGCTAGCTCTTCTCTAAAGGCTGTCAGTTAGCACATGAGCTAAAGTATCAACAGCAACACAGAGACCTGGAGGCTGCAGATTGCAGACTAACACCTCATGCTCTACATAGAAAGTTCTTATAAGAAACGAGTTTTCAAAAGCTTAAGAAGTGCCAGGCATGGTGGCACACACCTTTAATCCTAGCTCTTAGAGGAGGCAAAGGCAGGCAGATCTCTTTGTCTGAGGCCAGCCTGTCTACAAAGTGAATTCCAGAACAGCTACATAGAGAAACCCTGTATGGAAAAGCCAAAACAAACCAAAACAAAAAACAGCATAAGAACAAAAGAACTGTCAAAGTGATATTAAAGCAAATTCTTTCAAGTCATAGCCAAAAATACAAGAGAACTAATTTCTAAATCCACACATTTGGGGACTTCCAGTCAGGTAAGAAAAGAGGAAGAAGTTAAAAGCAACATCAAATTGTGTACACTTGGGGAAACAAGGTAAAGCACATGAACCCACAGCTACAGACGGGTACTTTGAGAGAGGCTGGGGATTTACAGTCTAGCCTCCTCTAACAACTGCTGCAAAAGACAGCATGCTAGTTGGGTTTTGTCAACTTGACAGAAGCTAGAATCATGTGGCAGGAAGGAACCTCGCTCGACTGAGGAAATGCCTCAGCAGACTGGTCTGTGGGCATGTCTATTAGGTATTTTCTTGATTGTGGATTGATGTTCCAAGGCCCAGCCCATGATGGGCAGTGCCACCTCTGGGCAGGAGCTCCAGGACCATGTAAGAAAGGTAACTAAATGTGAGCCTGAAGCAAGTCAGTAAGCAGCTTTCCTCACACCCTGCCTCTGCTCCTGCTTGAGTTCCTGCCAACTTCCTCAAAGATGGGCTATGGGACATGTAAACCAGATTAACCTTTTTCTTCTCAAGTTGCTTTTGGTCATGGTGCTTATCACGGCAACAGAAAGCACACTAAGAGAAAGAGCTCTCTGAAGAAAGGAAAGGGAAAGATACTTTACTTGCTACAGTCACCATGCTGGGACACAATTATCCTCCCTCCTGAGTCCTTTACTGCCCTCTGTGCACCACAAATCGGGACCATACACATTCATTTGGCTGGGGGAGAGAAAACAGTAACAGAAGGCCAAAAAGATCCAGTTTAGGACTAATACATTTCCTGTAAAACCTGAGCTGATGCTAAAAAATAAAAAAGAAAGAAAGAAAGGAAGGAAGGAAGAAAAAAGAAAAAAGAAAAAGATGAACAAAATCTTTCTGCATGGACTTGTAAAACCTACTGTGTTTTAAAACTATAATCTCTACACATATAAAACTAACCTGGGGTGCAAAAACTGTCCAACGTCTATGTTCACTGTCAATGAAAAGAAGGAACAAAAGAAAATCCTACTCCTCCACAAGCCACAGGATTCCAGGGCAGGTTACAGCCTCACAGGGGGGAGTGTGGGAAAGGTGGAGAGTTGACCACTGAATACAACCCCCACAGCAACCTTACATTGCTGCATGGCCACACGTGAATTTGGCTCATCTCTAGGGCTTTCCGTGGGGAAGGACCTGCCGTTCAGCCTTCAATGGACCAGCATCCATAAAGCCTGTGGGGAAATACAGGATCCAGAAGAGTAGGGTAGGGAAGGAGAAAGTTTGAGAAAAAGAAGAGTCAGACAGTGAGAAACAATTATCATTATAAAACATGAAACTTTACAAAAGCATAGATGTGCCTTTAAGATGTACCTTTAGAGACAAGTATTCTAGCTGAAGAGAACTGGTGTTCTGGGGAAATGTTCAAAGCTGGCTGCAGCAGTGCGTGCCTGTAGCATTGGTGCTTCAGAGGTGGTGATAGCATGGTTAGGAGGGCAAGCTATCCTCAGCCATGTAGGGAATCTGAGACCAGCCTGAACTATGCAAGGCTCTGTTTCAGCCTCCTCAAAATTATTTACTTACTTATTTAAAGTATAAAACCTAAGCCAGGCATGGTGGATCCCTCAGGTGATCCTAGCATTCACTGCCTTGGATAAGAGGACTGCCCCAAGTTAAAGGTCAGCCTGGGCTACTCAGTGAGTTACATGGCAAGACCGTGTCTCAAAAGTAAATAAATAGAACCCAAACGACATTTAGTTATACCTGTGAACTACAAGAATGCCTGTCAAAAAGAAATTAATTTTTCAGAGAAAAGTAAAAAAGGAATGAAACTTAGGTGATTTTCATAGTTGGTGACAACTTAAAACAATGACATTCCCTTAATCTGTGGAAAGTAACAGCCCCAAAACAAACATACTCACACTGCACCGAAACCATTTGCTGGCCTAGTTCCACCAAAGCCATTAACATGATCAGAGCCCAAATGCAGGTGACCTGATTCACAGAAAAAGCACTTGTAGAAAGTGCTGAACTGGGATCGCCTACACAAATGCTCTTATAGTCAGGAAGAGAATTAGCAGCCGTACCGGGCAAGCTTTGCTTTTACATGGAGCAGTGACTTGCCTTGCAAGACTATGTACTTTTCAGGTTTAGTGCAAAAGAGAACAGACTTAGTGATGTCACTTTTCTTTTCCAGACAGGGTTCCTTTGTGTAGCTTTGGCTGTCCTGGAACTTGCTCTGTAGACCAGGCTGACCTCAACCCACACAGAGACTTTATCACCCAGTACTGACTAACCTAACCCAAGTTCTTGGGCGACAGCAGACACCAGCCTCCAACCACTCACTGACAAGCCTAGATAAAGAAGCACATGGCATGAGGGAAAATGAACTCCATTGCAGCGCCTGACTGTCAAGGAAAGATCAAGCTATGCCTTGTCTTAAGACTGCCACAAAACTCTGTATATTGGCGTTACTAACTCCTCACCCAGCTGAGGAGGGAGGCAATACATATGCCTACACCCTGGGCTCCTGAGTACTGGAAACGGGGGAACTTATTTTCTGAGTAAGGAAATGATAGACACTCACAGCTGCTGGTGGAACAACAGTCAAGCAGTTTCAACCTGTCACACAGCTTTACAGACTAGGACTTACTGTCTCATTGCTTCCCACGACAGTAGTTAGGCTCCTTTACAAGTGCACGAGGCGGGTTCCTATCTCTTGTCCACATTTGCCTGTGAACCCTTTCCCTAATAACTACAGGGAACCATCACATCTTGAAGAAGTTTTCGGTGCCTTTGTGTCTGCCAGAGCTTAGCTACCACCCTTACTCTATTCCATCATAGGGAATGAACTACATTTCCCAGCATGCCCTGTCAAAGGGTTTCTGCATAATTTCCCTCAATGAGAGATCCTAATAAGGATAAGAGGAAAAAGAGGGAAAGAAGTCAGAGCTCTCTTATTTGGCCTGGGTTCTAGCTGCCACCAACAATTCTTTTCCATGCTCTGGATCAGACCTCATGGCTTCTGACACTTTCTAATTTCCTTAGCCACACAGTAGATCCTAGATACCACAGAATGCCTGGGATCTCAGCGGCCACTTAGCTGAACCCAATTCCCTGACTACAGGTTTGTTTCCCTAACTGGTCCTTGATTGAGAAGACCCTCTAATAGGTACACCAAACATATTTTTAAAACTATTTTTTAGAAAATAATTTTCTTTTATCCACATGTCCTATAAAATTTTTCTTCTAGTAAGTACAGATGAAAAGATTCACACATTCATTCATTTAATGATATACTTCATCTGACCTTACCCTATCACTGCTTGGAAGGTAAGTGAACATAGTCCCAAGTCTTTCTCCTTGTGGGCTTACATGCTAGTGGACACTTCAAGTGTGCAAATCACAATTTAAGAAGTTAACTGTGGGCTGGGGATGAAGTGCGGTTACTAAATTCTTGCCTAACATGAATCAAGCTTTGAGCTCGACTCCTAGCATCATGTGAGTCAGGTGTGGCTGCCTGCCTGTTCCTAGCACTGGGGAAGTGGCGAGAAGATCAGAGGTTAAAGGTCTCCCTCAGTTACATATTGAATTTAAGGACACCCTGGGAAACACCAGATCCAGTCTCAAAATAGGAAAGAAAGGAAGGAAGAAAGGAAGAAAGAAAAGAAAAAAAGGGGGGGGGAAGATGAACTAAAGGAAGGAAGGAAAAGAAAAAGAAGTGATCTGAGCTAGGTGTGGGTCTAGGGGCACAGGGCTGTAATCCCAGTAATTTAAGAGACTGAGACCGGAAGTTCAAAAGTTCAAACCAACCTAGGCAACTTGGAGAGGCTCTGTTTCAAAAAGTTTAAAAAGGAGGCTGGCTATAGTGACACACTCTTGTTTCCCAGCACTCAGGAAACAGAGCAGAAGAATCTTTACAAGTCTGAGGCTTCCTCTTATATAGGAATTCCAAGCTAGCCAGGACTACACAGAAAAACCCTACCTACAAAATGGGTTATTGAGGTGGCTGAGGATATGGCTTAGTGATGGGTGTTTGCCTGACATGTGAGAAGCCAAATCCCCAGGACCACAAAAACAATTAGTTGGCCAATGCAGGATCACTGTCCTAACAGTGGAGGGATGTGGGAAATGAGTGAGTTTAAAGTGTTCTGCATCGGGCTGGAGAGATGGCTCAGCGGTTAAGAGCACCCGACTGCTCTTCCAGAGGTCACGAGTTCAATTCCCAGCAACCACATGGTGGCTCACAACCATCTGTAAAGAGTTCTGATGCCCTCTTCTGGTGTATCTGAAGACAGCTACAGTGTACTTATATATAATAAATAAATAAATCTTAAAAAAAAAAAAAAAGTGTTCTGCATCACAGAGCTTCCCTCCTTCCTTTTCAGTGTGGTGTGCTGAGCTGCCTCCCTCCAGGAAAGTTCTACTACTCCGTCTACTTCAACTGAGTACTTGCTTAAACAGGAGACCCAACGTGCTTCGAATGTCCAGTGTGTGAATTCGACAGACTCTTGCTGCACATCTTTTTATTGGGAATAGAGCTGAAGAAAGAGTTTAACTGGGCTGGAGAGATGGCTCAGTGGTTAAGAGCACCGACTGCTCTTCCAGAGGCCCTGAGCTCAAATCCCAGCAACCACATGTGGCTCACAACCATCTGTAATGGGATCTGATGCCCTCTTCTGGTGTGTCTGAAGACAGCTACAGTGTACTTATATATAATAAATGAATAAATCTTTAAAAAAAAAAGAAAGAGTTTAACTGCTTAATATGTCACTAACCCTTTCTCCATAGCACCAGCACAGAGTCCGCAAACACGGATGCAATGTACGCAATGAACACTGTGTCACAGCCACCAATTGCTCAGGTTGGAATTCGCAGGCAGAACAGAAACAGACAATGACTCATGTGATGAACAGTTATATAGACAACTGTACCCAAGAAAGCTGCCACCTACATCCCATAATGACATCAGATGACAAAGGCAGAAAAGAGGTAGTTTTCTAATTTATCTGGAAATGAGATATGCTACCAAGGAAGCACCTTACACAATCAAGAAGCCAAGGCAAATATTTGACACGTGGCCTGCTTAAGCATAAGAGCTTGTCCAGCTTCAAAAACAACAGTACTCTGTGGAGGTGACAGCACTCTACTGCTGGCATTTTAGACTCTTCTAAGAGAAATTCGTGTATCCATGAACATACACTGCCACACAGATGATGCAGGCTCAATGCTCAAACCTCTATCACTACTTGGCAACAACCAAGCATTTCATGCCTGTGAGACTTAACTCTCACTAGAGAAGCAGATGGACCTACAGTGCTAGATGTATACAAGAGGTATCAAGCATATTCACAATCTCAGAGCCATAAAAAGTCACCTGGAAAGGTGGAATTTTATTGGCCCCTGACTAGTTACCAAATCCTAACCCTCACACAATAGTCAAATCACCCTAAATAATACACACACATCATCATCACACACACACACACACACACACACACACACACACACACCATCACACACACACACCATCACACATACCAACACACACACACACCATCACACACACACACACACACACACACAGCAGAGGCTCTGTACATATCTGCCTCCCCTTCCTACAGTGCAGCTCCCTAAGTTCACCTGGTGACACCCCGTGTACCCTTTTCAGATGCAGCTTAACTGCCTCTTTAAAGCTGTGACTTCCTGAGGAAACCATTTTTGCCTTCTTCGGTGCTTTTGCTGTTCCTGGACATAATGCCATGGTTATCTGATTTATACATCTACTTGCCCATTAGAGTATAAAACCTTTGAGATCAAAGACCTCATCTTTGAATCCTACCATATGTCCCTTGCACACTATGTCTGGCACAGAGTAATTAAAACTTTTGTTTTATTGGGGTGTTTTTTGTTGTTTATGTTGGTCTCTTAAGACAGGGATTCATGTAGTCTAGTTTGCCTCAGGATGATCTTGAATTCCTGATCATCCCACTTTAGGATACATTACTGAATGTGTATACACACACACACACACACACACACACACACACACACACACACACACACTACAGTGCTTGTACTCTTCTTCTTTGCCACAGGGTGCAATTTAGAGGGAAAGCAGAATAAACACGAAGTGTCTCACAGGAAACAGCCTTCATATTGATAGTATGAGATGATTTAATGGTAGCTCTGATAAGTTACTTCCAGTAAAACCTGTACTGTAATCATGACTATGAAAATTAAGATGCGCCAACTGTAAAAGCTCAGAAGATATTTGACCTCAGGTAGAAGAGGATATAACAGCAAGAATGCTGGAAGTGAGAAGCAGAAATTCTGTCTACCTCTAGTGGAGTTTAACCTTAAGAAGGTTAAAAAAACGTGCCTGCATTATCGTATGCCACAGTCATGCAGCTAAAATAACTTAGAATCGACAGGAAAGTTTATGTTCTAAGGAATGATATTAAGAAACAATGGTGTAGGGCTGGAGAGATGGCTCACCGGTTAAGAGCACCCGACTGCTCTTCCAGAGGTCCTGAGTTCAATTCCCAGCAACCACATGGTGGCTCACAACCATCTGTAAAGAGATCTGATGCCCTCTTCTCGTGTATCTGAAGACAGCTACAGTGTACTTAAATATAATAAATGAATAAATAAATCTTTAAAAAAAAAAAAGAAACAATGGTGTAGCCATTAATATAAAGCAAATAAAAGGAAAGCTAAAAATTAATGTTCAAGTTAACACTGGGCTGGTGAGACAACCTTCCTGCCACATCTGTCCATCTGAGTTCAGTCCCAGGATCAACAGCAGAAACAGAACTGATTTCTATAAGGTGTCCTCTGAATTTCACACACGTGCTGTAGCATGTGCAGGTGAATATGCACACATGCAATTAAAATGTAGTACATTTTTAATTTTAAAAGGTTAAGATTTAGAGCTATTAGAAAACCTTCACACAAAGGAACTCCCCGGCCTAATCTTTCATACATGTTTGAAGAAGCAGGAAACATGCAGACAACCCTCAAGGGTCCTGTCAAGCACATTTGCAAAACTGCCAGGACTCCATATATAGGAAATGGTTTTGGCTTAAGGACCAGGGGATTACTGTGAGTCATTGTAACTGTGGCTTCCAGTAACCAGAGTATTTTAAGGCTATAAAGTAAAAAATGCAATGAATAAAATCAAGATAAAATAAATAAAATCAACAATGGCAAAAATAGCCAGACACTAAAATCCCAGTGTACAGGAGGCAGACACGGGGGTCATCAGGACAAGGTGGCTAGGCTAGCCAGAATCAGCGACAGATTCATCTCAACACAAACTGGAGATTGATTGAGGAAGAAAACCAGTGTCCACATCGGGCTTCTACACAAAGTGCACGCACATATGCATATATGTTGTGAGACATGTAGATCCTCACACACATACATTTAACATGAAAGTCAGGTAAGGCAAGTCACTTGGGAAAGAGACAGGAGGATCACAGCAAGTTTACATCTAGTCTGGTCTACATAGCGGGTTCTGGTCCACCCAAAGCTATGTAAATCTGTCAAACACAAAGGTAAGAAATCCAGTACGAGGGTGCATGCCTGCAGTGCAAGCTTTGGGGAGGCAGAGCAGGAGTAACTCAAGGAGGAAGACAAGAGTTCATTTAATCAGCTACAGGTCAAGACCAGCCTGTTTCAAACACGGTACAAGGACAGGTAAGAAACGGCCAACAGTGGTTATACCCAGGAAGAGAATAGAGGTGAGTACGGGTCACCTTAGGACAATGGCTTTTCATTCTGCTGTCTTTTAGATTTTTTTTTTAATTTCAAACCACATGAAATCTACTTAAATGAAAATATACAGAGAAGATGAAACAGAGGCAGTGGTTAGGTAATTAGAGGGGAAACATTTCACAGACAAGACAGAGAGAGAGACGGGAAAAACTAACAAAGCTCTCAAGACAGCAGACTCTCTCACACATATGTTCCACAAACCTGTCACATGTCTCTGCTCACTAAACAGCTCTCTGTTTCTCACAAACCTTGACACTGGTAATGACTCAATGATGGACAGGAGTATGCGAGTCAGACAGATGGACCCCCCCCCCAAAAAAAGTCTCTGAATGGGTTGATCCCAGCACATTCATAAACAGCTGGAGTGTGGAGCTAAAGGCCCAGCCTTGGGCCACTGTGACCCCAAGTACCACAGAAGTATGAAGCCAGGTCTCAAGCAGCCAGTTACCAGAGACATAT
The DNA here is from genome assembly GCF_021556685.1 of Rattus norvegicus. Classification (NCBI taxonomy): domain Eukaryota; kingdom Metazoa; phylum Chordata; class Mammalia; order Rodentia; family Muridae; genus Rattus; species Rattus norvegicus. Next base: position 140,598,454 of record NC_141538.1, read on the forward strand.
CTGGTAACTGGTTGCGTCCTTACTCATGTATCAACACTCATGTACCGACATTGGTCAATACATGACCACTGAAGTCAGTCCATTTAGGCATTAACTTGGGTGCTGTCATAAGTCACAGCATTTTGAGGCAGGGTCTCACATAGTGGCCTCAAACTAAGGATAATTGAACTTCTTCCTTCCTGCCTCTGATTCCTGATTTACAGGGTTACAGGTTTAGCCACTCAGATGGTTTACATTGTGACTTTTTGTTTGTTTTCGTTTTTTGACACAGGATTTCTCTATATAACAGCCCTGGCTGTCCTGGAACTCACTCTGTAGACCAGGCTGGTCTCCAACTCACAGAAAGCCACCTGCCTTCCCTCCCTTCTCAAGAGTTGGGACTAAAGGTGTGTGACACAACCACTAACCATCGGCATCTTTTTGTTTGTTTGTTTGTATTTTAAACCAAGCAGTGTCAAAGCAGTCTAGGATATTGGGGAACCTGGTTCAACAGGCCTTGTACTGAGTAAAGAGAGAAGGGTGCCTGCTTAGTCTCTATTCCAATGTTTAAATGATGTTATTTTAAGGATCAACTAACAGGTGTCACTCCTAAACATGATGTTAAAAAGAAGAGTCAGGGTATTAGAAAAGTTACTCTGTGGTTCAGAGTTCATAGTGTTCTTTAGAAGGCCTGAGTTCAGTTCCCAGCACCCACCTCAGGGGAATCACAACCACCTGTAACTCCAGTTCCAAGGGATCCAACGCCCTCTCCTGGCGCCCAGGGACACCACACTCACATACACATAAGATTTAAAATAAAAATAAAATGTTTATGAGGCACAATTCTTCCTGAAAGTAAACAGAAACGTCAGGTGACAAGATGGCTCAGTGGGTAAGAAATGGTGCTTGCCAGCAAGTCTGACCACTTGAATTCACCCCCCCCCACATGGTGGAAATGTCACACACACAAATAAATAAATAAAAACATAATATTAAACTTTAAAAAGAGAAGTCATTGTCAAAGAGCTATTTTGGAACATTACAAAAGTATCCCTTGGTCAATAGCCCAGGTTACATCGGCACACTAAATACTTATAGACAAACATTCCCCAGACCGTGTTTGGTGAGCTTTCAATTTTCTGAACAGGACAAGAGAAAAAAACAAAACAAACCCAAAAAATCAAAAGTAAACTCAAACCCAAATCTTATTTTAGTGAACAGTCTTTTATTTCTTCTTACAACTGCTGGTCCTTTTTATCAGGGCTGAGCTGGTCAGGGTCTACTGATGCAAATGTCTCTCTTTCCCACCCTCTGAGGACTGCCTATGTATTCATTACGAAATCTGAAAGTGGAAAAGAGGAACAAAACGAAGGAGGGGTTAACCAGCAGACTGGGCTGCACATTCTGCAGCTAGATAAACAGGCCTCAGCAAAAGCCTGCTGTTTAACAGAACTGGGAGATGACAGACACACGGGCATCTCTTTTCTAACAGTGGCAAACTGTGCTGAAAGGCATTTCTCACCTCAGAACATTCTGGACCCAAGGTTTTAGCGTTGGTGGCAGGCAGTGGCTTTGTGGTGGTTGTTTTTTACCTCCTATGCGTTAGCTTTGTGGGGACTGCACATGTATGTGCTACGGCGTCCACGCGGAGGTCAGGGGACAATCTGTGGGAGCCGCTTCTCTCCTCTCACCATGTGAGTCCTGGGGATCAAACTCAGGTGGGCAGTCTTAGTGGCAAGCACCTTCATCCACTGAGCCCTATCACAGGCCCCAGTTACTAGTTCTCATCAGGAATTAACCAAGTTCTCTGTCTGATTATACCCAGGAAGGATATTAATAAAGGGCAATGGGGAATTTGGAGGATGACCTAGTAAGTTAACCTCTCTCTTCCACATGGCATAATTTATTGGGATGAATACGTAAAAGAACAACATGAATACAGGGGAGGGGGCGGTTCTAAAAAAAAATCATCAAAAACGGCATCTGGGTCTCCGAATGTGGCAATGTTCACTCAGTGAGTGCCTCGATGAGACTTGGGAATCGTCAACTGAGGACATTAGAGAATTTGAGCAGAACGAAGATGCTCCTACATTTTAGACCAGACCTTCCAATAGATCTAACAAGAATCAACCTACAAGAAATTTAAACTCCTCAGCATAAGCTGAACGCTGAGGAGGGAGATGTGGGGACCTGCTTCCTAACAGTCCGCTGATTCGCCTACTGATAGAGGTCACTAAATTTATTACTAGGAGTCTAAATCAATGCATCATCATTCTTGTGCCCTCCTTACATAACCTTACTCTAAAATACACCAGAATCACATGCAGCATGGGTTAAGTATCTGCCGCTTTCCTCAACATTAACACATACACACACCCGAATGTTCTCAATTACTTTATACCCACAAGCTACATGGCAAATTTAGGAAATGAACTAAAGTGAACACTCCCTCCCAATCATTGCTGCTTGAAACTACAAAGACAGGTAGAAATATGTCACTAGTAAATTTTTCTACCGTGTCGACCTTTAATTGTATCACAGCGTGAACCTTTACGGGCACAGAAAGCAAAGGCTAAATGGTTGTGGCCAATTTACACGACCCTTCCTACTTCACCTCTAAAAGTGTAGTCACCAAGAAAATAACAAATTGGGGGAATTCCTTGCTTCCTTTGCTCCCTGCTTGAATGGGTCCTGCACCACAGCCCAGGTCTGCTAGTTTCCGCTGCCACACACGCATGAGGCCTCCACAGCCCAGGTTAGACTATCTAGAAATCCGCACTGTGTCACTGCATAAGGCAGCTTCTCAGTGCACACGACCTCGGTGAAGAAAGCCACTTAAGCACTCAATCAGAGCTCAACGAGGTGGTAAAATGACAGGGGTTGCTAACGAAATAGCAGATAGCAAGGAATGCCACCTTTAAATATCATTTCGACAGTTTTTCTCTTCGTCATCTCACCTTCCTCCTCGCCACCCCCACCCCCACCACACTGCAGCTCACCCACTGCTTTGCCAAGTGAAAGGCTGCCAGCTCTGGATGACAGCGAGCCTAGAAGCCATTCAGAGTCTGCAACACAGACATTCTCACCTGAACACACCGGGCAACCCCACCCCCGCCATACCATCCCCACATCGCTGACGCTGACAAACACACACACACACACACACACACACACACACACACACACACACACACACTCGCCCACACCAAACTCGGAGCCCGAGGAAACCCAGCAGGCTCATGAGCGAGGGTGGCTCGCGTTGTCACACGAAGAGGACTCGCCCCTGAGCTCCAGAACCCCCTCCCCACTCAGGCCACCGCCACGCCGCCGCCCCGCAGCTGGGCCCCCACCGGCGCCCGGGCCGCGTTACCTTTGGACTGGCAGTCAGCACAGAACTTGTTATCTTCCTCCAGCAGCAGGTTGGCCAGGACCGCCTGGTACCGATCCACGTCCTTCACCGACTTGCCTGTCATGGCCAGGGTGCCGGCGGGGGCAGAGGGCGACGCGCCCCCTGCGCCCCCAAGAACCGCTGCCTGGGTCCTGGGCTGAGGTCTCGGGGTCCCTGCCCAGGCGGTCCTCCCGCCTGACCCCGAGCCGCCCCGGGGTCAGGGCCGTCCGCCCCCCGCCCCGCTGCCCCTCAGCGCGGCGCCCCCTGGCGGGCTTCGGGCAAGGCAGGGACCCGCGGAGGCTGCGGGACCCCAGAAGCGGCTTAGGCGGAGCGAGTTCTCGGCCTCAGCGTGCGGGACGCACACTTGACCCCCGGTGCTGAGGGTCTGCCCGCCGCGCTTCCCGCCTCGGTTTCCCTGGCAGCTGCGCCCAGCTCTGCCGCCACCTCCACCGCCTACTTCCGGCAGCTCTTCCTCTCCTCCTCCACCCAGCCCAACCCGCGCATGCGCCCCGCCCACCGAGCCGCAATGGGCTCTTCCCTTGGCTCCGCCTCCAAGGAGCCAATCCGGGAAGAGCCGGGGGGCGGGGCTTAAGTGGAAGCGGCGGGAGGGAGGACACGCCCCCTGCATGTCCTTGGAAAAGAATGAATGAAGCCGGGTGGAAAGCAAGCAGAGCGAAGAGAATAAAGTGAAAGGAACGACCAACATTTACTGAGCTCATACTGTGTGCCAGGTACCGCGCTAAGCGTTTTCTATCAATTAGCACAGTATGCTCTTCACAGCAACCTTTATGAGATGTGTATTTATTATCCTTATATAATACAAGAGTTGTGGATATCCCAGACTCCTTCAGGTTAGTCTTCAAGAGACAAAAGGACTGACCCTCTGACCCCAGTTAAAGAGACAATACACCCTTCCTCATGATCATTTCTAACTTGGAATGCCTCCTGCCACCATATACATTAGCCTTCTCTGTGACTACCGTCCTTTTTGAGTTTTGTTCTTACTAGTGTCTAGGTAGAAATTTTCTTTCCTTTAAGAAAAAAAAGGATTTTTTAACAGATTCTTCCTAAGTAGCCCTCGGTAGCCTGGAACTTTATATTGTAGATCTCGAACTCACAGAGATCTGCCTCCAAAGTGTGTGTGTGTGTGTGTGTGTGTGTGTGTGTGTGTGTGTGTTTGTGTGAGATGTGTGCAGGTGCCCAAGGAATCTCCTGAAGCTGGAGTTACATGTTGTTAAGAGCTGATGGATGAACTGACCAATATGGGTGTTGGGGAAGAACCAGGGTCCTATGAGAGATTACCAGTCTGCTGAGCCATGGGGAGAGCCAGTTATGGGGTAACAGGGAGTAAGCAACTACTTAAAAGTGATTATTAACTATTATTTTCCAAGGCCACTCTTGTTACAAATAGAATACAGTAGCTGTCTTGAATCCACTGTCATCTTTCTTGTGTACACATTCCCCACTTCATTCATCAGATTCTTACAAGAAACTGATAGAAATCAGGATGTGCCAAAGGAGAGGAGAACACTGCTTCCTAATTTGTGCTCTTAAGGAATTCTTCTGAAGGCTAGAAGGCTAGAGTAATAGACCAGGGATGTTAGCAAAACAAAGTGTTCATTTACTTCTAAGACAGCACTCTTGTCCATCTCTACTTCTTCCCAGGACCAGGACGCCCTCAAAAATGTTTATATTATCAAAGGGAAATTATTTTATTAATCAGAATAATTTATTTCTCTGTCTAAAATGTTTTCATTCTAGTAGGGTCTCAAAGAATTTACTTCATAAACATCCAACTTCATAAAGTATCTTCCTAAGACAGATCTATCAGACTAATTATCTTAGTTGTGTTTAAATATTTATTTTATTTTTTTTTTTTGAGACAGGGTCTCATTATGTAGCCCTGGTTGGCCAGAACTCACTATGTAGACCAGGTTGGCTTTGACCTCACAAAGCTCTGCCTGCATCTACCTCCTGAGTGCTAGGATTAGAGGCATTGCAACATGCTGGCCTTAGATTGAGCTTTAATTTGGCGGGGGGGGGGGGCAACACCAAGGTTTATTGGAGCATCCTAATACAGACGCTGGGGCTTGCCCATGGTGCTCTTGATGTACAGAGCCCGGACGTTCTGCCAGTTTTTCTTGAGTAAGGACACTAAGAAGTTGACAGGATGTTGTAGACTAGCTCGTCATCGGTCATCTTCACGTGGCCGACGGCAACGGCCAGACACAGTACCTTCTTCATCTGGAACTTGATTGTGGATTTCACCTCATCCACTTTGGCCACCATGTTTTCATTGTGTGTCAGCAGGGAGGGGAACTTGCCTGCCTTGTTTAGGCCTGGGCTCAGGATACGTGGGATTTGCTTGATCAGAGACTCAGAGACCAAAAAGGCATCATACTTCTTTTTTTTTTTTTTTTTTTTTTTTGGTTCTTTTTTTCGGAGCTGGGGACCGAACCCAGGGCCTTGCGCTTCCTAGGTAAGCGCTCTACCACTGAGCTAAATCCCCAGCCCCGGCATCATACTTCTTGGCCAGCTTTTTGACCAACTTCTTGTTCTTGTTAAGCTTCTTGAGCGCCTCGATGTCCATGTGGGGGATATCCACGGCCTTGACTTCATCACAGTGCTGCTGGTCCCCCAGGACGCACACGGAGAACTTGGGGTGAGGGGTGGACTTAAGCTTGACTTGACGGTGCCCGAGAAGCGTTTGTCCTTCTGAGGGTCGTAGTTCTTCAGGCTGATCTGCAGCTCCACCGTCTCCAGAAACTTGCGGCGCTTACGCTGGTTCCCGTGCAGGACTTCCCGCACCGCCTCGTAGAGGGTGTCGCGTGAAACTTTGCTCATGGCTGCGGCTGCGGGAACCGGAAAAGAAGCGAGCTTTAATTTTTAAGTATGTGTATGTGTGTCTATGTGTGGGTCTGTATTCAGGTGCCCTTGGAGTCCAGAGAGGACATCCAGTTTTCTGGAACTGGAGTCACAGGTGGCTTTGTTCCACCTGACTCCTCTTGCATGACGATTTCACTGAACCATGCTCACCTGTTGAAAAAGCCTTTGGTAGCTTCTCATTTTCTTCCACTTGGTGTGAGACTGCACAGTACGGAGACAAGGCACCATTCTGAGGTCAGATCACCCAGGTCGAGATCCAGTGTTTGAATTCTGTTTGTGTGGCTCTGGGAGGTTGCTTAACGTCTCACCTGGGTATTTTATCTGTGAAGTAGGAATGATAATGGTGTCAACTACTTGTTTCACCGGATTGACGCAAAGCTTCGCTGGCCCAATACCTATAAAGCATTTAGACCAACTCTCAGCACATAATGAATGAATGGTAGGGGATCAACACCCGTTGTTAAATATATCTGCCTTTTGGCCTTATCAGACCATGGTAGGGTTTATTTCCTGATCTGCTTATAGTCAGACATAGTCCATGGGCCAAGCAGAAACATGTTGCTTTATGTGTGAAGCCTTTATTTGCTGCTCTGGAACACACTATCCACAAAGGACAGACAGTCAAGACAAACTGAAGCGTCAACTAGAGAAAACATTGACCTTGCTTCTGTTCCCTGCAGGTTCCAGGCTAGGCTTCATAATCAAAGCCTGAATTTATCTCATATAATCCAGAGCTCTCCACTAATCCAAAGTTAAAAAATAATAAGTAATGAGCAACAAAAGAAGTCCTGTGTTAAAGTCATCAAGTTGTTTTCTTACCAAATTGTAACTTAGTTGATCCTATACAAGAGGAATCCATCAAAGCCAGATATGGTGGCACACAGGTGATCCCAGCATTTGGTAGATGGAGGCAGGTAGCTCAGGAGTTTAAAGCTAGCCTCAGCTACGTAGTGGAGATTAGGCTATCCTAGGGTTACAGGAGATCCTGTTTTAAAACAAAGAAACAGAAAAAAAAAATAGAGCAATAAAAGAGAAAGACCATAAGACTTGAGGCATATGTATCCCTTTTGTGTTTATTTTCGTAGCAGAGTACCTTGCACCACCTGCCTCAGAAATGAGTTTTCCCCCAAGCCGCCATGCTAGAGTAAGCTCTGCACCAAAATGCCCAGAGCAGGACTCCAGCAGTGCTGTGGGGACATGTTTGGACTGCTGCCACATGGAGCTTTTCCCTCCAACGTCTTCTAGCTAAGAGATAAAATCTCTTGAGTCACACACGGGACTAAAATAGTTTCCAACCCACTGGTTAGTCAGGGTACCAATTTAGTGTAATACCAATTAAACGGCTTTGTCATTAAGCGAGCTGGACTAATTTTCTATTTTTCCTGTCATCTCTTCGTTAGCTGTCATGGTAAATGAGCTATGGATCTCCAGTGAACTCGGAGCCTGTTTGGCTAACTCCAGCCAACTCTCGCATCTTTCGGATGTGAGAATGTGCTGTGACTTCACTGTCAGCCTTGAGAACTTGGCTGCACAGAAGAAGCCAGCTGTGAGCCAGCCTTGCTTGCCTGGCCCTTCTCTCCTGCTAGAATTTCCATATGTCCTCTTCCACAGCCAGACTCTCAGAAGCCCCTCTGTTTGCTACTGTTGAAGGCGCCCCCTAGGACAGAGTCAGTGCTCTTTACTTAGTGGCACTGTGTGTGTTCACAGTACTTAGGATTCCAGAAGATCAGCAGTGTTTCTTTCCAGATAGAGAATGGCTTCTCCTCATCTGTTTACACATTGTACTCTGGACTCCAAATCATCCCTGTTTGTGGGTTGTCTCAGGAAGTTTTTCCTGTGAGCCTGCTGGCTGGCCTTTGATCCTTTCCTGGCAATGCCTGGATTTCATGCTATGCAAATCTACCATTTTCCTGTGCCCATCTCTATCTCTTTGTCTCTATCTCTTTGTCTGTCTTCCTTTCTCTGCCCGACTGTCGATAAACTTCCATAACTATTCAGTGGTACGGGTCCTAGGAGAGGCGGCTGGGCCAGCTCTGTGTAACTACAGCTCAGCAGCTCCCTGCAGCCACCATGCCAGAGAGATCCTGCTAGCATCGTCTCTAGTCACATGCAAGAACAGACAGCATCCAAGAGTTGTATGAATAGCTCCTGCATTTCCAGGGCCTTACAAGGGATTGGGTAAGCACACCTGACCGAGGCCTCCTGGGAGAGACTCTGAAGTATAATGAAAGAAAATCACCCCACACCACAGCACATCCACTGTGAGAAGCAAAACACCAGGTGAAAGGTTAAGACCAGAAGTTTCCAGAAAGGAAAAACCAGTCACATGTAGAAGGACCAGGAAGGAGAATGGAACAGAGTTCTCAACAACAGCAGGGGAAGCCAGGAGACCATAGAACGGTGCCTTCAAAATTCTGAAAGAAAGAGTTGCCAACCTAGAATTCCAAGCTAGCCACCCTGCTGTTCTAGAAGCACTGTGGATCAAGGGAGGTTTTTTTTCTTCCTTCCTTTCTTTCTTTCCTTCCTTTCTTTTCTTTCTTTCTATTCTTGCTTTCAAACTTATAGCTCCCCCTGTGGCCCAACACATTCTATCCGCCCTTCATCCCACCCTGGGCCCCAGATTCACTCCAATGGAGGGCATCAGCCAGATCCCTGGAAGGCAGGCTTCTGGTTGTGCTCAGCCATTGGCCAAAAATAGGCACAGGCAGGAAACCAAGTTGCTTGGTTTCTCTGATTTTTTTTTTCCTGCTGCCAGAGGCACTTCCTTCCTGCACTGACAACAGCATTCCTTCGAGGACCTTCTCCCACAGCTAAAGCTCTTAACCACGATCTTCCGGAACCCTCCCTGTTGCCCCAGAGTTTGAGGGTAACAGCTTTCTGCTGATGCTGGCCTCAAGATAACAGCACAGCAGGGCTCTTCTTAGAACCCTCTGCAGCTGCCTTTTTCACATTGGCCACGAGCTTCTGATTGGATCCTATCCAAGCCACCTCCTGGGCCTACACTATCCAAAAGGAACACTCAATGCAGAGACCCAGCAAGTTTGAAAAACAGAGATAATGTCTCTTCCCAGTTACATAATGGCGGAGCCCAGGGTAAAGGTCATGAAGAATAGACCAGCAGGACAGAAGCTTTGGCATGGACAGAGCCAAGAAGAGACTGAAGCTGACAGATTAGCTAACGTGTTAGACTTTACTAAGAGGAACTCTGACCATGCTGGATGTAGATAGTGTACCCCTCTAATTCCAGCCCCCCAGAAGTGGAGGCAGGGCAAGTCCAAGGCTTTGTGTTACACAGTGAACATAGTGAATTTGAGGCCAGCCTGGGCTACATAGCAAAACCCTAGCTGGAGGGGGTGGTTGGAGGAGAGAAACCCCATCCCCAAAGATTAAGAGATGAATTAATCATAGATTCCTAGACAATTAAAGCATTTCAGCACAGAGTGACCATTTGGCTCCAGAGAAAACAAAGGCTTAGCCAGTGAAGAAAATCTAATTGGTAAATGCAGTGGTCGACATGATATAGGCAGTGAACAGTAGCAAGGTATTGTTACTCAAGTATATCAGGAAATCATTAGAGAGAGACTCTAGGGATAGAACAAAGAATATATATCTTGATCTTGCTTAGCAGGAAGAGATAAACAAAGGTGGAGGGAGAAGGGTAATTTAGCATGCTGTTTAGTCAAACCCTTCAATTACAAAAGAAAGCTCCTTAAGGGTTGAAAATTGTTACTTTAAAGGAGGGGGAGTTGGAGGGGGGGTCAAATGCATAGGGGTGGGGCAGTACTGGCTGACGAACGTTATAAACCCCATACATTGAGTCTTGAAGTTTAAGGTTTTTCCTCTTAAAAAATTTTATGTGTGCGAGTGCTTTGCCTGCCCGTATATGTGTGCATCATATGTGTGCCCGATTCCCTCAGAAGCCAGAAAAGGATACTGGTCCCTTGGAGCTGGAGTTACGGATGGTTGTGAGTCACCGTGTGGGTGCTGGGGATTACACCACAGTCATCAGAAAGAGCAGCTGTGCTCTGAAGTCTCAGGCACCAGCCCAGTCCCCTTGGATTGTTTTATAAATGATGTTTTAATGAGGCGAAAGGACAGTTTGAGAGTCAGCTCTCTCCTTCCCCACTAGGTGGATCCCAGGGCCAGGATTGGAGACAGGCACGTCTACTCCCTTGAGCCTTCTCACCCGGCCTCTTGTCTTATTTCATTTTGGGTTTGGGTTTGTTTTGAAACAGGGTCTCAACAAGGCTGGCCTTGAATTTACTAGGTTTCGGATCAGGACCTTCAACTCCTGATCCTGGTCTCCCAAATGCTGGAGTTACAGATAGGAGCTCCAACCTGGCTTAGTGCTGGGAACCAAACCCAGTGCTTTGTCCACACCAGGCAAAACTATACAGTCGGGCTGCATTCCCAGCTCCAAGTTCAGACACCTTTTAGATGGAGGTGATGAGAAGCCCAACTGGGCTTAAACGAATAAGAGTTTATTCTCACTGAACAGGAAGTTCAGAAGCAGGACCGTCATTCATGCTGACACGGCTCCCTGACGAGGCCATCAGCAGCGGGGTGGTGTGTGTGTCATCCTGTGTTGTCTTGCTCATGTTCAGCGATCCTCAGTCACCGGATGAGCAGCATCCGCATCCCCTGAAACTTGTCACAGCGGGGGGTCCTCTCTCCAGATCCAAAGAGAGACAGAGACCATAGAAAACGAAAGCTCAACTGGGCCAGCTCCAAGGCTCAATGGGTAGGACACTTGATGCCAAATGTGATGACCCAAGTTTGATCCTCAGGACCCACATGGTGATAGGAGAGAACTGACTCCTGCAAGTTGTCCTCTGACCTCCACATGCACACTGTGGTACCCATGTTCCCCCTAGGCACACTGCATATATATATAGATAGATAGATAGATAGATAGATAGATAGATAGATAGATAGATAGATAGATGATAGGTAGGTAGATAGATGATAGGTAGGTAGATAGATGATAGAAGGTACATAGATAGATAGATAGATAGATAGATAGATAGATAGATAGATGGATGATAGGTAGGTATATAGATGATAGATAGGTAGATAGATAGATGATAGAGGGTACATAGATAGATAGATAGATAGATAGATAGATAGATAGATAGATGAATGGATGATAGGTAGGTAGGTATATAGATGATAGATAGGTAGATAGGTAGGTAGATAGATGATTGATAGATAGATGATAGAAGGTACATAGATAAATAGATAGATAGATAGATAGATAGATAGATAGATGATAGGTAGGTAGGTAGATGATACATAGATAGATAGATAGATAGATAGATAGATAGATAGATGATAGGTAGGTAGATGATAGATAGATAGATAGATAGATAGATAGATAGATAGATAGATAGATGATAGGTAGGTAGGTAGATAGTTAGATGATAGAGTTTAAAATGAAAAAGGAAGGTTTTTCATCTGACTCACTCTGCTCACCACTGATGATGTTTGGCTGTTGCCCATTTGTCCTTGTGCTCAGCCCTTTCTTTAGGTGCCATATTCCTGAGCTATTCAGCTGAGTGAACCCAAGAGACCTGCAAAGAACTTCCTTCGGCCAGAAATCAAGTTGGCAACTTCCCTTGACTCCCTGGTTGGGCAACTTGCCCAAACAAATTTCACAACTGGTTTCGGAACAGGAAGTGGTCCAGATTTGCAAATCACCATGCATACCAACTGCACAGTCGTGCTGCGGCTTTGTTTCTTCCTAGGAAACAGATGTGTCATCAATTGGCACCAACGCTGTGTTCTCAAAGTTTGAGAGAATGCAGCTTCCCAGCCTCTTCTGACTTGGCCCTAGGCTCACACTGTCATGGAGTAGGGACCTCAGGTTGACACACTGACCTCTATTAAAGGAGATTAACCTTTATTAATCCCCCCAAAACTATAGTATGTCAGATTTGATTTCAATCTTTCAAGTGTTGTCTCACTGATTGGTGGTCCTAGTAACCCCTACTGAAAGCCTTCACTAGAAGCACGTGGCTTCCTGTTTTTGTTTGTTTGTTTGTTTGTTTGTTTTTGACAATGTGTCTAACTCAGAGTGGTCTCAAACACCCATACAGCAGGGTGTGACCTTGAACTCCAGACCCTCCAGTCTCTACCACCTCCTGAGTGCTGAGGTTACAGGTGTGTAGCACCAACCACATCCGGGTCAAATGATGTATTTGAAAGCTCAAATGCCAAACATTGATAGCTCAGCAGGTAAAGGTGCTGGACACCAGACTGCGAAACTGAATTCAGTCCTTACCCTTAGAACTCACATGATGGAGAGACCGACTTCCACAGCTTTTCCTATGACTTCCACGCACTCGAGCGCGTGCGCGCACACACACACACACACACACACACACACACACACACACACACACGGGAGGAGAGGAGAATAGATGCAGGATGTAAAATATCTTATATCTGCTTTATGATACATAATAGTGATTCTGCTTTATCAAAGCTTAGCATGATAGTGTGAGCTTGTAGTCCCAGATATGTGGGAGGCTGATGCAGGAGGATTGCTTGAGCCCAGGAGCTAGAGACCAGCCTGGGCAACATAGCAAGACCACTAAAGACCAATAAAGCAAATCAACACGCCTGGGACTTGATGGTTGGAACTGATTTTAAAACAAAAGCCTGGCTGGCCATCAGGATAGTGTTTTAGAGAGAAAGCTGAGGCTATAGGCCAGGGAATCTGTTGCTAATACGATCAAAAGGTCAGAGCATTCTCTGAGAGAGAAAAAAAAATGCCTTTGAAATTAAGTGTGTGGCACACATATCCCTCAGTTAGCTCAGGGGAAGCCAAAAATAAAAGTGGATCGTCCACTCTTGAGCCCCGTGTTGGCTTGAGCCTGTTTTTAATCTGTGGCAGGCGCTCACACTTTCGATGAATCTATACTTTTACTTAGAAACAGGCAGGGTATCTAAGTGGAGGACAGTGGCACACGCCTGTGATCCCAGCACTCCGGAGGCTGAGGCTGAAGCTGGAGGGTTGCAAGTTCAAGGTTTCCCAGGACTATGTAATCTCGGACTACACAGGGAGATTCTCAAAATCCAAAGGGAAAGAAGAGGAGAGGAAGGGAGGGGAAGGGAGGTCTGGGGAGAGGAGGAGGGAGACCCATAAAGAGATCTAATGGGGGGCTGGGGATTTAGCACAGTGGTAGAGCGCTTACCTAGGAAGCGCAAGGCCCTGGGTTCGGTCCCCAGCTCCGAAAAAAAGAACCAAAAAAAAAAAAAAAAAAAAAAAAAAAAGAGAGATCTAATGGAATGAATATGCATGGCTTACGTAAGAGACCCACAAGGTTATTGAGGATTATTTTTTCTTTTCTATTTTGCGGAGCTGGGGACCGAACTCAGGACCTTGTGCTTGCTAGGCAAGCGCTCTACCACTGAGCCATTGAGGATTTAATACCAGAAAAAGCACTGGGTATGGACTGAAAGGGGGAGAATCCGAGAGAAGAGAAAATTCACCCCTGCAAATCCCACCGACAGGAAACTACCCAGATGCACATGCGTGCTGCCTCTTGTGAAGAAGGAAGGGTGTGTGAGGGGTCCACAGGGACTGACCACGCCTGGGTCCTGAACCTTATTTTGAAATTGTTTGGAACTGTTCCTTCTGTTTCTCTCCCTGCACGGGATGTCTGTACCTGGTGTCCTGTGTCTATCCCACCACGGAGGCCTTGTTTCAAGCTCCGTGTGTCCACAGGGCGTGATCTATAGTTGATGAGTCTCATCCAAAACTTAACACAGATCAATCAGGGCGACCTTGGAGAGAGGTGACTGTATTTAGCATGAAGGGTCTCCCCCCATGAATAGTTAGGGACCAGAGAAAGGGTGGAGGTAGGCAGAGCAGTGGCCCTCCAACCATGTTTATGTCCTTAGTCCTTCATAACTTGTGAGTTTGTCATATTAAATGGGGAAGCAAGTCAACAAGATGAGATCAAGTTAAAGATTATAGGACAGGAAGCGATGTCTGGTACCTGGATGGGCCCAGTGTTGTCAGAGGTTCTCCTTCCAAGTGGAAGAGAGAAGCGGAGGGAGGGTTGTACTACGCCTGAGCCAGTGAGATGATTCAGTGGGTAGCCAAGCCTGATGGCCTGAATTTTGTCCCATGAACCCACACAGTAGGAGGAGAGAAGCAATTCCTAAAAAAAACTGTCCTCTGACCTCAGCACATGGCCTCTTATGTATGCACGTGCATGCGCACACTCCCACACTCCAATAATTAAAAACAACTTTTATTTCACTGTATTTTACATGCATTGATGTGAGAGTGTCAGATCCCCTGAAACTGGAGTTACAGACATGAGCTGCCATACGGGCGCTGGGAATTGAACCCAGACTCTCTGGAAGAGCAGCCAGTGCTCTTAACCACTGAACCATCTCTCCCTAAGAACAATTTTTTAAAACAGATCTTACTAGAGAAGAGTTTCGGAGAGATGTACGATGAAGAAGGGCACCTTGAGTGAAACTTAGGAAGGATGGGAAGTGGATTTGTTGCTAAAATCCTGAGAAAGAACCATAAGCTGATGACAGAGAGATAAAATGGGCCCCGAGAGTCTGACTTAGGAGCAGTTGCGCTGGTGGTGTGGCTCAGTCAATCCAGTGGTATGGTGAAGCCCTGGGTTCTTGTGGTGACTCCGTAGGAACAGGAGGAAGCAGGAGGACCAGCTGACCAAAGGTCCTACACAGGGACCAAGCTGAGATTCTGTCCTGGGGGAGGGGAGCATGCAGTAATATAGGCTAAGGAGGATGAATAGTAGGGGTGGAGAGGAGAAAATGGCTTAGAAAATAGGTGCATGTATTTGCCCTAGCCAATAGGACAAAGGGTGGAGCCACCGGCTGTGTAGGTCACGCCGGAGGAAGAGTGGGTTTGTGGGCAAGAAGATAATTTCATTCTGCACATGGGGAGTTGGTGATACCTGTGGACCATTCCAAAGACAGTTGCATAAGTAGGTCTCGAGCTCTGGGGGGAAAACAACTGATAATTAAAGCCAATGGGGTGGATAAGATAGCCTAGGGAGAGGGACTGAGGGTGCGTCTCAGTTGATAGGGTGCTTGCCTAGCATGCTCAAATCCCTGGGTTCCATAGCTAGCACTCTATAAAACAGGCACATGGTGCATGTCTGTAACCCCAAAACCCAGGAGGCAAGAGCAGGAAGATCAGAAGCTCAAGATCACCCTTAACTACATAGTGAGTTTGAGACCAGCTTAAGATATAGGAGACCCTGTCACAAACAAAACAAACAGGCAAACAGCCAATATATAAGGCCACTGAGGTGGCTCACTGGAGTAAAAGGGCCTGTCTGGTGGACTGAGTTTCATGAGTTCCACATAAAAGTGGAAGGAAAGAACTGATTCTACACTCTATCACCATCACCACCACCACCACCACCACCACCACCATCGTCATCACCATCATCCCCATCACCACCACCACCACCACCACCATCATCACCCTCACCACCACCATCATCACCATCACCATCATCATCATCACCACCATCATCGCCACCACCACTCCACACCCAAATAATAATGATTGTTTTTTAACTTGGTTCTGGAAGAGCATGGCAAGTAAGAAGAGAAAGGCATGGCAGGCCTTTGAGAAAGAGCCAAGCCAGAGTGTACTAAGGAGAAACTGCTAAGAGGAACAACTAGAGAGCCTGAGGAACCCAGAGAACAGAGTAAGAACAACCACCCTGCAGGTGGTGGCGTTGGCTCAGGACTGGGAAAGAATTAGGCAGGGCAGACAGGGCCAGAGCTGGTGTGGCTGTTCAGAGAAGTCTGGAGAAGTCTGGAGAAACCGGATGAGGTGGTACATGCCTTTAAACTTAGCACCAGGAAGTCAGAGGCAGATGGAGGCTAGCCTGGTCTACACAGTGAAGTCCAAGGCATTCTGAGCTACATAGTGGGACCTTGAGAAAGGGTAGGTGGGAACTGGAAATTGGTGTTTGGGGTGTTTCCTGAGCACAAGAGCATAGCCACACTCTAGGGGAGCAAACCTGCTGAGGACTAGGCTTAGCTGAGAATGGCTTAGCTGCTCCCAGGAGGGTTCTGCTCCTTTTATGTCCTTTTATTTTTCTTTCTTAGAGGTAGGTGTGTCTGACATGTCTGAAATCTCAACGCTCAAGAGGCTGAAGTAGGAGGACTGTTAATTCTAGGCCAGCCTAGACAACAAAGCAAGCCCCTATTTCAATAAATAAATAAATAAATAAATAAATAAATAAATAAATAAATAAAATAAAAGCAAACAGCTGGAGAGATGGCTCAGTAGTTAAGAGCACTTGCTGGTTTTGCAGAGGACCAGAATTTGGGACCCAGCATCTAGGTGGACATCTCACAACCTCATATAACTACAGGCAAGGGATCTGATGCTCTTTCTAGCCTCTGAAGGCACCTGCACTTATATGTACATCATACGCACGCGCACACACACACAGACACACACACACACACACACACACACACACACACACACACATGAATGGAGGTCAGAGAATAACCCGTGGGAATTGGTTCTCTCCTTCTGCCATGTGGGTCCCAGAGCTGGAACACAGGTCCTCGATCTTGGCATCAGACGCTTTGTGCTTTTTCTGCTGAGCTATCTCACCAGTCCTGCCCAAACTGTGTTCTCACAGTGTTTATCTCCTTTCCTTAGAGCTCCAGAGAACGGGCTTTTTTATTAGTCATCAGCAGGAGATGCTGTGAGTGATGACCACGAGGTGGTGCCCCAGCACCAGCCAGCTTGATTCGTTCTGGCAATGTCTAGGCTGTCTTACCGCCGATTAAAGATCAGGGAACTGAAACACTCCTGGAGTTTCCTGGGCCTCACATTAAACTTAAGAGTTCAAGGAGTCTTCTCTGAAAGTTTAGAACCAGCTGAATAAAAACTTGTAACGATCTAATGACACTTCTTTCCTCTGTCATTCATTTCTGTACATAGCCCATATTCTCACGCTGTGGTCTCAGTGGAAAAAGGGAGCAAGGCAGGTAGGTCACTGGGACCCATGCTGAGCAGGAAACAATGGTAATCACGCAGGCGTGTGGTCTCGGGAAAGTCCCTTCCGCTAGGCCTGTTTCATTTGATATTAAACAAACAGAAGTCAGGGCTGGAGAGAATGGTTACTCAGTAGATAGAGCACTAGCTGCTCTTGCAGAGAGGACCCTGATTAGGTTTCAAGAATCCATGTAACGGCTCACAACCATCCATAACTTCAGTTCCGCGGGACTGAACATCCCTTTCCGACCTCTGTGTGCACCAAGAACTGCATATGGTCCACATACACACCTGCAAGCAAATCCTCAGACATACAAGATAAAATAAATAAGTCTAGGTGATAATTCCAGCGCTCGGGGGACAGGCCAGCAGACTTCTGTGAGTTTGAGGCCAACCTGGTCTCCAGAGCGATTTCTAGGATAGATAAGGATACACAGAGAAACCCCGTCTTGAAAAACAACAACAACAATCAATTCAAAGAACAAATAAATCTAAAAAGAAAAAAAGCAGGCATAATCAGGAGACCTACCTCACTGAGGAGTAACAACATTCAGACTGAGCATTTAGGACGTGTGGGTCTAAAGGGGACAATCACCATAGCTAAGGCAGGGACTCTGTGCTTGGTTGACACTTGCCCCAGGCAGACCGAAGAGTAAGTCTCAGAGTTTTGTAATCTTCACAATATAAAAATCAATCCTAAAGAGGGGCTGGAGATCAACTGCTTGCCCAACATGAAGGAAGCCCAGGGTCTGATCTCCCCAGCACTGTTGAAACCATGTAATCCCACATTTGGGAAGTGGGGACCAGAGAAAAAGAATTCATAGTCATCCTCAACTAGAAAGAGAGAGAGAGAGAGAGAAAGAGAGAGAGAGAATGCAAAAAAGAAAGGAAGAAAGAAAAAGCAAGAAAGAAATAAAGCAAGAAAGCAAGCAAGAAAGGAAGGAAGGCAGGAAGGCAGGCATGTGCACATATAAAGGAAATAACTATAGAAAATGTTTAGAAGAAACAAAACAAAATTCCAGATGAAATGTGTTAGCTTTTACTGGGAAGTCGTGGGGGAGCTAATGTGAACCCACGGCACCCTAATAATCTAAGTATCACCACTGGAGTAAAAAGCTTGTAGTTCCAGAAGGAAGGGGAAGGGGGAGGGGAGGAGAGGAGGAGAACTTAGGTGAATGAAGGGCTACTGAGAGTGAGGCTACAAAGACTCCAGCAAAGCGTTCTAGGGAGTCAATACCTAGGTCTTCACAGTCCCTTTTATGTTCCCCATTTCTTTCTTGCTGGATCTGCAGCCACGCATGACCTCAGTGAAGGACATCTGCTTTGCCCAATGTAATGTGCACCTAGTGTAAGGAGATGGTCAGAAGAGGCTAGTAGATTGCTGGATTGGCAGGTTTCCATTCTCGTCTTGGTTGGGTGAGCTGCATAAGGCTAACCACCCACAGATAGCAATTATAAACTCTGGTTAAAATGGATAGACAGCGACAGTGCCTAATGACGGACGGAGGGCTAGAGAAATGCGGCTAACGATACCTCTTATTCTTGCAGAAGACCGGGGTTCAGATCTGTGGCTAACAATCATCTGTAACTCCAGTTTTAGGGGATCCCCTGTCATTTTCTGGGCTCTGCAGGCTCCTACATGCATATGGTGCATATACACACACCCAGGCGTGCACACAATTAACTAATTAATCAAGCAAATAAAGTGAAGTAAGGCTCAGGAAGGTGACCCAAAGTAGCCATCAACTAGAAAGTGACTCATCTTTAAAATAAGAGCTCCAGGGCCAACGACACGGCTCAGCAGGTAAAGGCATCTGCCACTGGCCTGCCAACCTAGGTTCAAGCTCAGGAACACATATGATGGACGGAGAGCATCCAATCAGTTACCATAAGTTGTCCCTGACCTCCATATGTTTGCTGTGGAGTACACACACACACACACACACACACACACACACACACACACACACACACACAGAGCCAATAAATAAAGTGGAAAAAAGTTTCTGTGAGCTTGATTGGTGGCTCAGAGGTTAAGAACACAGCTGCTCTTCCAGAACTCTGGAGTCCAATTCCCGGCAACTACTCGGTGACTTATGAGCATCTATGAAGGGATCTGATGCCCTCTTCTGGCATGTAGGTGCAATACTACAAGAGCACTCCTACATTTAAAAAATACTTAAAATAAATTTCAAAAAAATATTTTAGTAAGGGTTCTCTAGAGGAACAGAACCAAGGGGACGAATGAAAACACACACCACACACACACACACACACACACACACACACACACACTCACACATACACACTGTTGTAGTTAAGGGTTTGTTGTTCTGAAGAGATACCATGGCAACTCTTATGAAAGAAACCATTTAATTTGGGCTGGCTTACGGCTTCAAAGGTTCATCCATTATCATCGTGGTGGGAAGCATAGCAGCATCCGGGCAGACATGGTGCTGGAGAAGAAGGAGCTGGGAGCTCTACGTCTTTTTTTTTGGTTCTTTTTTTCGGAGCTGGGGACCGAACCCAGGGCCTTGCGCTTCCTAGGCAAGCGCTCTACCACTGAGCTAAATCCCCAGCCCCGGGAGCTCTACATCCTGATCGACAGGCATCAAAGGGGGACTGTGTTCCACACTGGGCAGAGCTTGAGCATAGGAGACCTCAAAGCCCACGCCCTCAGTGACATCACTTCCTCCTGGTCCACACCTCCTAATAGTGCCACTTTCCAGGGGCCAAGCATTCAGACTCATAAGTCTATGGAGACCATTCCTATTTAAACCACCACACACATATGTGTACCATATATTATGTGTGTATGCAAATATATTGATATCATATATACATATACATATGCTTATATACATATATTCAGAATTTATTAAGTGAGCTTTAAAACAGAAACAACAGCCAAATTGCACCTGGGAACCCAGAAGTAACTTGGTCCTTGATTCTGGGAGCTTCAACAGTCAGACGAGTTCTAGAACAGCTGTCTTTCGTTGGTGGGTGACAACCAGTAGCTGCTCAGACCATGAGGCAGGGTGCCTCAGGAGTTTCAGTCTGGCACCAGTAACCCACAGGGTCCTGAAGATAGGCTATTCTACCATCAAAGCCTGGAAGAATTGGTTCTACTGTTAGCAAAGGAAGCAGCAGAAGCATCAGCAACAAGAGGGAGGCCAAGCAAGAGGAGAGTAGGGGAACAGTTTTCTCATACGCCCTTTTTAAAATCTGGGCAGCTACTGGAAGATGCCACCCCCAAATGGGGCGGGCCTTCCCACATCGACAATCGCAATCGGGACAATTCTTCAGGTGAGGCTCCCTATTCGGGTGATTCTAATTGGCCGCAGGTTGACATTAACACCATCAGGGAGTTGTGGCATCCCTGTAATGCCAGCCCTTGGGAGATGGAGGCAGACGGATCAGGGGTTCAGGCCCATCAATGGGTCTCAGTGACTTTTCTATGGCTGTAACAAAACACATGGCCAGGGCAACGTATAGAAGGAAGTGTTTAATTGGACTTACAGCTTCAGAGGGTTAGAGTCCATGACAGAGAGCACACTGGGAATGGGGTGAGTCTTTTGAACCTTCAGAGCCTGCCCCCAGGCGATATCTCTTCCAACAAGGCCACGTCTTCTCAAACAGTTGTACCACTGGGAACCAAGTATTCAAACAGACGAGCCTACGGAGGCTATTCTCATTCAAACCACCACTCTAGGCGGATAGTGAGTTTGAGGCCTTCCTGAGTTACCTGAGATCCTGCCTCCAGCCCCAGGGGATCCAGCGCCCTCTTCTGGCCTCACTGAGTAAATATGCTGGTTGGTTCCTCCCTACAGGCAACCCAAGCTGACACAGACTGAGGAATCTCAGTTGAGAAAATACCTGTAGGCAAGTCTGTGGGCATTGCCTTGATTATATATATACATACATACATACATACAGACATACATACAGACATACATACATACATACACACACATACACACATACATCATATACACGCATGCACGCACATACACATGCACGCGCACACATACACATATACATGCACACACACATGCACACACATATACACACATGCACACACATACACACACACACACACATGCACACACACACAAAAGCAAGCTGGGTAAGCAGTGTTCCTTTATGGTCTCTACTTCAGTTCCTGCCTGCAGCCCCTGCCCAGGCTTCCCTTGATGATGAACTGCAAACTAGAAGCTGAAATAAACCCTTCCCTTCCCAAGTTGCCTTTGGTCACTTTATCATAGCAACAACAGAAAGCAAACCAGAACACCAGCTAAGCAAATACTTACATCCTGCTAACCTAGTGTTCAATTTCTAGTGGAACTGTATTTCAAAAACTAAGGTGCTTCTGATAAATTGAAGCTGCTTTCACCACCAGAGGAATTAAGTGACGGCAATAACAGGACAAGAGCTCAAACTTGGACTGACATTATGTCACGCTTTTGGATGTACAGAAAGACAAGTACCAGAGATAGCAGATAGTTCGAGAAATGAGACATATTATTCTTTACTTTCTAAGTTTTTTTTGAAAGTCACTGGCCTCTTAGGTGACATGACAAAAATGGTGACAAAGAACAGAGACTTCAGTCCCCATCGGCACAAGAGCAAATCGTCTAGAATTCCAGAGCTCAGAGCTGAGGCCATGGCTCAGACAGCAGGTGCTTGCCTAACATTCATGAACCCCTGGGTTCACTCCCCAGCACTGCATCTACTGGGCATGGTGGTGCACACCTACAGTCTCAACACCAAGGATGGGAAGACAAAAGGAGCAGAAGTTTTAAGTCATCTTTGGGTAAATTGCAAAGTCTGAGGTCAGCCTGGAACATGTGAGACTGTCTTTAAAGAAAAAAAAAAATTCCAGAATCCAGTTTGGAAGCCACAAGGTCACAGGCAGGTACAAAATGCTTGCAGCTTACCTCCAGCTGAACTGGAATGTCTAGAAGCCAGAGCTAGAGCTCTGGGGCTAGAGGGACAGTTCTGATACAAAAAGTCGCTCTGGCAGCGGCGTGGAGTTCAATTCCCAAGTACCCGGCCAGGCAGCGCTAACTCCAGAGGATCCGATGCCCTTCTTCTATCCTGCATACATGGGTACCTCTCCCCCATGTACCATTAAAAAAGAACAAATCGTTTCTTTTAAAGACTAGACCTAATGTATTATTGGACCCTAACTCTAAGAATAAAAAGATCTTATGATTCGTCTGAAAATAAAGTAACTCATTTATATTTATCAGGGGAAAACCTGTGGACTCTTTAAACTCAAATATGGACCTCATGTAACAAATTTAAGATAAACCCAGTGATAATATGTGCTTAAAAAACAAAACAAAACGGTTTTTTTTTTTCTGGCTGCGCCCGGAACTGAACTGAACCAATCGATCCCACAGCTCCCTGCACCCAAATCCTGTGGGGAAGAGAGCTGAACTCTCAGGAGAAACCGTCACTTCTGCCCACTTTCGTGGCCCAAGAGGAAACTGCACAGTAAGTCTGGATGCCGGAACAGTAAGTCAACTGCAGGAACCCGCTGGTTTCTGCCTGTGCCGGAAACTGAACTGAACCGGTCCCACAGCTCCCTGCACCCAAATCCTGTTGGGGAGAGAGCTAGACCCTCAGAAGTGCGGATACTCCTGAGAACTCAGAGGAGACAACTACTTTTTGCCCACATTCCTGACTCAAGAGGAAATTGCCTACTGCCATCTGTACCCTCTGGGCACAGGGACCTAGGAACAGTCAGGGGCAGGACCCTTCTTCGCGTTTCTGCCTGAGCCAAGTGCTGAAAGCTAGCTGCCAGTGTTGATATTCTGTCTAAGCTCCACCCCCACAGCTACTTGGGAACAGCCAAGTATGCTCCGCCCCACAGTTGCCTGGCAACAGCCAGCCTTGCTTGACTATAAAGGGGGCTGCTTGTCCTGTCCTCTCCCTCTTGCTCTTGCTCTTCCTGCTCTTCTCTTCCCTGTTCTTTCTCTCTTCCCTGTCCCTTCTCACTGCCTTCCATGTGCTCATGTCCAGCCTTTCCTCTCCTCTCCTCTTCTTCTCTAATTAAACCTGTCCACGTAGAACCATGTTGGTTTGGTGTGCTTTATCCAGGGACAGGCCAAGCTTTAAACCCTAATATGGGTCCTAACATTGGTCCTAACATCCAGGAGCGCCTACATAAGACCAACTCTTCTGCTCCATGCAACCTGCCTGGAGGCTTCCGGTCACACAAACCTACGAGCAGCTCTCTGTTCCCAGATCTGGCTGAAAGAAAACAGGTCTACAGGAGTGCTGACACAGAGGCCTACAGGAGGGTCAAGCCACTTTCACAGACAGCAAGACCACCTAACACCAGAGACAACCTGATGGTGAGAGGCAAGGGCAGGAAGCTAAGCAACAGAAACCAAGACTACTTGGCATCATCAGAGCCCAGTTCTCCCACCAAAGAATCCAAACACACCAGAAAAGCAAGATTTAGATTTAAAATCACATTTTATGATGATGATGGAGGACTTTAAGAAGGACATAAATATCTCCCTTTAAAAAATGCAGGACAACACAAGTAAACAAGTAGAAGCCCTTAAAGAGGAAATACAAAAATCCCTTAAAGAATTACAGGAAAACACAGTCAAACAGATGAAGGAATTGAAGAAAACCATCCAGGATTTAAAAAAGGAAAGAGAAACAATAAAGGAAGCACAAAGGGAGACAACACTGGAGATAGAAAACCTAGGGAAGAGATCAAGAGTCATAGATGCAAGCATCACCAACAGAATACAAGAAATTGAAGAGAGAATCTCAGGGGCAGAAGATACCATAGAAAACATCAACAACTGTCAAAGATAATGTAAAATGCAAAAAGCTCCTAATCCAAAACATACAGGAAATCCAGGACACAATGAGAAGATCAAACCTAAGGATAATAGGTATAGAAGAGAGTCAAGACTCCCAACTCAAAGGGCCAGTAAATATCTTCAAAATCATAGAAGAAAACTTCCCTCACCTAAAGAAAGAGATGCCCATAAACATACAAGAAGCCTACAGAACTCCAAATAGATTGGACCAGAAAAGAAACTCCTCCCATCACATAATAGTCAAAACATCAAATGCACAAAATAAAGAAATAATATTAAAAGCAGTAAGGGAAAAAGGTCAAGTAACATAAATGCAGACCTATCAGAATCACACCAGACTTCTCACCAGAGACTATGAAAGCCAGAAAATCCTGGGCAGATGTCTTACAGACCCTAAGAGAACACAAAAGCCAGCCCAGGCTACTGTATCCAGCAAAACTCTCAATTAACATCGATGGAGAAACCAAGAAATTCCATGACAAAACCAAATTTACACAATATCTTTCTACAAATCCAGCCCGACAAAGGATAATAAACAGAAAACTCTAACACAAGGAGGGAAGCTGCACCCTAGAAAAAGCAAGAAAGTAATCTCCTTGCAATGAAACCAAAAGAAGATAGCCACACAAACATAATTCCACCTCTAACAACAAAAATAAAAGGAAGCAACAGTCACTTTTCCTTAATATCTCTTAACATCAATGGACTCAATTCCCCCAATAAAAAGACGCAGATTAACAAACTGGATACATAAAGAGGACTCAGCACTTTACTGCATACAGGAAACACACCTCAGAGACAAAGACAGACATTACCTCTGAGTAAAAGGCTGGAAAACAACTTCCCAAGCAAATGGTCCAAAGAAAGGAGCTGAAGTAGCCATTATAATATCGAATAAACTTAACTTTCAACCAAAAGTTATCAAAAAAATAAGGAAGGGCACTTCATTATTCATCAAAAGAAAAATCCACCAAGATGAACTCTCAATCCTAAATATCTATGCTCCAAATACAAGGGCACCTACATTTATAAAAGAAACCTTACTAAAGCTCAAAGCACACACTGCACCTCACACAATAATAGTAGGAGATTTCAACACCCCACTCTTATCAATGGACAGATCATGGAAACAGAAATTAAACAGAGACATAGAGAAACTAACAGAACTTATGAACCAAATCGACTTAACAGATATTTATAGAACACTTCATCCTAAAACAAAAGAATATACCTTTTTCTCAGCACCTCATGGTACCTTCTCCCACATTGACCACATAATTGGTCACAAAACAGGCCTCAACAGATACAGGAAGATAGAAATAATCCCAAGCATCCTATTAGGTCACCACGGACTAAGGCTGGTCTTCAACAACAATAATGGATGAACGCCCACATATACATGGAAGTTGAACAATGCTCTACTCAATGATAACCTGGTCAAGGAAGAAATAAAGAAAGAAATTAAAGACTTCTTAGAATTTAATGAAAATGAAGGTACAACATTCCCAAACTTATGGGACACAATGAATGCTGTGCTAAGAGGAAAACTCACAGCTCTGAGTGCCTGCAGAAAGAAACAGGAGAGAGCAAACATTAGCAACTTGACAGCACACTTAAAAGCTCTAGAACAAAAAGAAACAAATAAACCCAAGAGGAGTAGAAGGCAGGAAATAATCAAACTCAGGGCTGAAATCAACTAAGTAGAAACAAAAAGGACTATACAAAGAATCAACAGAACCAGGAACTGGGTCTTTGAGAAAATTAACAAGATAGATAAACCCTTAGCCACACTAAGCAGAGGTCACAGAGAGTGTGTCCAAATGAACAAAATCAGAAATGAAAAGGGAGACATAACAACAGAATCAGAGGAAATTAAAAAAAATCATCAGATCCTACTACAAAAGCCTATACTCAACAAAACTGGAAAATCTGGAGGAAATGGACAATTTTCTAGACAGATACCAGGTACCAAAGTTAAATCAGGATCAGATAAACCATCTAAACAACCCCATAACTCCTAAAGAAATAGAAGCAGTTACTAAAAGTCTCCCAACCAGAAAGAACCCAGAACCAAATGGGTTTAGTACAGAATTCTATTAGACATTCATAGAAGACCTCATACCAATACTGTCCAAATTATTCCACAAAATAAAAACAGACAGAGAACAGCCCAATTCCTTCTATGAAGGCACAATTACCCTAATACTTAAACCACACAACGACCCAACAAAGAAAGAGAACTTCAGACCAATTTATCTTAAGAAAATCGACCCAAAAATACTCAATAAAATTCTTGCAAACCCAAGAACACATCAAAACGATCATCCATCATGATCAAGTAGGCTTCATCCCAGGGATGCAGGGATGGTTCGATATACAGAAATCCATCAGTGTAATCCACTATGTAATCAAACTCAAAGAAAAAAAAAACACATAACCATTTCATTAGATTCTGAGAAAGCATTTGACAAAATTCAACACCCCTTCATGATAAAAGTCCTGAAAGATCAGGAATTAAAGGTCCATATCTAAACATAGTAAAAGCAATATACAGCAAACCAGTAGCTAACATCAAACTAAATGGAGGGAAACTTGAAGCAATCCCACTAAAATCAGGGACTAGACAAGGCTGCCCACTCTCTCCCTACTTATTCAAGATAGTTCTCAAAGTCCTAGCCAGAGCAATCAGACAACAAAAGGAGATCAAGGGGATATAGATTGGAAAAGAAGTCAAAATATCACTATTTGCAGATGGTATGATAGTATATTTAAGTGACCCCAAAAATTCCACCAGAGAATTACTAAGCCTGATAAACAACTTCAGCAAAGTGGCTGGGTACAAAATTAACTCAAACAAATCAGTAGCCTTCCTCTATTCAAAGGATAAACAGGCTGAGAATGAAATTAGGGAAATGACACCCTTCACAATAGTCCTAAATAACATGAAATACCTCCGTGTGGCTTTAACCAAGCAAGTGAAAGATCTGTATGACAAGAACTTCAAGTCTCTGAAGAAAGAAATTGAAGAAGATCTCAGACAACGGAAAGACTTCCCATGTTCCTGGATTGGCAGGATTAATATAGTAAAAACGGTCATTTTGCCAAAAGCAATCTACAGATTCAATGCAATCCCCATCAAGATTCCAACTCAATTCTGCATAGAGTTAGAAAGAGCAATTTGCAAATTCATTTGGAATTACAAAAAGCCCAGGATAGTGAAAACTATCCTCAACAATAAAAGAATTTCTGGGGTAAATCACCATCCCTTACTTCAAGCAGCATTACAGAGCCAGTAGTGTACTGTATGGTATTGGTACAGAGACAGGCAGGTAGATCAGTGGAAGAGAACTGAAGACCCAGAAACGAACCCACACACCTATGGTCACTTGGTCTTTGACAAAGGAGCTAAAACCATCCAATGGAAAAAAGACAGCATTTTCAACAAATGGTGCTGGTTCAACTGGAGGTCAGCATGCAGAAGAATGCAGATCGATTCATTCTTATCACCCTGTACAAAGCTTAAGTCCAAGTGGATCAAAGACCTCCACATCAAACTAGATACACTCAAACTAATAGAAGAAAAAGTGGGGAAGAGCCTTGATCACATGGGCACTGGGGAAAATTTTCCTTAACAAAATACCGATGACTTATGCTCTAAGATCAAGAATTGACAAATGGGACCTCATAAAACTGCAAAGCTTCTGTAAGGCAAAGGACACTGTGGTTAGGACAAAACGGCAACCAACAGATTGGGAAAAGATCTTTACCATCGTACAACTGATAGAGGGCTAATATCCAAAATATACAAAGAACTCAAGAAGTTAGACTCCAGAGAGCCAAATAACCCTATTGAAAATGGGGTTCAGAGCTAAACAAAGAATTCACAGCTGAGGAATATCGAATGGCTGAGAAGCACCTAAAGAAATGTTCAACATCTTTAGTCATAAGGGAAATGCAAATCAAAACAACCCTGAGATTTCACCTTACACCAGTCAGAATGGCTAAGATCAAAAACTCAGGTGATAGCAGATGCTGGCAAGGATGTGGAGAAAGAGGAACATTCCTCCACTGTTAGTGGGATTGCACACTGGTGCAACCACTCTGGAAATCAGTCTGGAGGTTCCTCAGAAAATTGGACATTGCACTACCTGACAACCCAGGTATATCTCTCCTGGGCATATACCCGGAAGATGCCCCAACATATAACAAAGACACATGCTCCACTATGTTCATAGCAGCCTTATTTATAATAGCCAGAAGCTAGAAAGTACCCAGTGCCCTTCAACAGAGGAATGGATACAGAAAATG
The DNA here is from genome assembly GCF_021556685.1 of Rattus norvegicus. Classification (NCBI taxonomy): domain Eukaryota; kingdom Metazoa; phylum Chordata; class Mammalia; order Rodentia; family Muridae; genus Rattus; species Rattus norvegicus. Next base: position 140,626,886 of record NC_141538.1, read on the forward strand.
TGGTACATCTACACAGTGGAATATTACTCAGCTTTCAAAAACAATGACTTTATGAAATTCATAGGCAAATGGATGGAACTGGAAAATATCATCCTGAGTGAGGTAACCCAATCACAGAAAAACACACATGATATGCACTCACTGATAGTGACTATTAGCCCAAATGCTTGAATTACCCAAGATGCAATCCACAGACCACATGAAGCTCAAGAAGAAGGATGACCAAAATGTGGATGCTTCACTTCTTCTCAAAATGGGGAACAAAAGTATTCATAGGAGGGTGATGGAGGCAAGGTTTGGAGGATATTGAAGGAACAGCCATTCAGAGCCTGTCTCACATGTGGCCCATACATATACAGCCACCAAAACTAGATAAGATGGATGAAACTAAGAAGTGCATGCTGACAGGAAATGGACATAGATATCTCCTGAGAGACCTAGGCAGAGCATGTCAAATACAGAGGTGAAAGCCAGCAGCCAACCATTGAACTGAGATTGGAATTCCTGTTGGAGGAGTTAGAGAAAGGATTGAAAGAGCTGAAGGGGCTCGCAACCCCATAAGAACAACAATGCCAACCAACCAGAGCTCCCAGGGACTAAACCACAACCCCAAAACTACACATGGACCGACCCACGGCTCCAGCTGCATATGTAGCAGAGGATGGCCTTGTTGGGCACCAATGGGTCCTGCCAAGGTTGGAACCCCTGTGTAGGACAATGTCGAGGGGGAGACGGGAAGGCGGTGTGGATGGGGAGGGGAACACCCTTATACAAGAAGGGGAGGGGAATGGGATAGGGGGCTTATGTCCAGGAAACCGGGAAAGGGAATAACATTTGAAATATAAATAAAAAAATATCCAATAAAAGAAAAAATGGAGATGCAAAGTAATGAATAAAAGAGAGAGACAAATCTAGAGGGGTCAAGGACAACACAAGGAGACCTATAGAGTCAACTAACCTAGTCCATGGAAGCTCAGAGACTGACCCACCAACCAAAGAGCATGCAGACGCTGAACTTAGGCCCCATACACATTTGTAGCAGACATTCAGCTTGGTCTCCATGTGGGTCCCCTAACAATTGGAACGAAATCTGTCTCTGCTTGGCATTAGATCTCCTTCCCCTACTTGGGCTGCCTGGTTGGGTCTCAGTGGGAGAGGATGTGCTTAGTCCTGCTGAGACTGGATGCCTCGGGGTGGGGTGGTACCCAAGGGGGGGGCTTCAGTTTCTCTGAGGAGAAGGGGAGGGGGTTAATGGGGGAGGGATTTGTCAGGGTGACACCGGGAGGAGAAGAGGGACAGGAACTGCAATCAGGATGTAAAGTGAATAGATAAATTAATGAAATAAAAAGAAAAACAAAACAAAAACCATGTAATGGATTCCCAGTGTGGTTGCGTGAACCTATAGTCCCAGCATGAACCTATAGTTCTGGAGGTAGAAAGGAGAGGAACAGAGGTTGAAGTTCATCCTCTACTGCCAAGTTGAGGGCCAGCCTGGGCTACATGAGATCCTGTCGGGAAGAAAAGGAAGCAAAAAGAAAAGGAAAGCAAGGAAATTAGCTCATACCTTTAAACCCAGCACTTGGAAGGCAGAGGCAGGCAAATCTGTGAATTTAAAGCTATCCTGGTCTACAGAGTGAATTCCTGGACAGCCAGAGAAAACTTGTCTCGAAAAACAAACAAACAAACAAACAAACAAACAGAACAACAAAAGACCTGGTTTGGAGTTTTCAGCTCCCAAATATCAGTTAAAGTCATCTGTTTTAAGGGTTAGCTCATTGTGGTAGCACGGCAGCATGCGGCAGCATGCAGGCAGCATGCAGAGAAGTAACTGAGAGTCTGGATCCGTGGGCATCAGGAAGAGAGAGAGCCACCAGGCCTGGCGTGGTCCCTGCAAACTGCAAAGTTCACCCCTTGTGACACTTCCTCCAACAAGGCCACACCTCCTGGTCCCTTCTCAAGTACTGTCACTCTCTGAGGACTAAGCTTTCAAAGTTATAAGCCTATGGGGGCCATTCTTCTTCAAACCATCGCACATATAAAAAGCAAAATTGTGTCAAACGATGCTCATTTCAACAGTAAATGAGGGGTCAAGGACAACACAAGGAGACCTATAGAGTCAACTAACCTAGTCCATGGAAGCTCAGAGACTGACCCACCAACCAAAGCTGGAGCAGTACAGAGATTAGCTTGGTGCCTGCGGGAGGATGGCATGCAAACTTCTGAAGTGTTACTTTTTATGTATCAATCATTGTTTTAAGAACCAGCTTTGGGGGAGTTGGGGGTTTAGCTCAGTGGTAGAGCGCTTGCCTAGAAAGTGCAAGGCCCTGGGTTCGGTCCCCAGCTCTGAAAAAAAGAACCAAAAAAAAAAAAAAAAAAAAGAACCAGCTTTGGGGTTGGGGATTTAGCTCAGTGGTAGAGAGCTTGCCTAGCAAGTGCAAGGCCCTGGGTTTGGTCCTCAGCTCCAAAAAAAAAAAAAGAAAAGAAAAGAGAAAAGAAAAAAAAAGAACCCTCTTTAATGATAAATGAAATTTATAATTCACTTGAGAGGCTGAGGCAGGGGGGTTGAAAATTGGATGTCAATCTAGGCAGCAGGGGGAACCCTGTCTCAGAAAAAAAAAATCTGGGCCAGCGAGATGGCTCATCTGATAAAGTCACCAGTTCAATGACTGCAGGATTCATATGATAAAAAGAGAGAACCAATTTTTAAAAGTGGCCTCTGACTTCCCTAGGCATGCTTTGTAAACCATGCATCCATGTACATGTGTGTGTGTACACACACACACCCCCATACACACACTAAAACTCTTAATTTGTAGTTCAGAGGTAGAATATTTATCTAGCATATGTGGTTCCCTGGGTTTGATCCAGTACCACCATCACCCAAATCATTATTATCATCATCATCATCATCACCACCACCACCACCATCATCATCACCACCACCCCATCATCATCACCACCACCACCACCCCATCTTCTTCTTCTTCATCATCTTCATCTTCATCATCATCATCATCATCATCATCATCATCATCATCACCACCTCCACCACCACCATCATCATCATCATCATCATCATCATCATCATCATCATCATCTATGGATAACTGTGAGTTGTGGAGCATAAGAGTTGTGTGCTAAATAGTTTAATGTCAACTTGAGACAAGCTAAAGTTAACTGAAAGGATGGAACCTCAGGTGAGGAAATACCTCTCTAAGATCGGGCCATAAGGCATTTTTTTAATTAGTGATGGATGGGGAGAGGCCAGCCTACTGTGGGTGGGGCCATCCCTGGTCTGGTGGTTTTGGCTTCTATAAGAAACAGGCTGAGTAAGCCATGAGGAGCAAGCCAGAAAGCAGCACTCCTCCATGGTCTCTGCATCAGCTCCTGCCTCCAGGTTCCTGCCTTGCTTGAGTTCCTGTCTTGACTTCCTTCAGTAACGGACTATGATGTAGAAGTGTCAGTTGAGAAAACCCTTTTCTCCCCAAGATGTGTTTTGATCATGGTTTCTCATCACAGCAATGGAAACTGTAACTAAGACAAACTGCAAATCAAATTCCATCTCTGTTCAAATAGGAAACAACCCTGTAGCTACAACTTAAACTTGAAGTGACAAAAAGAAACCCTGCACTAAATCTGGCAAAATGCAAAAGGGACGCCTGTCCTTTTTCTCTTTTCTCTCTGGCCCTCATAGGAGACATTTCCACATCCCATGGCTTTGCTGTATCAAATCTGCTGTATCCGTCCTCTTGGGATGAGTACCTGACTGATCCCACAGGCTTCTACAGCCTGGCTTAAGTTTGAAGGAAAATTCCTATGGTGGGCAGCGCATCAGAAGGAATTCCAGTTCTGGGGTTTTTATATCCTGGAGATAATATTAACAATCTTCCTCCTCCTCTTTTTCTTCTTCCTCCATTTCGAAATAAGGTCTCCTATGTAGCCCTGGCTGGCCTGAAACTCACACGGATTCCTCTGCTTCTGCCTGGAGAGTGCTGGGATTCAAAGTGTGAACAGCCTCAACCTTTTGGGGGCTGGGGTGGGCTGGGAGTGGTGGTTAGTTACGATCTCAGGTTTCCTAGACTTGACCTTAACTTTGTTGCATAGTCAAGGCTGGCCTTGAACTATCTTTTAAAAAACGTTTTAATTAATTTCTTTTGTGTGACACAGTTTAAAATTATTTTTTCATTTTCTGTGCATGCACTATGCCTGCGCACCGCTTGGGTGCCTGCTGCCCTTAGAGGTCAGAAGAGGGCATCGAACCCTGGAAGTGGAGTTAGAAGTGATTATATGCTGATGCGTGGGTGCTCGGTCCTGTGCAGAGCATCTGGCGTTCTTAACCACTGAGCCATCTCTCCAGCTTCACGACATAATAAATAAATAAATAAACAAACAAATAAATAAATAAATAAATAAATAAATAAATGTTGGGGTTACTTTTACATGTGTTTATTCATTTTGTGTAGGGGCATGTGTCTATATGTCCCACTGTGTGTGAGCTGGTACCTATGGAAGCCAGAAGAGAGCATTGGATTCTGTGGAACAAGAGGTACAGGTCTATCTGATGTGGGTGTCTGGGTCCAAATCCCAGACGTCTACAAAAGTAACAAGTGCTTTTCACTGTGGAGCCATCTCTCCAGGCCCCCTCCTTAGTCAGGTCACTTGATTTGCTTGCGGTCAGCTTCTCATACTGGATACCAGTTGGATACAGAGAGCAAAGGACACTGAGGGTCAGAGCTGGTGCAACATTAAGCCACTGCTGTCATCGGCTCCTTCAATCCTGAAGCAAATTCTTTAAGATAGGAACCGTGTTGTTCCCAGTGACACAGGAAGAGACTAAGACTTCATATGTGTAGTCAGAGGTGCCTGTGGTCAGACCTGTAGTCAGTGGCAGCATGAGATAGAGTCACAGCCCTTAGCCAGTGAGTGGAAGAGAAGGAGAGGAGACAGAGGTGACGAGACAGGTAGGTTTGGGAAGTTACTGAATAAAGTGCTGTCGTTTCCATGAACATGGGGATCAGTAGAAATGGGGTGAGTGAAAAGTCCCAGTCTGGAAGACAGCAGCATGCAAAGTGCTGCTGAGGAGAAGGATAGGGAGTCGTGTGTCACTTGGCTGGTAATGGACCTCATCCATGCAGACGGTTCCGCACAGCGAGATAGTCCAGGTACAGTTTAGTTTGTGTAACTATGCATTGTGGTGTTTGATAGTCTTAAGGGACACCTTTCACAGAACATGTACTCCTCCTTACCGTGCAGTTGTAGGGATCTGGAGAGATGGCTCAGTGCTTAAGAACACTTGTTGTTCTTGCAAAAAGACCCAGGTTCTGTTGCCAGCACCCACATGGGAGCTTACACCCTTCAGTAATTCCAGTTCCAGGGTGTCTGGTCCCCCGTGGGACATGGTCATACATGAGGGCACAACACTCACATACATACATAAAAACTGAGTTTTAAAGGATGTATTTGTACAAGGTCAAGTGGGGTGCCTGGTGGGTGCTTGGGAGAGACAGGGTGAAGGACAGCTTTGCCAAGGGCAGGACCGAACGCTAACAGCCCCTCCTGCCTCAAGGATGGAGGATGTTTGTATCTCACTGGTGATCCAGAGGATCAACGTCCTAGGTCGATGGAAGCAAGGGGGCGAGAGGAAAGGAAGTTTAGAGGCCACAGACAGCTCTCCTGGAATTCATGGTGGAGGACGAGAGAAGAAGCAGCTGGAGAATTCCCGAGGTGGTGACTTCAAGAAAGATGTTGGTGTGTTTTAATATGGCAGGGACCTGATTGTCTGTGGAGAGGACTGAGTTGCTTAACAAGACCGAGTTGGGTGGTGTCCTGTCCAGGTCTCCAGAACCCGAGACGGTTGAGGCTCTGAAGGATAAAGGACCCAGACAAGCCTGCCCCAGACCTGAGGAAAAGATGAGGCTGAGGACCAGGAGGAGAGTTGGATCCTGGAGGGCAAGGGGGAAAGGGTCTTTGGATGGCTTTCTGCTCTCCACAGAGAAAGTGGTCCCGCACCCCGAGATGCTTCTGGGGCTTCCTAGCTGGGGCTTCTAGTCAAGTTCAGAATGCAGACCCATGGTGGGCACAGAAGATCCGCCCCTGGCCGGGCGGAGCTGGACACTTCCTCCCCACAGTGCTCTCAGGTGACAGGCCTGCAGGTCCCCGCCCCGGCCCGCCCCGCCGCGTATTCAGGAGATCCAGTCTGAGGCTCTGAAAGCAACCCCCGCCGTTGGTGCGTGGATCCCCGCTCCAGAACCCGCTGCTCGCCATGACCGCCTTGCCAGCGCCCCGCAGCCTCCTCCTTTTCCTCCAGGTGCTGTGGCTCGCCCTGGCTCAGATCGTAAGTCCTGTCATCTCTCTGGCACTGCAGTCCCGGGTGCAGAACTTGGGTTTAGGATCCAGGAGTCTTTAGGACCTGTTCTAGTCCGACCCTAGCCCGAGGGGCACTTGAGGACAGAGCCTCTGGGGTGGCGCATACCGGGCACGCAGCGCGCAGTGAAGGCAGATCGATTAGCCCCGGAGCCAGAGGGACCTTGCCTCGGGATGCTTGGCCTTGCCTGGGACAGGCAGCGTCGAGCAGGAGATGGCGCGGGGTCCTGGCAGCGGGAGAGCCCAGGTGGTGGCAGAAACAATGGTGGCTATTCAGTCGACAGCGGAGCCTCCGCCCCCGAAGTCTCCTAAGGGGCCCGAGCTCCAGTCAGACTTTTCTGTCGCCGTCTCCTCTGACCATGGGCTTCTGCTTCACTTCGCAGGGACAGCTGGGGCCTGGGAAAGAGATGCCCCGAGTAGGACCTAATGGGGACGCTGGGCCTGGTGCGATCCGGTCCGCGTGCTAAACAGTGCTAGCGTGGGGGTACAGTTCGCCTGTGGGGCGCCAGCCTGGCATTTCTTAACCTGGGGAGGGCACCTGGCGCCAGCATCTGGCACGCACAGAAGTCTTTCTGAGTCGGGGCTGGTCCGCTAAGAGAGACACCTTACGAAAGACAGGGTGGGAAGAGTCCCAGCTTTCCTTCTTTACACCTTTCTTCTCTGAGGGCACTTTACCCGCATCAGGGGCGAGGGAGAGGTGCCAGTTCACCGCTATACCTGTTGTTGGTTAGAAAACAGTAATAGAGCGGCCATCGTTGGCTAGGCACCATCTTGCGCATCATCTGTGATTTGAGCAAACGATATCTTCATTTATTTCCCACTATGACAGTGCAAAGAGAGTGCGGTCCAGGGGAAGAAGTCAGCCAACCTAGGGTGACAGATTCATCATTCACTTCCAGTGACCATGAGCATTTAGTCTTTTTGGGTGTTTGTGCACCCTCTGCCTGTCACCCCTAATAGTACCTACCCCCTTGAGTTCTGAGTAGTTCCTAAAGCAACGAGCATAATGGCCCACAGCAGCTGCTCTGCAAACTCCCCGTGAAGCACGTCTCCTTGGGGAGATGCTGCCCTAGTCACCTTCGCTCTCTTGAGGAGCCCAGTTCTGTCTGTGTACTGTCTGATTGCTGCACTCGTGTATGTGTTTTCAGAGAGGTCCACCAGGGGAGCCGGGTCTTCCAGGGCCACCAGGGCCACCAGGAGTGCCTGGTTCGGATGGCATCGACGTGAGTATCTAACTTGAGACTTGACAGGAAGGAGGGCTATCCACAAAGGAGAACTTTGTGAGCGGAGGGTGGGTTATGCCTGGGAGTTTAGCGCCTCCTGTTGCCAGGAGGCGGTGCCTGCAGAGACCACAAGGGGTGTTTGTTCGGAGAAAACCCCAAACCAGCCTTGAAATGCGGGAGTCTGTCATAGCCACCCAGCAACAAGGGCCTGCTGTTCTGCTGTTGGCCTCAGCTCACAGCGTGTCCCTATCCCCCCCCCCCCCCTTCCTCCTCTTCGCGCTCTCCCCTGACACACTATGTGCTGCTTTAAGGTAGCTGGAGAGCCTCGTGTAGACTGCTGAGTAGCTTGGGACCATACTCTGGTCTCTCCCTTTTGCTTTTAGCTCCCCGGTTTAGAATCAGCTGGGCTTGTCCTCTGCTCTCCCAGCGTGCTGAGGGTTAACTACCTCATTCTGGAGGCTCCCCCAGGAGGTCGGCTAGATGTTTACGGTTTGGACAGACTTCTATTCAGTCTGGTGCCCCCACCCCCCAAACGCTGGGCGCTGGGCCCCAGCCAGCCTCTTGCTGCTGCTTCAGGCTCCGGAATGCCCGGGGGCCTCTCTGGGGCTAAATCTGACTCCAGAGCCCTGCCCATCTCCCACCAAGGGTCCTTTGTCACACGGAAAAGAGACCTTTCTTTTCTCCAGACCCCATGCTGGCCCCCTTGATCCTTGCCTCTGTCCTGAGTCTCTAATTTTCCTGACTGAAAGCCACCACCACTCTCCCCTTTAGATTTCTTGAAAAGCCTTTTTTTCTCCTCCCGGTTAACCAGAAACCCAGACACTTCACAGCTAGTACCCCACCCACACCAGCATGCCTAGAATCTACTTGATTAAATGCCCCCCTCAGCTGGCTGGAATGGTGTTGATACATTTCTATTTTGCTTTGTTTTCATTTAGTTTAATTTAATGTAGATAAGGTCTCTTTATGTAACCCTGGCTGTCCTGAAATTAATGTTAAACTAGGCTGACTTTGAACTTACAGACCTATACATACCCCTAGAGGCTTCTTGAGTTCTGGAACTGAAGGCCTGTGTACAGCTGAATTTTGTTTTGAGCAAAGGGAGCTGGTTTCTAAAAAGTGCACATTTCAGCACAAAAGACAGAGGAGAAAGCTCTCTGGGACCACCCAGCCAGGTTTGTCCACAATCTCTTGGGGGAAGCATGTCTCACTGGCTTGTGTCTTGCAGGGTGACAAGGGGCCTCCAGGTAAAGTTGGTCCTCCGGTGAGTGCTTTTATTTCCTTTGCCCTTTGACAGTTCCCCTATTTTCTCTCCTCTGACTAATATCTGTTCTGCCTCTAATTTGAAGGGATCCAAAGGAGAGCCTGGCAAACCGGGGCCAGATGGTCCAGATGGGAAGCCTGGCATTGATGTGAGTACCCGAGGCTGGGGCGAGCCTGATTCTGGCTTGGTCACATGTGTTCTGGTCGGAAGGGTAGCAAGATGCCGGCTCTACGGCCAGTCAGGCCTCCTCACTTGATACAACAGTGAACTCACTCCTGTCTCATATCTACCCTGTCTGGAGGCCTTGGCTCTCTGACTGCCAGGAGCCAGAGAGGGGCTTTGCTTTCTGTGAGGACCAGAATTGTCTGCAGGTGTGGGGACTTAGTCTCATACTTCTGGTCTCTAGGAATTATACTGTCTGAATCACACCCCCCCATACATTGTCACCCCCATCCCCATTGCTTTGCTTCTCCATCCATCCCCTCTGCAGATCTGGCACAGCGTGGAGAAGGAACGCCACTACAGAGTTCTCAGGGACCGCAAAGCCACAAATTCCTGAGGACAGTTTTGGGGAGGTGGGGATGGTTAATTGGTGGAGTACTTCTCACCCACACCCACAGAGATGACAGAGCACAGTGCCTCAGACTCTGCCCCGAGTGGTGGGTGTGTTCATCCATTCGCAAGTGAGGAAACTGAAGGCTTTCAGAAGTTACCAAGGGCAGACACAGAGCACACAGAGCACCTAGACTGTGGGGACTGAGGCTGAGCCCACAGGTTTTTTTGAGTCTTGCTTTCTCACCTCTCAAAGGAGCGTAATTAATTACCTTGAGACTGAAGCTCCGTGGCAGCGTGGTAGCATCACAATTGGGCATGGTAGTACACGTCTGTAACTCTGGAGGCGGGGAAGAGTGGGAAGTTCAAGGTCACCCTCGGTACTCATCGAATCGGAAGCTACTATCTCAACAACACTCAAAGCGGATAACTGCAAGACATGGTGGCACATGCCTCCAATCCCAGGACAGATCTCTTTGAGTTTGAGGCCAGCCTGGTCTACAGAGCAAGATCCAAGGCTAGCCTAGGCTAGGCATAGTGAGACTCTATCTTAAAAAAAAAAGGGTGGGGGGAGAATAATTGTTTCGCTTGCCTCCCTGGATTCCTAAGGAAACCCTAGAAAGAGAAAGGGGAAGGTATGGCCCCCAGGCCTCCATCAGGTAGGGAAGCCTAAGAAATTCCCTAGACTTGCCCTGCTCTCTGAGTTAAGGGTAGGTTGCACCTCAATAATCCTACCATCTCGTTCTTCCCCAGGGTTTAATGGGAGCCAAGGGAGAGCCTGGCCCCATGGGAACCCCTGGAATCAAGGTAAGCGCTTACTGAAGACAAATTAAGCTAAGGCCTGAGCTTGGAGGAGATGCAGTAGAGAGAAGTATGGATTCCGGAAGGCTCCAGCCTCTGACTCTCTCTCTCTCTCTCTCTCTCTCTCTCTCTCTCTCTCTCTCTCTCTCTCTCTCTCTCTCTCATTGCTCCTGCAGGGCCAGCCTGGGCTCCCAGGGCCCCCTGGCCTGCCGGTGAGTACCACCTACAAGGGTGTGGAGAGGCCCTCTAGGGGTTGGGAGGACCTGCAGAGCTGAGCTGTGAATCTGATTTCCTTTTCCTCTGTCACAGGGCCCTGGTTTTGCTGGACCTCCGGTAAGTTCTGAGGGCGTAGGGCAGGGCACTCAGACTCTGGGGACAGAGGGGAGTCCTTATCATGGGAAATGACCAGCATGCTGTGTTGGTGTCAAGAGTGGACCAGTGTAAGTCTGGGATAGTCTGGTCCTTACAACCCCATAAACTCTGTCTGCTGGGAGTTGTTTAACTATACACATTGGAGAGGAGTCTTTTGGTGCCTGTCCCTACCTTCCCATCTAAGATGGCTGAGGTGAGGGCATCTGGGGCAGCCATCTCTCTGTCCCACAGGGACCACCTGGACCTGTTGGCCTCCCTGGTGAGATTGGAACCCCAGGCCCCAAGGTGAGCCCCAGTCACTCTCTAACCCTCTGCCTCTTGCCCTGCATACCTAAGCTGGCCATCTGGGTCAGGCTTTCCAGGAGTTTCTGGCCCACCAGGCTTGGGGCAGAACCTCTCCTGCTGAACCTGGGACTGTAGCAAGTCTTCCTGGGAGGCTGATGGTTGGTGCTGCCTGCCAGTTTCCTGGATCTCCTCACTGTGGCAGGTTTCTGGAGGTCCCCTAAAGGGTGGTGTGGATGGGACAGTGCTAGGAAGCGAGGGGATGAGAAAGGATAAATTAGGTCCCAGCAGGATGGTGTTGTAATTTGGGCTTTTCTTGCCTCCAGGGGGATCCAGGGCCAGAGGGACCATCAGGGCCCCCAGGACCCCCTGGGAAACCAGTAAGTGTCTTTAACTCTCTTGGATGGCCATGTGTTCCTGAGGAAGTGGTTTGCAGTGGGAATAGATCAGGTTAGGTCTCATCCTTATTTATCTCCTCTCAGGGCCGACCAGGAACCATCCAGGGCCTGGAAGGGAGTGCGGATTTCTTGGTGAGAAATGGGGTCTGGAGAAACTGACAGGGGTTTTAGTGAGAGATGGGAAGGGGTTTGGGAAGCATTGTTCAGCTGGCCCTGACCAGCAAGAAACCTCAGGCCTTATAGTATTTTCTTTCCAGTGTCCAACCAACTGTCCTGCTGGTGTGAAAGGTCCCCAGGGTCTGCAAGGAGTGAAGGTGAAAGGGTGGCCTTTCCCGGGAGTGAGGGTGGCACAGGTACTTGGAGGGAACCTGGGGCTGAAGAATCTCCTCTTCCTTCCAGGGCCATCCAGGCAAACGGGGGATTCTGGGTGATCCTGGTCGCCAGGGGAAGCCGGTGAGTATGAGAGCTAAGAGCCGGGGATGAGGATGAGGATGAAAGGGAGACAATCCTACAGAGATCCGCCCCCTTCTTCATCACTTCCTCCATTCTTAGGGGTTTAAGGATCCCTGAGCTGAGGGGCAGGAGGCCACTGGGTCTCTTGTTGAGTCCCCTCTTCATGTGGTATGGGACTTCATGGTTTATAATGGCCTTGTCTGGTTGTCTGTGTTGGAAAGGTTGCTGATGTCTGTTTGTCATGTATTAGTCTGTTAGTCTGACTGTTCTTCCTTGCTCCTAGGGCCCCAAGGGAGATGTGGGTGCCTCTGGAGAACAAGGTATCCCTGGACCACCGGTACGAAGCACCCCCCACCTCCGTCATGCTCTCTGTCATCCTGGGAGCCCTTTAATGCGACCTTTCACCTGCATTGGCCTCTAGTGTATCAAGACATGTGTCCCGGTGGGGTGCCTGGATGGGTTGAAAGATTGAGGCTGGCTGGGCTGGAGGTTGCTCAGCGGTTAAGAGCCCCGACTGCTCTTCCAGAGGTCCTGAGTTCAATTCCCAGCAACCACATGGTGGCTCACAACCATCTGTAATGGGATCTGATGCCCTCTTCTGGTGTGTCTGAAGACAGCTACAGTGTACTTATATATAATAAATAAATAAATCTTTAAAAAAGAAAAAGATTGAGGCTGGCTGTAGGCATAAGGAGGACAGGAGCAAGGCTGCCCACCAAAAGGCCTGGTTAAGGTCCAGACCTGCCACTGTTTCTTTAAATGCCCGGTTCCTCTCTACATCCGAGCAGCTTTGTACGGTGCAGGAGATAGGGACACTGCCCACATTAAAGGAACATTGTGAGAGGAGTGGGGTCAGGAAAGGCATAAATGAATTGAGCCTCGGAATTGTCTCCACCACCATTTGTTTGTTTTGTTTTTGACAGGGTCCCCAAGGCATCAGGGGCTACCCAGGCATGGCAGGACCCAAGGGAGAGATGGTGAGTCTAGGGGGGCGGAGAAAGAGTTGCTGTGACCAGTACTCTGGGCTCTAAAGTTCATCAGGAATGATCTGTAATCTTTTCCTTTCCCTAGGGTCCTCGTGGATATAAAGGCATGGTGGGCTCCATCGGGGCTGCTGGGCCACCGGTAAGCCTGCTCCGGTCTCCAGGCCCTACACTAGGGATCTATGACTACAAACTGGGTACTGGTCTTCATGGGCTCAAGTGACTTGGACTCTTGTCTTCTTCATGCCAGGGTGAAGAGGGCCCAAGGGGGCCACCAGGCCGAGCGGGTGAGAAGGGGGATGTGGTAAGTTCTCAGGTACCCCTTATCTGAACAGCTCCCCTGAAGAGTACTGGAAAGGGATCATCTTCATTCAAGGCTGGTGTGTGCACACACACACATAGGCATTTATAAATGTGCCTGCCAGTCTAGATGGGGGTGACTTCTGCGTATGGGGGTGCTCTGATAGTCTGTGGTGAGAACTCAGTCTTCTTGCTATGTTCAGACTTCACAAGAAGCCTTGGGATCCAGTCTTGTAGCCACTAGGGTCAGACATTGAAATTCCAGCAAATTAACTATGGAACTAATGGAATTTGGTCTGGACCCAAAGACATCATAACAGTTGCTTAACCAACTAACTTACTTCCTTTCTTTCTTTCTTTCTTTCCTTTTCTTTCTTTCTCTTTCTCTCTCTCTTTCTTTCTCTCTCTCTCTCTCTTTCTTTCTTTCTTTCTTTCTTTCTTCCTTCCTTCTTTCTCTCTTTCTCTCTTTCTTTCTTTCTTTCTTTCTTCTTTATTTTTCACAGACCCTTTTTCTGAGCAGGACTTTTATTTGTTTGTTTGTTTTGAGATAGGGTCTCTCTACATAGTCCCAGCTGTCTGTCCTGAAACTCACTCTGTAGACCAGGCTGTCCTTTAACTCACAGAGATCTCTCTGCCTCTGCCTCTGCCTCTGCCTCTCACATGCTGGAATTGAAGGCTTGCATCACCACTCCTGTCTTTCTGAGGAGTTTTAAAATCAGAGAACACAGAGCAAAGGCCGCGTGGCTCGGGAAGCCTGAATAGTTGGCTGGGGATGGGGAGTCATTTTCGTCAGTGTTGCAGCCACCAGCAAGTTGCTTACATTCCAGTAAATAACCCCACTTACATGCATACAAAGCAACCCTAGTTAAAATCAGACCCATCCACATAAAAGGATGGTGGTGACCTGAGTTCAGATCCTGGAATCCACCTGCTAAATAAAGGTGGAAAGAAGGAGAGAACCAATTCCACAAAGTTGTCTTCTGAGCTCCATGTACAGCACTCGCATGTTCCCCAACACACACATACACACACACACAAAATCACACACACACATACACACCACACACACACACCACACACACACACCACACACACCACACACACCACACACACACACACCACACACACACACACCACACACACACACAACACACACACACACACACACACCACACATTATCATCATCACCATCACCACCACCACCATCATCATCATCACCATCACAACTACAACAACAATGATACATACCCACCAAACAAACAAAAAGGCCTGAGACTAAGAGTGGAACTCATTGGGTAGGAGGTGGGTTCAGTAGGAGTGGGAGAGGGATGGGAGTGGGTGATAGGAATTACAAATGACTAAAAAATACATTATATACATGAATGAAATTGCCAGAAAAGTTTTTAATTAAAAATATATGAGCAGGGCATGGTAGTGCACATCATTAATCCCAGAACTTGGAAAGAGAGACAGGTGGATCTTTGAGAGTTCAAGGCCAACCCGGTCTACATAGAGTGTTCCAGGCCACTTTGGGCTACACATTAAGACTTTTATTAAAAAAGTAAGACTTTTTTTTTTTTTATAAAGGAGATAGGGATGGAGAGATGGCTCAGTGGTTAAGAACACTGGTTGCTCTTCCAGAGGACTCGGGTTCAACTCTGAGCACCCACATGGCAGCTCCCAGCTCCAGTTCTAGATCTGATGCCTTTCTCTGGCCTCCTTGGGCATTTACTTTACATGTGGTACAAAACTACCTTTGTGTTTGGAGAGATGGAGGTCATTTATGTCTTTGGAAACTGTGATTTCTGTGGATTGGTGAATGGAAAACCTGAGAAGAGGGGGTTTAACAGAACAGTATCCACATTCCTCTGTCACTGCAGCGTGTTAACCGATATGTCCCAATTGAAGGACAACTTGACAATATATATAAGATTCAAATGTGTATCTTTATCATATTTATCATAACAATCAAATAGATTGAAAATCTATTGTACTTAGCCAGGTGGTGGTGGCCACCCTTCCTTTAATCCCAGGAGTCAGAAGTAGGTAGATCTCTGTGAGTTCGAGGCCAGCCTGGTCTACAGAGTGAGTTCCAGGACAGCCAACACAGAGAAACCCTGTCTCGAAAACCCAAAACCAAACCAAACCAAAAATGTATGTTTGTAGTCTTGACTGTCCTGGAACTTGATATGTAAACCTGACTGGCCTCGAACCCATAGAGAGTCACTTGCCTCTGCCTCCTGAGTGCTGGCATTTAAAGGCATGTGTCATCACGTGTAGCCCAGTGCACTTAAGTTTTAAAATTTATAGGGGTTGGGGATTTAGCTCAGTGGTAGAGCGCTTGCCTAGCAAGCACAAGGCCCTGGGTTCAGTCCCCAGCTCCGGAAAAAAAAAAAAAAAAAGAACCAAAAAAGTTTTAAAATTTATCATTATTATTGTGTGTGTTTAGTGTGTGTGCCTCAGCATGCATATGGGAGCCAGAGGACAACTTAACAGGAGTCAGTTCTCTCTTCCCACCTGTGGATTCTGGGAGCTAAACTCAGGCTATGAGGCCCACATGGCACATACTTCTACCCACTGAGCATCAGCTCTTAAATTTGGGCAAATGACATATGTGAAGGTAATTTTTATGTTACTGGTTATAGCATCGATAGTTTATGTCACTGTGTATCACAAGAAGATATTACTTAATGTGGTAAACCAAGGACTCTTCAATGTTGTGGGTAACCTCTAAGGTTGTTAAGCAGTGTGTGTGTGTGTGTGTGTGTGTGTGTGTGTGTGTGTGTGTGTGCATGCATGTGTGTGCGTGCGTGCATGTGTGTGTGTGTGTGTGTGCGAGAGAGAGAGAGAGAGAGAGAGAGAGAGAGAGAGAGAGAGAGAGAGAGAGAGAGAGAGAGAAAGAATTGATGTAGAGCAGAGATTCATGCTATGTTAACAGAATAGGGAAAAAAAAGACTACTGATTTACTTGGGGAATAACCCCATAAGCTGAAAGCTCAGATAACTGTATTTTAGTGCAAATTTAAAAATATATGGAAGAGTAGAGAGACGGCCGGCTACAGAGAATCCTATATGGTTGTCTCATGGGTTCCAGGTTAGACACTTGTCATGACTGACTCCTTTACTGTCCTGTCCCACAACCACACTTCTTTCTCCATCCCATAGTCCTTCACTAGATTACGGCTTCCTTCCTTCCCTCCTTCCTTCTTCCTTTCTTCATTTCTTTTTTTTTTTTCTTTTTTTTCTTTTTTCTTTTTTTCGGAGCTGGGGACCGAACCCAGGGCCTTGCACTTGCTAGGCAAGTGCTCTACCACTGAGCTAAATCCCCAACCCCTCTTCTTTTCTTTTTTATTTTTAAGATTTATTTTATTTATATGAATACACTGTAGCTGTCTTCAGACAACACCAGAAGAGGGCATCAGATCACATTACAGATGGTTGTGAGCCACCATGTGGTTGCTGGAATTGAACTCAGGACCTCTGGAAGAGCAGTCAGTGCTCTAACCACTGAGCCATCTCTCCAGCCTCCTTTCTTCCTTCCTTCCTTCCTTCCTCCCTCCCTCCCTCCCTCCCTCCCTCCCTCCCTCCCTCCCTCCCTCCCTCCCTCCTTCCTTCCTTCCTTCCTTCCTTCCTTCCTTCCTTTTTCTTTGTTTTGGTTTTTTGAGGCAGGGTTTCTCTGTGTATTCCTGGCTGTCCTGGATCTCACTCTGTAGACCAGGCTGGCCTGGAACTCAGAGATCTGCCGGCCTCTGCTTCCCGGCTCTGACATTCTCAGAGATACTTGTCTCAGTTGCCTCCACACACTTCTGAATTTATCTCTAAAAATTAAAGATGTTTCCTCACAGAATCATATTGTTATTGGAACTGGGGAAAGAGGGCTGGTGAGATGGCTCAGAGGGTAAAAGCACCCATCACGAGGACTGATAGTCTGCATGGTGGAACGAGAGAACTGACCCCTTAAAGCTGTCCTCTGACCTCCACAAGCATGCCTGCAGGAATAAACAAATGATCAAAAGGAAAACTATGAGGGGTGCAGTTACTTTAGCATCACCAAGCAGCTAATCCGTCTTTAGCTTATCCTAGTTTCCCCCAAACTATCTTCAGAGCTCTTATTCAAATCAAGATACCCTCCCCCCACCCAATATGAAGCCCACCCACCACTCTTGGTAACTGTTTCTTTACCTGAGTAACCACTGACTGTGAAGGCCTGGGGCTCTCAGGAACCACCGCACTGCCCTCCCTGTCTGGATGCTTAGTGGTGATCTGGACATCCTTCCCTCAGGTGTACATCTTGAGCGAGTCCCATTCAGCCTCCGAGTCTGGCCCATGCCACCGGACTCTGGGACCATTGTCTCAGCTGTGCCTTCCTCTCTCTCTACAGCCTAATGGCTAGGCTCAGCATCCTAAAGGTGACCTCCTCTCTATCTACTTTGCAGGGGAGCCAAGGTGCCCGAGGACCCCAGGGGATAACAGGCCCAAAGGGAACAACTGTAAGTGCTCAGAGTCCAGGCCCTGGCCCTGACCAGTTTGTCTGCATCCCTACATGGAGAGGAAACTGGGGTCTAGACTGAACTCTGTGGTGGGCTGCTAGCTCTGTAACCTGACCGGTTAACAGTCTGAGGGTATCTTCACAGCTGCAAGTAGTGGGGGTTTGTGTGGAGGGACAGTGGGAAGCTTGAGCCATCTGAGTGGTCATCCACACACCAAGGAACAGTGTGGCTTGCCCTTTTTAACCCTGTCTCCTGTGGGCTGGCATTTCCTGAGATGATCAGAGCCCCTCTGCTTGTACAGTGTGGCTATCACAGAGGCTCATATCACAGGGTGGGTGGCTTGACTCATCGTGAGACTCCCTTGACTTCTCTTCCTGAGCAGGGTCCACCAGGCATTGATGGCAAGGATGGGACCCCGGGCATACCTGGCATGAAGGTAAGAGTAGGAAGCACTTGTGGGACTGGGCAGGGTCAGGCCTGCTCCTTCTCAGGCCTTTGAGCCCTGCCACACCAATCCTAGAGGCTTCAGAACCAGCAGTTCTCAGTCTGTTTCCAGCAGGTCTTCTTGCTTCTGGGTCTGCTTCTCTGCCTGCACTTAGGTGGGAGCCATGAGACCTCAGACTGGGGCTCTCATCTGTGTTTCTGGTTGTTTGTGTCTCTAGGGCAGTGCAGGACAGGTGGGACGGCCAGGAAGCCCAGGCCACCAGGGCTTAGCGGTGAGTGTCAGTGGAAGCCACTCAGGCTGCCCACGGGCAAGTTGATCCTCCTGGGCCTCAGAGAGCCAGCCACTCTGCTGTCTCCCTCTGGGAGTGTGAGGGGCTGATGAGGTAAAAATTGCACCCAAGCTCTGGCCCTGTCACTACATCACCTGGTCACTGTCTGTGCAGCTCCTGGCTTGGGGTAGGCAGCCTCAACTTTGGACAGGTATTTTAGTCTTCTCTTTCGTTGTTACACATCCTCCACATTGTCTGAGTGGAGCCTAACCATTTCTCTGCTAATCCCTCCAGGCTCCCCGGTGCCTCTAGGAAATTCACTGTTTAGCCATTCTGCAGTTATTCATTACTTGAGGTACACAGTAACGAGAAAACAGTTGAAAAGGGGGAGCTGTAACCTTTGACTTTAGTAGCTCATCTTGGCATTCAGTGACCCCCACAACACTCCACACTTCAGGAGTGGGGTGCCCACCCTTCTCCTTCCTGAGGGCATGGACCAGTCAAAGCTCGCTTCTCTGTGCGTGTGTAGACTTGAGTTCATGGTGTGCCACTCTTCCCCCATGACGGTGGACACTGATAGACAGGCCATTGTCCAAACCCACTCTTCCAATAGCAAAGTTGGGAAGCCAAGTTCACGGTACCACGGCTGGACCTTTGGTTGTTCGGTTTCCACAAGGGGGAGAAAATCTGGACTGGGCACAGAGGCAACGTGCCAAGCACACCCATCTCCCCATGCCGGGCAGAAACCAACACTGATATTTTTCTTTAGGGTGTGCCAGGTCAGCCTGGAACAAAAGGAGGCCCCGGAGACAAGGTGAGGAGACCCCGTCCCCTTCCGCCAGGAGAATCTGTTCCATTTCAATAAGGGGACCAGGGAGTGAGAAAGGAAGCTTGCCTTAAGGATTGTGAGGCCCAGTGCTTACTTAAGGCTTGACACAAGTCCCTTAGGTCAAACCACCTTCTGCCACCACCTTGCCCTGATCCTGGCTTGATAGAAACAGGATGTGGTCTGGAGTCCAGAGAAACAAATCCTGGAAAAGCAATGGAACCCAGAGGATTTGATCAAGGGCCCACCCTCCTACCCTCTGCCCCACTATTCCCTAGTTATTTAGTTGTGTTGAGGGTTCCTGAATCTACCCGAGGTTAAGGCTGACTAGTGGCTTCTAGTCTGACAAGAGAACTGTGTTTTCCTGCAGGGTGAACCCGGCCAGCAGGGCTTCCCGGGAATCTCTGGTCCCCCTGGGAAAGAAGTAAGTATCCCCACCTTCTACTTTCCCAGGAGGGCTTTGTCCTTGACCTCAGTTTGGGGCCAGGGTGAGGCTGAGGGATGAAGCCCAAGCCTGGGGAGTGTCTTGAGTCTGTCACACTCATTGTCCCCAGCAAGCTCTGTTTTCTAGGCCAACTTCCTTAATTGACACCAATTAGCTGATCCAAGGGTAGGGGTAGGAAGAAGGGTCCCACCAGACCTGCTGCTTACCCTTCCTTTCTCCTCCCAGGGGGAGCCAGGGCCTCGAGGAGAAACTGGTCCACAGGGCATCATGGGAGAGAAGGTAAATGGTCCCTCCCGAAGGATCCTTGCAGCAGCTGGCACTGGGTCCTTTCTGACAAGCCCTCAAATGAACGTCTGTAAAAAAAAAAGAGTAATAAGAAGAGTAGACGGCTCTTGTCCTGCTAAGAGTCTGGCCTAACCTAAGAGGCTGGCCCTGCTGAAAGCCCAGGGGTGACCTCCATTTTCCATTTCAGGGTGACCAGGGTGAGAGAGGGCCAGTGGGGCAGCCAGGCCCTCAAGGACGACAGGTGAGCACAGCTGAGGGGAACGGTGGGCTCGAAACTGGGTTCCTTGTTTGACTTACTCCATTTTTTCCCCCACCTCAGGGCCCCAAGGGAGAGCAGGGATCTCCAGGAATTCCAGGACCCCAAGGCTTGCCAGGCATCAAAGGAGATAAGGTGCTCTAGGAGGCTGGGAAACATCCGGGAAAGGGGCCCCAGGGGTCTGGGCTGCTGTAGGCCGTGGGGTTGGGTTAGACCAGAAGCAGGAGCTCCCTTCCTGCAGAGGACATTTCACTACTCCACGATCTCTTTTTCCAGGGTTCCCCAGGGAAGACCGGGCCCCGAGGTGGAGTGGTGAGTCCCAGCGACCCCAGTCCTGCTTGCAGGCATTGAGTGCCTGTGGCTTCAGACTCACAGATCCTGCGCCCCGCTTCGTCGCCATCATGGTTGGCTCTTGACACAAGGTTCTCTTTCTGTAGGGTGACCCGGGGGTGGCCGGCCTCCCAGGAGAGAAAGGAGAGAAGGTGAGCAGGGCCCCGGAGCGGGACAGGAGTGTGGAGTGTGTGCGTGGCCTGGGTTCCCCCACCACATCCTGACCACTCTTCCTCTGCTTGCAGGGCCTGTCAGGCGAGCCAGGGCTTAAGGGACAGGTGAGCTCCTCCCCTCCCTTCCTCCCAAATGGATGCTTTCCTCTTTCTGGCTCCGCCCTCTCCCTGTCCCCTTTCCCCACAATCCCCTTCCTTCGGAAGCCTTCTCAGTCCACAACGTCCCTTGGCAGCAAGGAGTTCGTGGAGAGCCGGGCTACCCTGGCCCTAGCGGAGATGCTGGTGCCCCAGGAGTGCAGGGCTATCCTGGGCTTCCCGGGCCCCGAGGACTGGTGGGAGATCGAGGCGTGCCAGGACAACCGGGGAGACAGGGTGTGGTGGTGAGTGGACCTCAGGGGTAGGGGATTCTACAGGAAGGGCATCTTGTTGGGGGTGCGGCATATTATTCAAAGCTGGGGAGTTCCGGTGTCCTGGCTTCTCGGAGACTGGCCCCAGATCAAGAGAATGGGTGTGACACGGGCCCAAAAATGCTGAACGAAGATGGAAACCGGAGGGCCCGGGTTGCGGACCTGGTTGGGCTTTGTCAGTCAGAGCTTCTTCCTGAATTGTGTCCTCTGCTCTCAGGGCCGAGCTGCCAGTGACCAGCACATCGTGGATGTGGTGCTGAAGATGATTCAAGGTGAGGGGAGGGCTGCAGAGCCTCCTCACAGCCCACGTCAGTACCCAGTTATCCTTCACCAGCCTCTCCATGAGTTTTGCTTGAGAGCCTGGAGTCACTGGTGTGCATTCCAGCTCTGCCTCCTCAGACACTGTGGTACCTTGGATAGACTTCCATAGAAAGGGGCCTGGGGAAGACGAAGCTCAACGCTGGGCTTTTGTGTCTACATGTATGCGCCAGGACGCTCTGTCTCCTTCAGGGTCGTCTTAGACCCTTCCTCCTCTTCTCTTCAGAGCAACTTGCAGAGGTAGCTGTGAGTGCCAAGCGAGAAGCCCTGGGTGCAACAGGGATGGTGGGCCTTCCAGGACCTCCTGGGCCCCCTGGATATCCAGGCAAACAGGGACCCAATGGGCACCCTGGCCCCCGAGGCATTCCTGGCATTGTGGGAGCTGTGGGTCAGATTGGCAACACTGGACCCAAGGGTGAGTGCTGCACTGGGGCTGGAACTAAAGCTGGGCAAGGGGGGATTGGGCCAAGGGCAGCTTGGTACATAGTAAGTCCAGTTATTTATTGGACACTTTCCTATAATAAACCTTATCTGATACATAACCTCCCAGTTTTTAATCTGGATCTCCCTTTATCTAACCAGCCCTCCGTGGTCATTTCCAACTTTCTCCAATAGTGTACTGGCACAGTAGATGTGTATGAAACAAAATAAACAGCGGGAGAAATATTTGTCAGTTTGGGAAAAAGGCACTCCTTTTTGTCTGCAGGAAAGCGTGGAGAGAAGGGAGATCAAGGAGAAATGGGACGTGGCCATCCCGGGATGCCTGGGCCACCAGGGATCCCAGGTAACAAACACCTTGGTCCTGTCCAGCCACCCTTCTGTCTCAGCTTGGGGATGAGGGATCCATGGACACCTGGGTTTTCTGCGTGGAAGCCTGGCACTCAGCCAAACTGGAGGAACAAGGTGTCTCCAGGAGGGTCTGGCTGGGAGCTGGCAGCTGGGACTCTGAGTTGGGTGGTGTCTGTGTCTTCCTTCCATGAGATTTGTGGTCCAGTTTTCCCTGCCTGCACAGTTTTCTGGTATTCCTTATCCCATTCTTACGCTGTTCTGGCCTCTTCTCCTCACAGGTCTTCCTGGCCGGCCTGGCCAGGCCATCAACGGCAAGGATGGAGACAGAGGGTCCCCAGGGGCCCCAGGAGAGGCTGGGCGGCCTGGGCGGCCGGGCCCAGTGGGGCTCCCAGGCTTTTGTGAGCCTGCTGCCTGCTTGGGAGCCTCAGCCTATACCTCTGCTCGCCTCACGGAGCCTGGGTCTATCAAGGGGCCATGAGCGACCAGCCAGGACAGAGCCTGCTAGCACCCAGGGTCACCTCTGGGTAGACATGCACCCCGGGCCCAGGAGGCTAGGTTTCTCAAGATCTTGTCTGGAAGGGACCCAGGGGTCCTGAAGACAAGTTCAGTGAGGGAGGGGTTGGGGAAGAGAGAACTGCCCCTCCTAAGGGAAGAGGGTGGCTTTTCTTCCCAGAGGACCAGCTAGCTCTTACCCATGCTGTTCAGCACGGGCCATCCTACCCTCAGGGCAGCGGGGCTGAGGCTTCTGGTGGTCCTTGCCCCATTTTTACCCTCTGGACTTATTTTTATTGGGTCTGCTGGGGGAGAATACCCTGAGGTGTCAGTCCTTAGGCCAGCCCCGCTATTGCCTCTCTGTCTCCCATCCGAGTATTTAAACATCCATCTCCCTTGTTTTGGCATCGGTTTCCCAGTCCCTTTTGCCTATACCACTCTGGCCTTTGTGTAAATAAAAGTTCCCAAGTTGGTTACAAAGTGACTTCCTGTGGATGAAGATGGGTCTGCACTGCTTGGGCAAAGTGGCTAAGGGCCAAAGGAGAGGGGAAGTCTGGGCCTCCATTTGGGTACTTCCTAAGTTGTGAGCACTGAGGTCCCTGGCCTGCTTGAGAAACCAGTGTAGTAAGAACCTGAGGGTGGGGTTGGGGATTTAGCTCAGTGGTGGAGCGCTTGCCTAGCAAGCACAAGGTCCTGGGTTCGGTCCTCAGCTCCGAAAAAAAGAAAAGAAAAAAAGAAAAAAAAAAAAAAAAAAAGAACCTGAGGGTGGAGGCAGGGTTGTGATCCACTGTGTACCTTTGGGCAAACTGCTTACGCATCTGTGTACAGTGGTGACAAGGATTTAGCCATATCTACTCAGTTGCCTGGGCTCTCTCTCCCATTCTCTCCCTCCTTTCCCTCTCTCCACTTTCCTTATTCCTTTCCTACCTTTTTTGACCCAGGTATTCAGGATTTCATGTACTTAGACTGGCCTTGAACTTGCAGAATAGCTGAGAAGACCTTGAACTCCTGAATCTCTGCCTTTTACTGGGATTACAGGTGTCATCACACCCTTTTCATGCTACTGGAGGTCAACCCCAGTGCTTCATGCATTGCATATTAAGTAAGTACTTTTCCAACTGAGCTTCACCCCCAGATCCACACACTCCAACCCCCTGGCCTGTCTCAGTGGCCTGTGTGTTATTTCTGGGGCAGCAGCATGCAGTGGAAGATTGAAAGATCTGGCCTTCCAGGGACTCCTGGGGTTAGGGGTGGGGTATAAATGCTAAGGGACTCAGATCTGGTCTGTATAACCTGGCCCATTATTCTATTGGCCAGCCAGGAGCTTTTGATGATGTCCTAGCCAGGATTAGCACTGCTGTGACAAACATTATGACCAAAGCAACCTGGGAAGCAAAGGCTTGTCTGGCTTGAGCTTCCACATCAGAGTTCATAAATCAGGACAGGAATCAACAGAGCAGGAACATGGAGACAGGAGCTGGTACAGAGGTCAAGGAGGAGTGTTGCTCACTGGCTTGCAAATCCCACTGTTTTCTTAATGGGCTGGGCTTCCCCATTATCAATCACAAATTAGGAAAGTTCCCTACAAAGCTTGCTTACTATGGAAAACATTTTCTCATTTGAGGCTCCCTCCTCTCTGATGACTCTAGCTTGTGTCAAGTTGATATAAACTCGCCAGCATAGATGGCTAATTTTGTTGTTATTTGGTATAGATCTGGGTGTGTGTGGCGCCTAAATGAAGCACTCTGCATTCCGCCCCCTCCTGGAGGCACACAGTACTGCAGCCAGAAATATTAGGTAAAGTACTTTAGCCTTTCGGCCAATCATGTTATACACCCCAGTGTCCACGGAGGGTCCTAGGTGTGTGGCTGTCAAAGAGTCCTTGAATACAGAGGATTCAGGGCCTAGTGAAGGGAAGGAAGAGAGCCGCCCTCGCCCTGAGCTGTGCTCAGGTATCCACAGGGCATGGTGTTGGCAGTAACTCTCAGACAGTGGACCCCATATTTGGTCTGGTGCCTGGAACCTTGGGCCTAGAGATCCCAACTCCTCCTTGATGTCTCTTCATGTGCTGGCCTAGGAGCCCTCTCCTGGTCCTCTCTGTGGCTTAGTGACACAGGACACACTGGGTGATGGTTCACCAATCACTCCCTGTCAAACCTTATTTCTAAGGAAGACATCTGAAAGGGACCAGTGTCTCTGCCTTCTCCTGCTCTGATCTTCCTGTCTCCACCTCCTGAGTATTAGAATTACAGGCCAGCATGTGCCACCATGTTTATGTCATGCTTGGCACTGAAACCAGAGCCTTGCTCATGCTAAACATGCTCTCTTATCAATTGAGGCACAGTGCAAACCCTACATACAATATATTGTCATAACTGCTGTGTTTATCACTGCTACTCTCCCACTATTCCTAATTTAGAAGCTAGACTTTATCAGTAGGATGAATGGAAGATCAAAGTCCTCCTCAACTACCCAGTGTTTGAGGCCAGCCTGGGATACATGAGACCATATCTTATGAAGACATTCCTCTTCAGTAACTTGACAAAGGCTATTAGTATTTCTGTAACAGCCAGAAAGAAAAGCTACCAGGAGCGGGGACACTGTACCTTACTTACTGTTAACTGACACTGAGGATCAGAGGTGAGCTCGGACTCCAGCAGGCAGTTATCTGCTCATTGGTATAGGCAGTCGTGGGCTTCAGAATACACAGGGGTATCACTCAATTGACCTGGATGACAGAGGAGCCAGAGGGCAGCCAGGACAATAAAAAGCAAGCCCAAGACGATATGAGGTTGTAGCAGTGGAGAAGGAGTAATTCCAAATGTTGCTCCTGAGGGATCTCCACAAAGAACTGGTGAAGCACGTGCTGGAGAGGCAGGAGGCAGCCATGAGTGGTGCTGATGGTGACCCCACTAGGCTCAGGGCTGTTCACAAGTCCGTAGATGGCACTGTTTCTGTAGGTGATCAACACATGTGGGTAATGTATGACGCACAAATCACATCAAACCCAACACCAGGACGTAAATCTGCATTGGCAATTTTTAATGTCTCACTTGTGCAGAACTGAAATGTGTTTTTAAAGGCACAGAAGGAAGGAAAGGCAGTTGTCTGAGCATGAAGTCACGGGAAAGGGTGCTGGAGAGAAACCGTGGGCTGCTCTGCGTAGCTGTAGGAAATGAACAATGCGGTGCCGAATGAGAGCTGGCGCTACTGTGGTCCAAGTGCAGGCATCGCTCACACGTCAGTCGGCAGAGCGCAGATACCACAGTGCACAGTCGATCACTGTGGAGTGAATGCCCAGGAGGTGCTCGATGCCAGTGACCAGGAGCTGCAGGCGCAGTGTGGTCCTCATTCAGGACGTGGACAGACATTCGAAGCAGTCAAGCACATACCTTTTCCTACCAGAAATCACTTTCTCTGCAAGTAAACAACTGTCTGCCTACCGAGAATTATAATTTTAAAAAATGGAGTTGGGTCTAATTATAATTTGTGAATAAAAAAATTACAAAAATAAAAGCAGAGACTTCTGTCCTTGAAAAAAGAGATAGAAAACTAGATTTTCCTGTAATAAGAAAATCATGAATATTTCACCTTTATGTCTTTTCAAACGTCATCTCTTCTTTTTTTTATATTCTGCCATAATTCACATTGGGAGATGTATACACTATGGCAACTTCTGTGGAGTAAAAGGATGTACTATTATTTACTGGGAAAAAATGAATGAGGAAAGGCTAGATTGTTCCTGATAAGGCTGGTGGAAGGAGGATGAAAACTGTGACTGACTGCTACTCCCCTCCTTTGAGACAGCATCTCAGAGTCCTGGCTGGCCTGGAACTCGCTCTGTAGGGCAGGCTTGGCCTCAGCTCACAGGTCCACCTGCCTCTGCCTCAACCGCTGAGATTAAATGTAGGTGTTGCCAGCCTGGTTTAAAATGAAGACCTTCTTCAAAGCAAACCCAAACTCAGTGATTTAAAAGGTTTCTAATTTCAAGCACTATTAACAATTCCTAAGCTGTATGTGGTGGCTCACACCTGCAATCCCAACATTAGGAAGACTGAGGCAGGAGGCATGGGTTCTAGGCCACCTTGTGCTAAAGAATGAGTTTGGGGCCAGCAAGGACTAGAGTGAGACCTTATGTCAATTAAAAAAAAAAAAAAGAAGGAAGAGAGGAAGGAGGGAAGGGATTCCTGATTTGTGGCAAGAAAGGGAACAGTATAGCATGCCTAACAACTCATTTCAGTAGCATTAGCCTTACTAATTTTTACTCTTCTTTCTTATTTAAAACACTGATTGGCCGGTTAAATCATAACAGCGTGACGGTAAAAGCGAAGCCTGTGTAGGCACAAGCACAGTGATCTGGGACCACTTTTTGTTTCTGCCCCGCAGAAAGTGCTTGGAGGCGGTGTTTCCACCTTTAAACGTACGACCTAAAAACCCTCTACGCAGATTCCACATAGTGCAGAAATCAAACAAGTTGTGCATTTCCTTAAATCATTTACAAATTGATGGCAAATCAGATGCTAGATAAAACTATGCTTTAAAAATATTAAGCCTCAAAATTTTATCCAGTGTTTTAAGAAATGGATTATTAAAATCATTTTTGAAATGAGATAGTAAATGTATTTAAATCTGGACCTTTATGTACGTAATCATTTTTCTTAAAAAATTAAAAACATCAAGAGCTGGAACATGCTGCCAGGACAGAAATAACCAGAAGTGTGTCCAGTCATGGGGCCTGAGCGGCTCAGTCTCGTTTTGCATTTTTCAGAGCCTGAAGCCTCTCCAGAAGCGGAGGGTGAGAATAGTGCCATGTTGAGAACAGCCAGTCAGAGACTGGGAAGCCCAGGTTATCTTTGTTTAGCTTGATCAAAGCAGAATATAAGTCTTTAGCCTTCCCAAGTTTCTTGGCAAAAGCGTCGGCTTGAAATTCAAATCTGCGGCTCAGGACTGTTAGGCAGAAAGACAGAACCTGCAGAAGGAAATGGAAGGGTTAGCTGCCTGGTCCCTTTGTCATCACTGAAGTCTTCATGAGCCAGGCTGTGGAGGGAGGCTGGTCAGGACATGAGAAAGGCAAGCCAAATCCAGGAGACAATGACTTAGGGACTCACGGTGGGGGACCATGTCCAACTTAGCTTTCCTCGCCCAAGCACACAGACCAGAAACAGGTACAGAGCTTATCAAAAAGGAGCCTCTGAGATCTGCCATGTGCCCGGAGTTTCTCGTGCTCCTCAGTAACCTCTCCCTTCTGCTGTACAGGTCAGGAGGGTGTTGTTCAGAGGACTGGACAGTCTTCTGGAGGCCCCAGGGCTGGAGGCTGGTGGTGAACACGGGTGACTCTGAAGCCATGCTCGCCACCGTCTCAGTCAGACCTGGCTTACTTTCTGTCTCTGACGGGCTTTGTTTGGTTTTCTGAGACTGGGTTTCATATAACCCGGGCCGGCCTCAAACTCCTCATCCTTTGCCCCCACATTCCACGTGCTAACTAGGACCATAGGAATCCACTGCCTCGTCTGGAGTTCTTTCTCAAATATTCATTTATTTTGTATTTGTATTCTGCCTGGTGCCCAAAGAAGTCTTATTACCATACAGTGAGACCCTGTCTCAAGGAAGGAAAGAAGGGGAGGAGAGAAAGGAAACTCCTACCCCAACCTTCATTCACTGGCTCTAATAACCTTATCTTAATGTTCGGTTTTTAGAACCATAAAAACAACCTTCCCAAACAAATATACAATCGCTCATTGTCGCCCTTGTGCGACAATGTGTGCCTCTTCTAAGTGCCCTAGTCAACTAGTCTTTGATTTTTGCTATAATGCATAAATAAAGTATAAGCTAAACGAGTTACCATTTGTTTGGTTATAAGTTTCCGATATTGTTTAAAGGTTTATTTCTAATATGTGTATGCATGCAGTGTGGATATGGGTTACACAAGTACGGGTGCCGACACACTGGATTCCAGAGCTGCAGTTACAGGCAGTGCCCGATGTGTGTTCTAGGGACTGGACTCCACGGCCTCTGGAAGAGCAGCACTGACTCTGAAACACTGAGCTAGCTCTCCAGTTGTTTTTGAAAGGGCAATCCTAGGACAGCAGCTCTCCTATTAGGCTCCTTAAACTCTGACACTGCTTACAAGACATCCAGGCTAAAATAACCAGTGCCACTGAGATAGATCTCCCAGGCAACCCAAAGCTTAATAATCAGTTGTTACTACCTCTGCGGACTATCACATTCCAAACCACTCCATATTTATTCCAGTATTTGTAAAGTGAATTCTACTACTGACTAAGGAGACAAAACAAAAAAATCTCTGAGTAGCCAAAGCATACAGCAAGTATGAACATCACCCTCCCATCGCCCTCCCACCCCTCAGCCGAGTGCTCTCTTCCTGCTTCAGTAGCTCTCCTCTCCTTCAGCTGGAGCTCCCCCTTCCCTGTGGGATAGGGGGCCCGACTTCCTAGGCAAAGGCAGCAAGTTAAAGAAAACTAGTCATGGACCACTGGGGAAGCCACAGTGATATTATTAGCCCCAAGAGGTAAGGAAAACATTAGTTAAATAAACAAAACTTAAAATGCAGGGTGGGTGCTCAAGGATCATTTACTGTGTATGTGCAGTGACCTCACCGCAGATGAGATCTGACTAAAGCATTTTGTATCACGTTTTGTTTTTTAAATTGTTGTTGTTGAGGATGTTGTTTTGAGACAGGGTTTCTCTACATGGCCTGGCCTGTCTTGGAACTCACTCTGTAGACCAGGATGGCCTCAAACTCAGAGACCCACTTGCCTCCCAAGTGCTGGGATTAAAGGGTACTCTACTCCCAGCCCTGTATCATGTTTAAGCAGCAAACTGCATAATGCATTTTATAAATATGTCATCAAAAGTTAAAAAGTTTAATGTTTAGGGGCTGGAGACACGGATGATTGTATGTGCTGCTCTTCCAGGGGACCAGGTTGGATTCCCAGCAGCCGTGTCAGGTGGCTCACAGCTGCCTATACCTCCAGCTTTAGGAGAATTCACCAACTCGAGTCTCCACCGGCACCTGCATTCATATGCACACGCCACACGCAAACATCATACACGTAGTTTAAGATAATAAAAATAAATCTTAAAACCAAAAAACAATAGTTAAATGTCTATAATTTAGAAATAATGAATACAAGTTCTCTGTTAGCTTTAGCTCCGTGGACAACACTTTACAGCTACTTCTCTTACAACGTTTACTCTGTAGCAGTGGTTCTCAACCTGTGGATCGTGGCCCCTTTGGGGATCAAAGCACCCTTCCGCAGAAGTCTCATATCGGATATTCTGCATGTCAGGTACTTATAATTCATAACAGTAGCAAAATTACAGTCACGCAGTAGCAACAAAGTAACTTTATGGCGGGGCCACCACACGTAAAGGAACAGTATTAAAGGGCCGCAGCATTAGGAAGCTTGAGAGCCATTTCTCCAGAACCTGTCTCAAGGATGACTGGAGGTTCCTCAAGGCCACCAATACTGTTTCTTGGCTTCATCTGGAAGCCTTGGCAAGTGCCATGAGATTCTGCTCTGACATAGTCTCAATAGCACATCTTGTCACACGTGCAGGGGCTGCTCCTGAGCGGCTCCTAACCCTAGTAGGTTTGGTTTAGCAGGTCCTGCAGGGAATGCTGAAGTTCCTGTGAACAATCCGAGGAACACTGGCATGCCGTCTCCAGTCTAGCTGACACCTACTCAGTTAATTTGTCTTGACCTTTCACACACACATTTTCATGCCCACACTGGTGACCCCATGGCTGAGGACATTCAGCTCTGAGGTACATACAATGACATTTTTATTGCTAAGCTCCAATTCTCTATTTTAATCTCCTAATAGTGTTATGAGCACTTAATTAGACTCAGGTTTCTCTGCTACTTTTATACTGTCCAATCTCAGTGAGGAATTAGAAGATTGTAGAGCTTTATTGATTTATTTTTACACTACCCTAAAGAATCTAGATTTGAAACAGGCAAAAAGCATGTTATATGGTAGTTTTCAAAAGCATACATTACCTCATTGTAAGGTGAGAAAATAAACTGAAAGATGATCAAAAGTCCGATCAGAGTGGGTTGGCTGTCATAAAAACCAAAGGCGGCAAAAAGTTCCCTTCGACCAATTAATACAGCAAACAAGAAAAAACACAGGAAAGAATTCATCTAGAAAAGATGAACAACACTGTATGTTACCATGATGCTAGGCAAGCATGCGGTGCATTTTCTTGAGTAATGATTGACATAAGAGGCCCAGTTCACTGTGGATATTGCCGCCCCTGGATTGTACAAGAAAGTAGGCTAAGCAAACCATGAGGAGCAAACCAGTAAGCAATGTTCCTCTATGCATTAGAGGTTCTCAACTTACTGTTGCAATCCTTTAATATACTTACTTCCTCATGTTGTGCTGACCCCCAACCATATAATTTTGTTGTTGCTACTTCATAACTATAGTTTTGCTACTGTTATAAGTTGTAATGTCAATATCTGATATGCAGGATATCTGATATGTGACCCCCAGAGGTGTCAAGATCCACAGATTGAGATCCATTAAGCTGAGCAGTGGTGGCATACATCTTTAATCCCAGCGCTCAAGAGGCAAAGGCCAATGGACCTGAGTTTGAGGCCAGCCTGGTCTACAAAGTGGGTTAAAATGTCTACTTTTTTATACTTATAATTTGCTTACTTTTGTGTGCGTGTCTGTGTGTTTTGCAGCAGCGTGTAGGCCACAGCAAGCATGTGGGGGTCAGAAGGACAACCTGCGGGGGTCAGTTCTTGCCTTCTACCAGGTGGGTCCCAGGAATCAATCCAATATTGTCAGGCTTGGTGGCCAGCGCCTTTGTATGCTGAACAATCTCGCCGACTTTAGAAAGGATTTTAAGGGGTTGGGGATTTAGCTCAGTGGTAGAGCGCTTGCCTAGGAAGAACAAGGAACAAGGCCCTGGGTTCGGTCCCCAGCTCCGAAAAAAAAGAACCAAAAAAAAAAAAGAAAGCATTTTAATGTACAACTTATCTAGTTTTGCTCCTTTGGCTTTCTCAGCTCATGTATCTGAGCCAGGGGAGTGACAGCAATGATGAAACAGCATGAACACTAACATGTACTCAACACGGTCCCAGGACATGCCAAACTCGGCAGGACTGCTCACCTAAGTCCTAACAGCACTATGCTTTGTTATTCAATGAAGAAGGGAGGCAGAGAGAAATTAAGGAATTGCCTCAGATCACTCAGGGAACCAAAGAGAAGTCAGGTAGCTTGGCCTCAAAGCTGTGATCCTCCTGCCTCAGCTTCCTGAATGCTGTATTATAAGCCTGTAACATCATTCCTGGTTTGAGGTCTGTCTTGAGCCATTACTATATAATATCTCGGGCCTGTTATACTTTTTTTTTTTTTTGGGTTCTTTTTTTCGAACCCAGGGCCTTGCGTTCCTAGGTAAGCGCTCTACCACTGAGCTAAATCCCCAGCCCCTGTTATACTTTTTTTATTTACTTACTAAGCTTTTCTTTTTAAGAGCAATCTCGCTATGTAGCTCGGTTTGGCCTGGAAATTGCTATATAGCTCAGAACAGCCTTCAGCTTCTAAGACTTTTTACTTGTCTTGTCTATGTATATGTGTGAGCACAACAACACATGCCATGGTGCAAGTGTGGAGGTCAGAGGACAGCCTAAGGGAGTTGGTTCTTTCCTTCCATCATGTAAGTCCTGGGGGTCGAACTTAGGCTTGGCAGCAAGCATCTTCAACTCTTTCATCTTCCCAGCCCTATCAACCCGAGGCCTTTCTGCCGGGGTCTCCTGAGCTCTTAAGACTACAGGTGGAAGACCAGGCCAGTCTGAACTACATGAGACCTTGTTTCAAACCAAACAAAACAAAATATAACTGCCATGCCAAACTTACCTGACTAATAATGATATTTTTTACTGTGTGTCCCAACTTCCAGTGCCCCAGTTCATGGCCAAGTACAGCTAGTACCTCCTCATTTTTACATCCTTGTTTCTTATTCTGAATCAAAAAAAAAAAAAAAAAAAAAAAAAAAAGGAAAACTCGTTAACCTTTAATTTATTTATATTTAGCCTTGACCCATCTAGTTAAACAACTGGACTTTAGTATAAATCTTTATCAATAAGGTAAGGGCTAAACAAGTCGTAATGAAACCACTTGGCAGCCACACCCTAAACCCATTAGAAACCTCATCCTCAAAGTTTGTTCGGACATAGAAACTGCTCATGATCAAGTGACAGTTATGCATACATTCATTGGAGACGCTGATAGGAAGCCCAGCACGGTGGGTGTCAGGAGCAGTCACTTGTGTGTGACAAGTGACATCATAAGTGACATCATATCAATGGCTTGACTATTCTAATTATTTATTAATTGGTTTGTTTGTTTGTTTATTTTGTTTTTTGAGACAGTGTTTCTGTGTTTATCTCTGGCTGTCTTGGAACTCACTAGGCTGGCTTTGAACTCAGAGATCCACCTGCCTCTGCCTTTGGAGTGCAGAGATTAAAGGTGTGAACTACCATGACCTGGCGCTTCACTATCTTTATACGTTTCCTGTTTTGCAAACATCTACAAACATGCACTTCCCACTCAGGACTCAAAAACATGCCAGTACCAGCTATTTAGACTATAGAGCCTCAGGGGCTGGGGACATAGAGTCTGATGGTGGAGCACTTGCCTAATGTGTACAAGGCTGTGGCTCTAATTCCCAGCACCACAAAAAAGCTAGAGTAATAAAAATGGATTCCAATGATAAGATAATACAAGGAACACAGGAGAAACAGAGAAGATGAAAACAGCAACATGGGGTTCAGGACAGTGGGTGGGTGTGGTGGGAGCAAGAAAGCGGAGGGGCAAATGGTAGCAAATTAAGCAGACACAGCTGAATCACAGGGGAGCAGTGGAGAGGAAACGATTTGCATTGCTGGACTTTCAAAAGGCATGGGGAACACACCAAGCACCTCTAAATCTGGAGAGAAAGAGGAAGTAGCTAGAATAAGACCGGAGAGACAGAGAAACGGTATAGGTGTTTATGCCAAGCCTGACAACACATATGCACACAACAAACGCATAAGATAAATTATGAAACACTGGCTCAACAAATAAAGGTGCCTGCTACCAAGGCTGATGACCTGAGCCTGATCCGCAGGACTCCTACAGTCGGAGAGAATCAGCTCCTAAAAGTGATCCTTTGACTGCCATGTGTGAGCCAAGGCCCATGAGCACCGACTCCCACACACCACACACAAAAATAATAACTAAACTTTTATTTTAAGAGAAGAAACTCAACATTCAAGTAAAATTATCTCTGAAATAAGAGGATGGGAAAAAACAAAACAAAACAAAAACAAAAACAAAAAAATGGAGCAGCCCGGGGAATACAGAAGATGCAAATCTTCACAGGGGCCTGTAGTCTAAACCCCTCAGGTTATTCAGGATCAAGGTCAGTACAGTGGACTGGAGAGATGGCTGCTCTTCTGGAGGACTGGGGTTTAGTTCCCAGCACTCACATGGCAGCTCACAATTGTCTGTAACTCCTGTTCCAGGGATCTGACACCCTTACACTGCACACATGCAGGCAAAACACCAGTGTCCATAAAATAACAATAGTTTTTAAAAATTCAAAGGCACTAACCCCTTTACCATACTATTTAATCCTTGCACAGTAATTGTCTCAGCTAGGTATTCATAACAGGTACAGGCACCTTACCAGATCATCCCTTTAAAATGAAATAAATGCTCAAATGACAACCATTATTTCCAGAATGTAAAGGAAGAAGCACAAGAAATTTCATGGGCATTTTAGCTTCAACTCAGAACTCTGAGAAGTGAGCATCTTGAAATCATCATTTCTCAAACACAAGAGATCCTGCACCGTTCTGATTCTGCTCCACACCTATCCAAGGCCATCTGGCACCATCTGGGGCGTATTTTGGTTGTAATATGTGAGTGCAAAAAAGAGGTGTCACTGGACTCAAGTGGAGATAGACCATGGAGGCTGCCAACCATCACAACGGATACTATCCAGGCCATAACGCCGAGGCTGAGAAACGCTGCCAGCCTTTCCAATGCCTGAAGGAACCAGAATTCAGACAGCTTAAGTCACTTGCCCAGAGCTATGTAGCTGCTGAGTGGATAGGGATCTGTGCTCATCTCACATGGGACCACACCAAGGGCATATGCAATCCCGCATGTAAATACTAGGATTTTTTCTTTTTCTCTGAAGATTATCATTATTTCTTGCTACCACCTCATCCATTTATTCTTATATTTTAAGTTTTACTAGTTAGCATTAGCTGACCTCATCCAGCAATGTTTTTAGACTCTCAGGTCCAATTTAAGACAAGTTTTCTCGGGGTTGGGTAGGGTGGCACAGATCTTCAATACCAGCACTTTAAAGGCAGAGAGAGGTGGATCTCTGAATTTGAGGCCAGCCTCATCTATATAGTGAGTTTCTGGGCACCCAGGGCTATGTATAGAAACTCTGTCTTAAAAACAAACAAATGGGGGTTGGGGATTTAGCTCAGTGGTAGAGCGCTTGCCTAGCAAGCGCAAGGCCCTGGGTTCAGTCCCCAGCTCCGAAAAAAAGAAAAAAGAAAAAAAAAAAAAAGAAAAAAAAACCCAAACAAATGAAAACACAGGAAAGTTTTCTTGGGCTGGTAAGACAGCTCTATGGGTAAAGGTCTTTGCCAACAAGTCTGGAGACCAGAGTCTAATCCCTGGAACTCAAAAAAGGTGCAAGTAGAGAACGGGTGCCACAGAACTGTTCTCTGATCTCTAGAAATGTGCTGTGGTGTGTACATATGCACTCACACATGCATCCACACAGGTGTGCATATAGACACAAAATAAAAAGAGAAATGCCTTCTCTTATACTCTCATTATCTTGTATCAAAGTGAAGGATGTTTGTCTGTCCATTCCTCCTTTACATTGTAAGTTTATAAAGATTAGACTTCTTGGGCTGGAGAGATGGCTCAGTGGTTGAGAGCACTGGCTGCTCTTCCAGAGGTCCTGAGATCAATTTCCAGCACCCACACGGTGGCTCACAGCCATCTGTGATGGGATCCGATGCCCTCTTCTAGTGTGTCTGAAGAGAGTGACAGTGTACTCACATACATAAAGTAAATAAATAAATCTAAAAAATATTAGCCTCCTCTTCTAACCCCAGTACTCTCCTGAGTGCTGGGATTAGCGGTGTGAGCCATCGTGACTTGTGCCTTGCAAGCCAGGCAAGCACCTCACCAACAGAGCCACATGCCCACCCTTACTTTTGTGTACTTTTGATAGCCCCGGTACTTTCTTTGTAGCCCACCTCGAATCACTTATCTCTGCTTCCTGGGTACGGGGATTAAATTAAAGGCATGCACCACCTTCCCCTAACTACTTTTGTATTTTTAATGCCAAGCAAAGCAGTTCAGTAGAAAGCGTGTATTTCCTAAGTGTTAAAAACAAATAAAACGGGGCTGGGGATTTAGCTCAGTGGTAGAGCGCTTACCTAGGAAGCGCAAGGCCCTGGGTTCGGTCCCCAGCTCCGAAAAAAAGAACCAAAAAAAAAAAAAAAAACAAATAAAACTGATTCAATTACATAATGTACCCAAGGATCCTCATTGACTGAATGACAGGACCGGGTCTCAACTCTGTCCACTGCCAAAGTAAAGCCAGCAAAGCCTATTAACTGGTACGTCTCAGTTACACTAAAAACTAATGTTCACCTCCTTATTTTGTCTGCAGAAATTCTTTGATCATAAACATAAAAGGAATATGGGCCAATGAGATGGTTCATCGGGTAAAGGTCAGGGGTAAGAGGCCCCCAGACCGGAACACAACTGACTCCATAAAACTCAGCACATAGACAGCACCCCTTGCCAAAAATTGAAAACAAAGGCCTGATCCCTCAAAGCCCACAGTTGTGGGAAGTCTCTAAATGTACCAGCACTGCTCTTTTGCTTTTATAGTTCCACTTCTGACTAACTGTTCTTGCTAACTGAAGCATGTGAACTGAGGTGTGGTTTTTGTGCTTAAAAGTTCAGTCTAAGAAAGGCTCCCTTGGGGCTATGGTGATTACACTGAGTAGTTGCTGGCTGCTAACGAAGACTTCTATTGGCTTAAACCTGTGTCTGAGTAGTCTTCCCTGGTGGGTACCGCACAGCTGTCACCAGTCCTGACTAGCTGAGTATACTCCTCAGGATGGACAGCAGTAGGAGAGAACCAACTCCTCCAAGTTGTCCTTCTGATTTCCATTTTTACCATGACATACGTAAACACACACACACACACACACACACACACACACACACACACACACACACACGAGTACACACACGAGTACACACACGAGTACACACACACGAGTATACACACACGAGTACACACACACACGAGTACACACACATGAGTACACACACACGAGTACACACACACACGAGTACACACACACACACACACACACGAGAACACACAAAAAGCTATCACATAATGTTTTTAAAAATAAGATCTTTCAGTTTTAATATGTACATCTTAGGAAAACTTGTAAGGTCATTAGCATGTGGTAATGGTCGTCATTTCTCACAAGTAGCAGAACTTTAAGAGTTGTAGCTTTGTACTTGGTGGTCTCTGTGAAGTCTACTTACAGCATTATGATCTATCAAAGAAACTATGAGTAAACACTAAGTCAGAGGCTCTGAGGAAGAAGGAACTCACTTTCACTTTAGACTTTACTTCTTCACTGTCCCCTTCGCCTTCATTGCGGGGCTCCAGGCCAGGCTCCTCCTGGTTGTCTTTGTTTGGTACAGAGTACTCTTCTAGTAGAGTGTCAAACAAAACTATTCTCTTGTTCTTGAAGAAGCCATAAAAGTAAGCATTGCTGTGGGAGGAGCGCTTAGATCCTATGGAAAACAGTCCAAAGCAGGGAACAGGGTTAAAACACCAGGGGTCCTCTGGAACTAGTGGGAAGGCCATTAGCATTGAAAAGACTGTATTAATATAAATCTTTAGCACCAGAGGGGTGGCTGTCACCTGCTCCACTTATGCTCCCTGGTGTGTAAAATAAGCCAAAATATCCAACAGTGTGAAATGATTAAACCGTGGCAAAGCTATTCTTCACTATACTTTGGTGAGATTTTTCTCTTGCTAAATCCCCTGGGTACATATATAAATATATATATATTTTCTGACTACTTAATCAGAAATATATGAAAAAATATTATATATAAAAATATATATTTATATACATACCCATGCGATTTAGCAAGAGAAAATCTCACCAAAGTATAGTGAAGAATACAAAATGCCACACATACATAAGGTTATCATATTATTAAAAGATGTGCATGTAGACAGACAGGCATAAACCCAGGTCTATGAGAAAAATACCAAAGTAAGGAGATGTGGTTCATGAGGACCCAGAAGTATGAACTTTGTTTGTCTCTGTTCCCAGTTTTCTTTTTTAAAAAAAAGAAGACACCTATTATCAGAAGGAGCTGTTAAGACCAGAAGACAACATGCGTAAACTTTCGAGAGAAGCTGAGAGCTCCTGAACTGTGGTCGATATTACTTTCTATTTTATGTGCTTCTCCAATGCCCAAATGTGCTTCACTGCACGGTGTGAGAATTACAGCAGCCACACGGTGACTCAACCAACTCCAACTCCAGTTCCAATGGATCCAGGGATCCATGCCCGCTTCTGACCTCCGAGAGCATCCAGCACACATGTGGTACACAAACATCTACTTGAACAAAGCATTCATATACATAAAATAAAAATAAATAAATCTAAAAAGTAACACAACCCATAAAAATCTTTTAAAAGAAAACAAACTCACAAGTTGGGATTCCCTCTTTCACCCAACCAAGGCCACCTTAGTTCCTCCTAATCTTCAGACAGACCTTGGTCTGCTTGGACTTCTCCTTCCTGTTCCTGAATTGTGAGCATATGGACAAAGCTTCAAAATCCCCATCTAAGATCTCTGGACTCCCTCTTTAAGCATCTCCGTTAGGACCTCTTTTAGGCAATATGAATATGCCTGCTTCTCCATGTAGTCAGTGCTGTGAACACGAACAAGCCCAGCTCACACTCATTTGTAAGCTGCCACTCAGAGTGTCGATAGGGGATTCCATATGCTCTGTTGCCGTCATGCAGTCCCTTCCCACAGACCTGGGAAGCAGTCCCGTATGTGATACAAAATCAGTTACTGTATGAGGGGTTTCCAACAATGTGCAGCTATAGGAGAAGCCCTGGGATAGAGCTCAACTTCTTTGTATTTTATAGGGAATTTAAAAATTTAATTAATGTGTGGGTGTATGTGTGTGTTGGGGGAGGGGAGGTTAGAGCCCTTGGAGATGCAGATACAGGTGTTTGTGGGACTTCCTATCCACTAGGGAGCTGCTCAGATCAAAACTCGACTCCTCATGATTTCAAGGCAAGCACTCTTAACTGCTGATCCAACTCTCCAGGCTAGATTATTTATTGTTGTGTGTGTGTATACATGCACCATGGCTCATGTGGAGATCAGAGGACAACCTGCAGGAATTGATTCTCTTCCTACCACATAGTTCTCGGTTAGGCACAGTCCTCAGACATGGTGGTGGCAAGTGCCTCTATTCACTGGACCATTATTTTGTTGTTTTATGAGAGTTAGACGTCTTCATGAATGTGTATGAGTGTGTGCATACACATGTGTGAGTGCCTGTAGAGGCCAAAAGAAGGCAAAGGATCCTTGGGGGACCAGAGTTACAGGTGGTTGTGAGCCCCAGTGTGGGTGCTGGGAACCCAACTCTGGGCCTCTGGAAGAGCAGCAAATGTCCTTAGCTGCTGAGCCCTCTCTCCAGCCCCTAGATGCTGATGTCTTTGTGCCTCGTCTCCTGTTCTGAATCTCCTTTCAGAGCTCAGTTAGATCTAATGAGACTACTTCTCATTTGGGAAATTAAAAGCCAGGTATTTGCTTCCTCAGGAACTCCTGGCAATTAGCCCCATGCTCCAGCTTAAGTTGCTGAGATGTAGCCTTGGGAATTCTGAATAGTCAGAGTCACACAAAGAAGCAAAGCAGTCAAGAATTCATTCTGCAACTGCCAGTGGCAGGGATGTTAGGGATGTTTACTAGAAACAACACAAAACAAACACCTCCTCCCAAAACAAACAAAATAAAATACTTACTTAAATTACTTTTCGATTTAGTTATATGTATGTGCGTGCACCATGTGTGTGTCTGGTGCCTACAAAGCCAGAAGAGGGTGACAGATTCCCCAAAGCTAGAGCTGTAGTTGTTAGTCACCACATGGATGTTGGGAATTGGATTTAGGTCCTTTGAAAGAGCAACAAATGCTTTTAGCCACTAAATCATCTCTCTAGCTCTGACTAGTTTTTAAAAATGTATTTGTGGGGGCTGGGGATTTAGCTCAGTGGTAGAGCGCTTACCTAGGAAGCGCAAGGCCCCGGGTTCGGT
The DNA here is from genome assembly GCF_021556685.1 of Rattus norvegicus. Lineage (NCBI taxonomy): Eukaryota > Metazoa > Chordata > Mammalia > Rodentia > Muridae > Rattus > Rattus norvegicus. The sequence goes on from NC_141538.1 coordinate 140,666,840, forward strand.
CCCCAGCTCCGAAAAAAAGAACCAAAAAAAAAAATGTATTTGTATGTTTGTGTGTATAGGTGCATATATGAACACCCATGTATATGTGTACATGTGAAGGCCACAGAACAATCAAGGTGTTATCCTCAAAATGCCATCCACTTCCTTTGAGATAGAGCTTCTTATTAGCTGGAGCTCATCAACTAAGCTAGCTTGGTTGGCCAGTGTGCCCCAAGAGTCTCTAAAATACCACTGGGCACCACTACACAGGCATCTTTACATGGATTCTGGAGATTAAACTCAGGCCCTTAAGCGGGAAGGGCAGCCGTTTATCAATGAGGTGAAGTGTATAAGCCATGAATACAGGATTCTGCAGTGGCAACAATATAACCTTCCATCCACACTGGCTCTACCCTATGATTCTGACCTCATAGCTATCCATCTAACAGTCCATTTGCTAAGGTTGGTAAAGAGCTTTCTGGAGATTTTCTAGTTATCAATAAGAAATTCCTCTGCTTCAATCGCTAGCTCTCGCAGAGCTCTGACTAAGATGGGTGTTTAAAGTTAACTGTGTCGATACAAACACAGACATGAGAACTCTTAGTTCCTTATGAATCCACTCTTCTTCCAACTCTGTTCCCTCTCAACAGGCTGCCATTTATGTCTGTTTGTCCACATCAAATCCAGGCGGCTAGTTATCCTTAATGTCTCTTCCTCGTTTCCCTATATGTAATCTATTAGCAAATGGCATCAACGCTGTTTCTCTTCATCAACTATTGCTCAAGTCTAAAACAAAACAAATAAAACAAACCACCACCACCACAGCCCCACCCCATCTAACCTGCACTACCCAAACAGCCTCCTGGACGCTCTCACTGCTCCCATTCTTGCCTTGCCCTAAAATGCATTCTCCAGGACAGTCTCCTGGCTGTGTGTGGTGGCTCATTTCTGTAATTCCAGCACGAGGGAAGCAGAGGGAGTAAAGTCAAGAGTTCGCGGTCAGCCTCAATTGTAGAGTAATTCTGAGGTCAGCTTTGGCTACTTGTGACTGCCTCAAACATCAACAAAACCCAGCTCTTGCCCCTAACTTACAGAGGCCTGACGGACTGCTATATTCTTGGAGCTGCGCATTCTGGTGACAGCCATCTTTGCTCTCCTTTCACTTTGCTACCACTTCTCATTGGCGGCAGCTTAGTTTGTAGTAGGCACCAGCAAACTACGGCTTCCAATGAAACCAAAGGTGCTGCTTGCTCGCATGTTCTTGCTGGAACACAGCCAGGCTCACATGCTTATGCCCTGTCTGTGGCTGCTTCTGCCATAAAGAACTGAACATCTGAAGGAGACGGTGTGGGCCACAAAGCTCTGAACAGTGAACAGCCTGCTTTTTACAGAGAACCACCATTCAGAGGAAGCACTGTGGAGAGGTAAAGGGAAGAAGTGATTTGTTTAAGATCCCATAGGTAGTAAGCTGCTGAGACAGAATCTTTTCTATTTATTCTAAACAGAAATTCTGACATATACCCAATTGTGATTCTCTTAATTTGACAGGCTTCCATGAAACTTAAATGGTCTTATGAAAACTAATAGGGGATGAGATAGGGGCTTATGGATGGGAAACCAGGAAAGGAAATAACACCTGAAATGTAAAAAAATATATCCAATAAAAAATAAATAAATAAAAAAGAAAGAAAACTAATCGGTGGCTTAACTCTCCAAGGCAAACAGAAAAAGTCTGATAATGTGAGGTGTCTAGGACTCCACAGGTTAGAGTCCTCTGGGACACAGATGTTCTGCTAGGGGAACAAAGCCAGGAACACTGGTTTTGTTTTACAGTCTTTAAACTAGTGCTTATAGCCAACCACTCAAGAGTCCAATTCAATTACCCAAAGGAGCCAGGCAGACAGGAGGGTGAGTTTTGGTCTACTACACAGCACAGGATGAGATGGCATAATGGCTTTGACCAAAGATTAAGAACAGTACTGAATGGTTAACCAAACAGTTGTAAACAAAAACTGGATTTGGCATCAGGCTACTGGTTTCTATACTAAGAAATGCCATAAGTTCCTATAAATCTTTGTTTCTTTATTTTTATTTCATTTGTAAATCTACAGTACAGGCAATTGGAAGCCACTATGCAGATGTTGTAAAGCCAACCTGGCCCCTCCAGAAGAACACCCATGGGTCTGAACTGCTGAGCCATCTCTCCAGTGCAGATTCTATAAATCTGAAAAGCCAACTGTAAAATTGTATCCTGGTTTTTAGTAACAAACTTTAAACAATAAAGACTGACTGACTTAAGAGCTGAGCACTTAGGTCAGGCTGTCACCTCCAGGTAGCCTTACCTTCAACGACATACACCTTAGTCAGGGGGAAGTCAATACTCTTCGCCATCACTTCGATTTCCTGCTTAAGTTTCCCCTCCGGTAGAGGTGTGAACTTGTCAAACAAAGGGGCAATATAATCAGCATAAATTGTGACAAGAACCTGAGAAATAAGTAACAGGAAAACTGCTTATTAATAAGGACTTAATTTTATAATTATGATCATCCAACAAAAACCTGGGACATTATCTGCTTTGTAAATTAAATCAAAATTCCAGTGTGATAACAGAGCAAGCAAGTCAACTGAATTCTAGAAGATAATGCTACTAACAGTGACTACGAATGCCGGGCCTAATCAGTACCCTTTCTTGGGGATTGCTGGCACTACAAGCCAATCATAATACACACTCTTGTTCATACTGGTTGAAATGGCACTTCTGGAGTACTTTCTTGGTCTTTGCTCTTAATTACAGGTATTTAAAGACAAGTAGCTCATTTTCTGATCTTGATCCCACCAGTGAGAGATATAGCAACACCACACAAGTCAGACGGACATAACCCTCACCCCCAATGGAGCTGAAGAACTGACAGATGGTACTTTCTATGGTCTGTTAACATAGTGCTTGACTGTATGATTGTCTGTGAGAGAAGGCAGTTTAGAATATGAGAAACAGAGAAGGAAAAGGATGTAAGGAAGGAAAATGCCAGTGAGAGGAGGAAGGAGGGAGGGAAGAGGAAGGGGAAAGAAAAGAAACAGGGAAGAGTGGCAAGCAGATAAAAGGAAAAAGCAGAACAGAGAAGGGGCAGAGAAGAAGAAGCATGGTGGCGGATGCCTGTATCAGCACTCAGCAAGCTGAGGCAAGAGGATTGCCAGGAATTTGAGGCCAGCTTAGGCTACATAGTAGCTTTGTAGTTGGACAGAACTGAAGAGCAGGATGTTTCTTTAAAAAAAAAATTAATTAACAAATTAAATAAAGGAGGAAAGGGATACAGATACAGAGAAAGGAAACAGGAAGGGAGGACAGGAGAAAGCGGGGTAAGAAAAGCATTTGCTTTTTAAAAACAGGGTCTCTAACCCTGAATGCCCTCCATATAAAGATGAGGATGGTTTTGAACTTCTGATCCTCCTGTCTTCACCTCCCAAGAGCACTACCATACCTGCGTAATGAAGTACTGAGGACTGAGCTAAGACCTTGTGCGTGCTAGACAAGCAGTCTGTCAACAGACCTGCATCCTTAGCTCTATGCTTTCATTTCTTATCTCTCATAAATCTACTAATTCAAAACATTAAGGCTTTTTAGGCACTGGGAGTGGGAGGATACATCAATCAAAAAAGCCATCCATTTTGGTTAAACTTACAAGTATAGTCTCAGTTGCCTAGCAGCCAGATCACTGAAAGTGACTAGCAACTAGCTTCTGGCAAGCATTAAGAGTCAGAATAAAGAGAAGAAAACCCATGGTCAGTCAGTTCTCCTATTTTATATCCTAAAGCTGGAACTGAGAGGAAAATGTTTGTGGGCAGGTGGCTGCACTGACACCTTCTCTTAGGAACCATTACACGGTGACGAAGACTAAATCCTAGTAATATCAAGGAGCCTTTGCAAAAGAAAGTGAAATCATCAGAGACTACAAGACCATGGGTTTGAAAGGGAGTAGGAGAATGGGGAGAACTGGAGGAGAGGGAGGGGGAAGATGCACATACAGTGCTAATATATGAAAGTCTAAATGAATAAAGTGAACAAGAAAGAAAACAAAGGATTTACTTACCAGAGAAACAACTAATGTGAACAGCCAGGCATAGATAAAAAAGTAGTCACCTCCGATTTTAATAATGTAAAGCAGAAGGGAAGACACAGGCAATAAAATACACTGAGTCACAATAAATTTTTTGATTGCATCTTTCATAAAAAACTCCAAAGTCTGAAAAAGAAAATATTACCACTATTAACTGAGCAACACGTTTAAGAGCAGCTTTAAGTGCTTTAAAAATACTTAAAGAACACAAGGTAGGCAGCCTAGGTCAATAAGCAAAAGTCTTGCATTTCATAGTTCAGAACAGAATGTAACTACTATTAGCGGGCAAGCGGTAAGGGTTTCTTTCTATCAGGACCTTAAACTAAGGTCTTTACCACATCTATGGTTTGTCCTCAGTTGAGTCATGCTGTAAGATAGCAGACCTTATCTAAAATCCTGCTAGCATGGGACTAAAGCACAGAAAACCTTCATACTACACACCCTGGTATTCTGTTATACCTGGTGATTGAAGCCATGCTTTTCTTCTATCACGAAAGTATTGTACAGACTCCATGGCAAGCCAGTCAGTGCACTGAAGAGTGTAGCCAACAGCAGGAACACCAACGACTGAATGATCTAAGCACACACAAGAAACAAAGGGAACCATCAGGTGAACTGAAGCACAAACCAGCAAGTACACACTGAATGCTTGTTCTGACCCAAGCAGTGAGCTTGACTCTGTGGGGAACAGGTTGTAGCAGCAGCAAGCAGTCTGCCCTTGGAAAACTTAGAAGAAGAGGCAAGACTTGAAAGCTACCTTTAAGTCATAGGGACAGATGGTTGGTAGGATTCAGAAAATAGAGAAAGCAACATATGCTAGATGGATTCAAGGAAGACTTATTCTTGAGTTTCTTGTGTATTGTTAAGGCAGGGTCTCACCATGTACCTCTGGCTGGCTTGAAACTCACCTATGAAGACCAGAGCTACATGGTGAGACCGTGCCTCTGCCTTCTCAATGTTAGGAATAAAGGCATGTGACATCATGCCTAGTTGAATTCAAGAAACATTGAATGAGTTGGTACAACTTCAAGGCCACTGAGATGGGGAAGAGAAATGACATTTAAATGTGTTTGTTAGGGGCTGGGGATTTAGCTCAGTGGTAGAGCACTTACCTAGGAAGCGCAAGGCCCTGGGTTCGGTCCCCAGCTCCGAAAAAAAGAACCAAAAAAAAAAAAAAAAAATGTGTTTGTTTGTTGTTCAAGACAGGTTTTTCTATGTGCCGCCCTGGCTGTCCTGGAAATCATTTTGTAGACCAGGTTGGCCTTGAACTCTCAGAGGTCTGCCTGCCTCTGCCTCCCTCTGCTAGGATTAAAGGCGTGCACCACTATGCCTCTGGAGAAATAGCACTTAAAAGAAGGAGAAATTTCAAGTGTTTTGTAAAAGTACAGAGGGAAGAAAGAGGCCCTAAAAGGCATGTATGAGCTAGCACCTGGGAAAAGAACAGAGTTGAGAAAACCATTCCGGCTGAGAAAGGCAGTGTGGCAGGAAGCTCACTCCTGAAGAAACCTGCCGAGTATTAGACAGCCACAGCTCTCCTTGGTCAGTAAGCAACCCAAAGGGAAACATCCTAGGATCCGGGGGATGAGAAAAAACATTGCTTCAAGAAGGTGGCAAGATCCAGGCTGTGTCTCTCTGTCAGTGCCCAGGGTTCCCAGGACACACAGCATTGAGTCCTGCACTCAGACCGACCATCTCTGCATGACATGGAGGACCCTGGAGGACTCTAACATAGAGGTCCATACTTGCTGAGAAAGAGCAGGCTTTATCTTGCTGCTCAAGACTAGGGCACTAGTTGTGAGTCCTCCCTGGACATCTGGGATAACGGAAGTCCTGCCCGAGAGCATGCTGCCTACACACAGAGCAGCTCCGACTCTCCACTCCTTCCACTGCTTTTTGTCTCCTTTTCTTTTTTTTTTTTGGGGGGGGGGCAGGGTCTAACTATGTACCTGGATTCACAATTCTCCTGCCTCAGCCTACCCACTGCTGGGATAAAGGGTATAAACTCACATGCTGTACACTATTATGCATGGCTTAATTTTTAAATAAAGTATTTTAACTACACAAGATGTTTCTGTGCATTGTTGAATTTCCTTATGATCAATTTCTCATGAGGGAAACCCACTTTCGGTGTTTTGACATGATTCAGATTTTAAAAACATAAATGCAGAACATATGCACGAGTATAGTATGCACAAAGACACATACCAGGGCCAGGCATGATGGCGCATGCCTTTACTTCCAGCATTTAAGAGGCAGGGGCAGTGGATCTGCGAAGTTAAGGCCACAGAAATGTGTGAATTTGGTCTACACAGCAAGTTCCAAGGCAGCCAGGGTTACACCGTGAGACCTGTTCAAAAGAATAAAGATACACATGTCTGTATACAAGAATTAGGTCAATATAAATGTCCATCTCCAGGACAGCAGTAATATCATCTACATACTTGGACTCAGTTACTGTTGCTTCAAAACCTGACTTTTTCACTGAATAAGATAGATGAAATAATTTTTTTTTTAAATTAGGAGGCAGAGGCAGGTGGATCTCTGTGAGTTCCAGGCCAGCCTGGTCTACAGAGAGTTTCAGGATAGCCAGGGATACCCAAAGAAACCCTGTCTAGAGAACTCCCCACACACAAAAAAGTAAGAAGCTATTTTATGTGTTTTGGTGTTTCCGCCTGTATGTACGTACACATACTATGTGTGTCGGTGTCTCAAGAGGCTAGGAAAGGGTGTTGGATCCCTGGAGTTTCAGTTGTTTGCTCCCATGTGGGTGCTGGAAATCTGAGTGGGTGGAGGACTAGGTGTATTTCTGTAGACCAGACTAGCCTAGAACTCATAAATCTCCAGCTACAGAACCTGGCATTGTAAAGTAAGTCTAATAAACAATCTTAAAAAAATGTGGTTGTCTTGATCTTTAAAAGTTTTGGTCAATACCCAAAACTCCATTACTAATCAGTAGAAGAAAATAATAAAACAAATTTGTTTTAACACCTTGTTATTTTAAAACACAGGACAGGGGTTGGGGAGATGGTTCAGAGGTTAAGAGCACTGGCTGCTCTTCTAGAGGGTCGGGGTTCAATTCCCAGTATCCACACAGCAGCTCACAATTGTCTGTAATTCCAGTTTCAGGGGATCTGATATGACATGCTCACACAGGTACATATGCAGGGAAAACCTAACAAATCATTTAAAAAATAAAACACTGAGGAACATTAAGGACTAATCGCTCTCTCTTTTATTTTCTCCTTGCAATGATTTGAAGGGAATTTAAACAATGCTCAGCTTCTCCTCATGCATTGTTGCACGGACAGTTCTCTCTGGAGAGATGTCACACAGCTCAAGTTAGAGCATCTTTTAATGTTTTATCCTTTGAACTTCAATGTGAAATATCCCTAAAGGTCCTTATGTGTGTGTGAGCTTTCTAGTGTCACTAGTTCTGGGATATCTCCATCCTTTTATCACATCCATGGCTTTCACTTGAGACGATCAAGTTGTGGTCATACAGTCCTGTTGTTGTATGTCCTAGTGGCTGACAGGAGCAGCACTGGCATCCCGTGGCCAGTGTCCTGTCCTGTCTGTGTTGCAGTTCATTAGGCTGGGTCTGAGCCTCACTTTCTGTCACCATTTCCCACTTCTTTGCTGTACTTTCACTTTTGCTAGCCAACTCTGCCTTCAATCATTTCAGTTCCCTTCCATCTAGATCTGTGTCTGTCTGTCTGGTTGTCCATCTGTCTCTCTCTCTCCCTCCCTCCCTCTCTCTCCTCGTTGTTGTCCAGTATTGTCTTGAATGCATGGGCTCAGGCAATTCCCCAGCCTCAGTCTCCCATATAACTACCAGTGTATGATCAGTACACTGGCCAGCTAACAGGAAGTCTATATATAATTACCACTTATATCCTGATCAGTACACTGGCCAGCTAACAGGGAGTCTATCCACATAACACACTCAGGTAACTGAAAGTTGAGCCAGTGTTGGGGGCTGGTGTTAACACCACACTGTGGTAACTTACATATGTAAATACCAGAACTACACAAAGTGAGGACTCCAATATCTGCAGCCATCAAAGAGCCAGGGCCTAGCTGAATAAACCAATAGGAAAACAGCCCTAAGTTATTATTAAATGCAAAATTCACACCTCAGAACATTACATAAAGTATCTCAATTAGCTACAGACCCCCAGCTCAGGAGCTAATGGTAGCTGATGGGTGCTGAAAGTCACTTTTCTTTGTCAGGGCTTGAGGGGAGAGCAGCCATTAGCTGCCTATGCTCCAGCAGATGTCCCTACACACATATGCACATGGGCCGCACTGACGTACTCGGTGGGAGATGTGCTTCTTCCTGGCACATGCAGAAGTTATGCTTACAACAAAGTGTAAGTATTGCTCCGAGCCTGCAGGTGACGCACATGAGGAGATGCCCGCCACCAAGTCTAACTAGCTGAGTTCAAGCCCTAGAGCCCATATGGTAGAAGGAGGACTCCTACAAGTTGTCCTGTAACCTTGACACACACACACACACACACACACACACACACACACACACACACACACACACACACACACAGTCTTGCTGTTTTAGAAAACAGTGTATGAAAAGGTACAGGTTGAACACAGTTAAAGCCAAGAGCAACCCACCCACGCAGGAGGCCCATGATTTCCAATAAAGAATCAGGAAGGAGGTAAAATAAATGACTTGGTAGCTTCCAGGAGAAAGTCAGGAAGACAGGCTGCAGCACGCATTGCAGATGGAGAATTCACCTAACACTTTGCCCTGAAGATATACTTTCTGTCTTAATTTAAAGTGTCTGTTTGATGTACATGCCGCAAAAGTATCTGCTAAGTTCCTAAAACAGGAGTTCCTACCATTGCACAGGGTTGTTCCTAACACGCAGCAGTGCAATCCAGACTACATTTCCCAGCTCCCTTCTATGTGTGGATAAGATCGAATGACTGTTTCCCCATGTAATGTGAATAGAAGAGCATAACTCTAGCATTGCAGAAGTTAAAAAGAGGGCATGATCGTCCCAGTGTCACTAGATGATGAACATGTAAAATGAAAAAAAATAATAACCTTACTCCCTGCCTTAGCACATAGAACAAAGTCACCTGCTAACTAAAATACTCACATTAGCTATTATGTGATTGGAAAATGAACTGTAAAAAAACTAAAAGGTCCCCACAGGCTCATGTATTTGGATGTTGGTACTGTTTGTGGAACTGTTTGGTAAGATCAGGAGCTGTGAACTTTTTGTGTCACTGTCTCTTGCTCCTGGGTCAGAGGTGAGCTCTCAGCTACTGCCCCAGCATCGCGCCTGCCTGCTGCCATGTTCCCTAACATGATGGTCATAGAGTTTTGTCACGGCAGTAGAAGAGTAACCAAAATGTATTATGGTTTATGCTAATCCATGCTCAGACAAGGAGTGAGGAGACCGAGAGGCAAACCTACTAATGGTAGGAGCCAAAAAGGCAACTTCAGTGTAAAGCTTACCAAGCAAAATAGACTGAACGATCCAGGGGAAGGAGTCACATACCTCATATTCTGGTCCGAAGCCAGCAGAACTACAGAACCGTCCAGAAAGTCTCCAGAGGTAAGGGATTCCTCCAAAGAGAAGAATAAACTGTAAAACAAAGCAGATCGTGGTCTCATTCAAACAATCTTAGCAACTATCCTCTGAAAGAGTGTGTTCCAGATGCCAATGGAGGAGTTAGTGGAGGGACTGAAGGAGCTGAAGGGGTACAGTATCAACCAACCAGACCCCCCAGAGCTCCCAGGGACTAAACCACCAACCAAAGAGTACACAGGGATGGACCTATGGCTCTAGCTGCATACGTAGCAGAGGATGGCCTTATCTGGCATCAATGGGAGGGGAGGCCCTTGGTCCTCTGAAGGCTCAATGCCCCAGTGTAAGGGGATGCTAGGGGGTTGAGGCAGGAGTGGGTAGGTGGGTAGGGGAGCACCCTCATAGAATCAGGGGGAGGAGGGATGAATAGGGGGTTTGCAGAGGGAAAACTGGGAAAGGGGGTAACATATGAAATGTAAATAAATAAAATATCCAATTTTTAAAAAAGAGTACGTTATAAGGAAAAACTAAGTAAATTACAGGAAGGGGGGCATGACTCATTCAGAATAAAATATACATTCAGAAGAATACAAACCATTGAGACACTAAGTTTACACCACTGTTGCCTAAACACCGTATATGGGTAAACTGTATAGTACGTAAATTATGTTCCAAAAAACCTGTTTAAAAGGCAAACCGAGGAGTCTCACGTGTGGAAGTAGAAAGAAAAAAATCAATATAGGTCCAGAGAGAAAGCTGAGGGTAAAGGCATTTGCCTGCTAAGCCTTTTGGAACCATGTAAAGGATGAGAAGAGTGGTTCTGATCTCCACATGCACAGAGGCACACGTGCATGCCTTTCCCACCCCCCCCACACACATACACACATACCACCACCACCACCACCACAACAACAACAAATTAATTAATCTTTAAAAAGATTTAAAAATCATTCTTTTAGTGGAAAATAAAACAGTAGTCCCTAGAGACTGAAGAGGATAGATAGGAGAAATCAATCTAGAAGTGTGTTAAATAATGGATATCAAAACAGTCAGTCAGTCGGGTTTAATGCAGGCATCTGTAACAAATCTGTACTTTAGAGTACAACAATTTATGAAGTATTTTAAGAGAACCACAGGTCTGAGGGTTTCTGGCATAAAAATGTTTAAGGAAATGGAAATTCTAATTACCCTGGTCTGATTGTCATACATGGTATACATTTTCTAAGTTACACTGTACTCATAAATGTGCATAAATATTACGTGCCTATTAAAACTAAAAACCAGTAATGAGGATAGGCAAAATTAACTAAGGAGTACAAGTCATATAGAGAACAGACTCTGGTCTTTGTATAGTTGAATTTGAAAACAAGTAGAAGAGAGGTTTTCAATGTTTGTATCACACACACACACACACACACACACACACACACACACACACCTATTTTTATGGTAATATGCTCATTATCCTGATATGATCATTATTATTACAATGTATCAAAAACACCAATGAACCCTAGAAATAGGAATCATATATGTTAATCATAATGGCTTAAAAAAGTAAGTAAAAACATGCCAAGAGACCAAAATGAAAACTTATTAACCACCTAAGATTACAAGGGTTAAATGGCTTGTTCCACATCTCACAGGTAATGAACAACAGACAGAATTTGAACCAGGCAATATGGCTTTATAAGTTGCTTTTCCAAGAAAAGAAAGTGTCCTTTTCAGTCAGGAAAAGTATTAGCTTGCTGCTGTTTGTTTGAGATGCCATCTAATTATTTGCCCAGGCAGTATGTGAACTCATGGTTTTAAATGGCCTTCTTGCCTCTTACCTATGGAGCATGGCATGCACAAACCATGCCTGGTTAAAATATTGTTACTATTGATAGGAAGTGGTGAGCCATGTCCATTCACCAGGCTGTGACACAGAATAAGAGACTGAATCCTAAGGCAGGAATCAGGGCTTCAGGAGTAGGCCCCTACCGTTCTTTGCCTTGGGCAAATACATAAACAGACATTCACTAAGTCACATTCTAAGAACATTAGAGACCATGAAGTAGCTCAAATCATGAAAACGGTGTATGTTTGCAGCCTGTAATCCCATCTACCCAGGAGGCTGACAAAAGATTGCATGTGCTACACAGTGAGTTCAAGCCAGCCCAAGAAACAGTGAGACCTCTCTGCAGTGTTGGAGAAACAGCAACTGGCTGCTAGACACATATCTTAGTAGTGGAGTGATTGCTTAGCATGCTGTGAGGCCCTGAATTCCATCCCCAGTTGTAAGGAAGCAAGGAAGGAGAGTCATTCATTCATTCATTCATTCATTCAGTCAACTCTGAGGCTAGGGGTGTGGCTTACTGGTGGAGTGTTTGCATGTATGAAGCCCTGGATTCAGTCACTGGCACCACTTTAAAGAAACTCCAATGACTGCCATAGGTACTACTAAAAATGAGGCTGCAGAGATCACTTTGTCAAGAACCAATGTAGTTTTCTCCAAATAGGAAGTCAGGAACTCAAGATCAACCATCCTCCTTGGTTAGAAGCTCATAGCTATGAATTCAAACATGGCTCCTCCTGGACAGGATTTATTTTGTTTGTTTATGTATTTATTTTCGTTGGGGATTAAGTACAGGGCCTTGGATCTCTAGCTCTAAGCTGTATCTACAATCCAGTCTGAAGGGCTTGGAAACAATCATATTTTATGGATTTATATCCCTCCATTTTTACATATGTATTGATGAAATACAGAGATCTACTTTTAAGTCTGCATATGAAGGATAGCAGACTGTCTCATTCACAACTTGCTTTTTTAACTACTTTTTCTGTTTGTCATGAGACAGGGTCTTACTATGCAGCTATACTGTCTTAGAACTTGCTTTGTAGACCAGGCTAGCCTCAAACTCACAAGGATCCACCTGCTTCTGCCTCTCAAGTGCTAGGATTAAAGGTGTGCACAACAACATCTGGCTTAAACTCTACTCATAAAGCTCTTTCCATGGTGACCTTGAACCTTGCTTGGCACTGCCAGCTGCTCTCTACATGGTTCTTGTCACATTACATTTCCAGTATACTTCATTAGAGGTTTTCTCCAACTTGGACACATTTCATACTACTCATCTTTTACATTTTTGTCATTTTTTGAAACAGGGTCTTATGCAGCCAAAACTGGCTTAGTACTCACTATGTAGCCTTGGCTGATCTTGAACTCAGAATGATCCCCCTCCACCAGTCTCTCCAGAGCTGTGATTATAGGTGTGCATCCCCACACCTAGTTATCATTTGGAGTTTTATGAGCTGCACTGGTTTGCACAGGTCTCAAGTATGGCTTCTGAACAGAACCAGAGCAGCAGCAGCGGAGGCTATGTCAGGAGTACACATTTTCTGGTCACAGCACAAAGGCTGCAAGCCAGGACCCAACAGCCTGCAGGTGAATCTGGCACTCACTTACAGGTGATTGTTTAAATAATCTAACTGTGAACTCTAGGTGCAAGCACGTCTACTTTGCTACAGTTAACTCCACTGTGGCCATAAGGAACTCTGCTCCTAAAAGACATGCTCTGGCACTAGTACCTGGCACATGCTACAGTTGTTGAACTAACTGACCTAGGATGGCATTATTTTCATCTTCTTCCCAATACTAACAAATGCTCTAGAATTAAGGACTTATACTTGTCTCAAACAGTCAGACAGAGAAGAGACTGAACAAGATACCAGAGTCAACCTCTGACCTCTACCCATGCTCACACACCCATGCAAATGCACTACAAACCTTATAGACACCACCTGAGCTTTGCTACTCCACCCTTTTCCATTCCCAACCATACCAATTCTTGATGATGTTCTGCTATAGTATTGATGTATTGCCCAGGTCTCCATCTCAGACCCAAGTGATCCTCCTGCCTCAACTCTTAAATAGTTAGTATTACTGGGCACAGTGCCATACTGTTAGCCATTCCATTTCTTGGAAGAGCTTTAATGGACACCTGTGAGATATCAGGTAAAGTTGCTCTCAGAGAGTCTGGATATTTTTCTCCCTGTTTGTCATTTTTATGACAATTAGTTATACAAGGCCTGCTTAGTTTCTCTTAGAGGCAAAGAAACAAGGCAAAATGGTGTGTGTGTGTGTGTGTGTGTGTGTGTGTGTGTGTGGTAAGTTAATGTCTGTAGGAGGAACCTAGCCAAGCAGGGCCCAGTTGTAAAGCTGGTGTGTGCACTGCTCATATTTCCTCCCCAAGCCAACCTAGAATCTGACGGCCTGGCTGGAGAAAACTGATGCTGGTGCTGGATCAGGCAAGGGCGGGAGCAAATTCGAAAGAGACATCCATCCCCAGGGGCATGAGAGTCAAGGCCTTGGAACTGGAAGCCTTCTGGACTGAGGCAGCAGCAGTTCTCTCCTGAGCACATGTGGGAGTCTGATTTATGGATGGGGGTTTTGTTTCTGGCCTGGAAACTCAAGGTGAAATGGGGGAGAGTTCCCTCCTCCTCCCACCCAGGCTCTTCTGTTTCAATTCCTCTTGCCACTACAGCTAGTCTAAAATCTCCTTCCCAGGAGGAAGTTATCACCTTCCACAACAAACACTGTTAGGAACAGGCAGGCAAGTATAAACTTATCCATAACTGCCCCTCCTCCGGCCCTCTCAGCCACATCAGACTCCTGGGCTGATGAGGAAGGGGAGCAGAGGGCTGCGGATGTGGCTCCAGCAAAACCACCTCACCTTTCAAAGGCATCTGAATGCCTGGTGCTGGCTGCAAGCCCTGCCCCCACCCCCAGTCTCCATGATGTGAACTTTGTGCCATGGATGTTATTACCCTGCCTCCCCAACACTTACAGCCTCTTGTGGTTGGGTTCCCACAACCCCCTGCTGCATAGCTACCTCCCTTGGCCCATAGGACCTGACTGGAGGCTTATCCTGTCAACCTTGGCCATGATTCAGCCAACCACTCTTGGGTCTCTACACCCCTGGCTGACCTTGCTTTAATCAGAAAGATGGTCAATGAATTGGGGCGTGCCTCTCTCTACTTAGAACAGTGGGCTATGCACTTACAAACCTATTACGATTGGTATGATCTCCTTAAAGTGGTCCTGAGCCATGCCATGTTCCTAAATTGGCAGTAAGCCTATTAGGATCTGGCTGAGAGTCAGGCACGATTAAATCTTGAATATAATCTTAACATCACCCTAGGCATGCTGACTGGCCACAGGGCATACATTAACCCAGTTACTCAAGCTACTATCTGCCATCATGCCTACTTCAACCAGGTGGCCGATCTGTCTTTCAAGGCCCTTAAAGCACGCAGTCCCAGAGATCTCTGACTACTTCCATAACCTTGTACAACAATCTGGCATGTTCTTTATGGACTTTCTCATGAGGACTACTGAGGCAGTGGAGAGAAGGGTTGGTCTGTGACCCGCTTGAGACATGCTTGTTAAACACTTGGCTTAGGAGGGTTTTAATGCCCTAACCAGCAATTTGGTTTGCTGCAGTTCATAATGATGACTTTCATAAATGGATGGTAGCCATAACCACCAAAGACCTTGACTCTAGGTCAGGCCCTGGAGTAGTCTTGACTGTCTCTCTCGATGCCCTGTTGGGTAACATAAAAGTTCAGAATAGTCCCATACATGTCCTTATGAAGTCCCTTCAAGGAGCCCTTGAGAATAGGGCACATCGTGGTTCATTTCTCACATCAGATCCCAGCTGCCAGGAAGGAATCCTGGCTAAGGACAATGAGATGACCGACTTAATGATGATGACTGGTGACCAGGGGCTCTTGGAACAGGAGAGAGCACTGCATCAACAATTTCATCTTTCCTCACAAAACTTACCTAAGCTCTTGCTAGATTATCCATGAAACAATGCAAACATCTTGCAAGATCTTATGCCACCTGTGCCCTGCTTTCGTCATTTGGGCCCCTCCATAGGGGAGATGTCAATCCCTGAGATGTCAACTCCCCAGTGCTATTTGGCAGATGGATGTGACTCACTATCCATCTTTTGGTAATTTTAAATATGTACATGTTATCATAGATACTTGCTGCTCCTCTGTATATGCTGTGACCTTAATGGGAGAAAAAGCCTCACATGCCATCAAGGCTGTGAAATCTGCTAATCACCCAGAAAGCAGGTGATTTGAATTTGAGAGGCCTCTCTTTAGGCTCCCTCCTTACACCCTGATATGCCCTCCAAGATGGCTGTCCTTTGAGACCCGGTAGTCAATGATGGATAAGAACCTGCTTAGCAAGTCAACCTAAGACAGGCATGGTCAACTATACTGAAGGCCCCCTGAGATAGGGTCAACAAGGCCAGAGCGAAGAACTCTGACTCTCACTAGGTTATCAAAAATAAAAACTAAAGGGTGGAAATGTAGAAGGAACCTAGCCAAGCAGGCCCCGATGAAATGCTGGTGCACACACACACCACTGATACGTCCTCTTCAATCCAACCTGGACTCTGCTGGCACGGCTAGAGACCACTGACGCTGGACTGTTAATGCATATCTGCAGGCCAGATGTGCAAAAAGGACAAAACCAGGCACTACAAAGTTTTAAACAATATGAGTCTCCAAAAAATAAATTACTCACAGTGCCTTCCACCTCTGAATAGAGTCCTGACCAGAAGCTGAATGTACTTTTATCCAGTTGATACAGTCGTGATTTCTCAAATGTGTCCGAATCCATGATCTGTTCTAACTCTGGTGGTACATGAGTCGTTGTTTTGTATATCCTTCTCTGAAATATTTTGAAGAAAAACACTTTAGTGAGTATTTTTCGTTACACAGTAGTAATTTGCGTCAAACACTAAACAGTCTGTAGCATTAATTTGTCATGTAAGCTTGTAGAATCTGTCACATACATATACATCTTGCATTTCGTCAAGGACACTGACCACTGAAACAACTGACACAGGAAATGAAAAGCGGACAAAAACAATTCCAAGGCCAGCTGACTAGGTGGAATGGCCATCTGGCTTGTCAACGCACTTTCAGTTTGCCTGTGTGAACCGAAGTTGTGACATCATGAGGGGGCCATTCTTCCTGATCATGAGGTATGTTTTACAATATAGAAGGTAATGCAAGAAAAAAGAGAAGTATGCTCACAACACACATTAAGTGCCTTTAATGCTTTGTTATTTACTTAATACATTTAATAATTTGTTAATGAATCATCATTAAACTTGGTCCTAAAGGTCAAATTAAGTAAGAGTTAGGGAGTAACAGAAACATCAAA
This sequence comes from Rattus norvegicus, assembly GCF_021556685.1. Lineage (NCBI taxonomy): Eukaryota > Metazoa > Chordata > Mammalia > Rodentia > Muridae > Rattus > Rattus norvegicus. The sequence goes on from NC_141538.1 coordinate 140,683,720, forward strand.
TCTTTACAACAAATTTTCTCATTATGTCAAATTCTAAAGGGCAATTTCAGCCCCTAGGACATAACACAGGGAGCAGATACCAAAGGTATAGTAGACCTTCTACAATAGTTTTACAACAAATACTTTTCCCGTTGTATGTTAACAACAACAAAAAGCTAAGGCATTAAAGAATAACCCTACAATAATGCAACAATGCTAGGTGGTCGAGGTGCACGGCTTTAATCCCAGCACTCAGGAGGCAGAGGGAGATGGATCTCTGTGAGTTCAAGGCCAGGCTGGTCTACAGTGAGTTTCAGGACAGTCAGGGCTACACAAAGAGAAACTCTGTCTTGGAAAAAAAAAAAAAGATGCAACTCTGTTTATTAGTAAACTATGTCAGACATGTACTCAGTAACTCACCCTGCTGTTTTGATACTACATGTTTGCTTCAAGCAAGGGTACTTATGCAATTCTGAACTAAGGAAGCTTTGAGTACCTAGCTACAGTAATTTTTAACAGGTTGAACATACTAAAGACTGAGGTACATATAGCCTGATACTAACAGAAGTTTTAAATTAAAACTTGCAGTCCAGAGAGTCATGAAGGGCTGCTAGGAAATGTGGTTCAGTGGAAGAGCACTTGCCTGGCAAAGAAAGTCATAAACAGTGTAAATTAAAAGAAAACTGCAGAAGAAAAGGGCTGCAACGCTCAAGAAACAGATCCAGCAGTTAAAGGGGAAGTTTCTCAAGGACAACATAGACAATTGTTGTCCAAACTTAGGCCCAAAAATCCTAAGACGCTGTAGAGAAGGCATAGACCTGCTCGAGTTTGACGGAAGGGCTGTCGTTTACTTTCATTAGACACCAACAGGCTTGGGACCCATTATAACGTTGCAGACAACCTGTTTTGTTGTTACACAGTCCATCTCACTTAAACGTTCACATTTCTAATTAAACTGTTAATTATGGCTATCTCCAGGGAACTGTTAGCTTTTCTACTGCACTATTTAACGTTTTAAACAAAAACAAAGGAGATATTGTAATGAAATACACACACACACACACACTTACTTTGGGGCCCCAAACAACATTTGCTGTTAGGATTTTCAAAAGGCGTGCGAGCCTTGGAACGGTTGAAAAGTTTCTCCAGAAAAATGGTTTCCTAATCCTGAGGTTGAGCATGGTAACATCAATGTCATTATTCTAAAATTTTAGCACCTCCGCTTAGAAAGCGTATATCAACGACAGAAGGGGTCAAGCCCCGGTTCAAGGATTCTAAGATGCTGTAGAGCAAGCATGGACAGGCTCAAGTTTTGACGGAAGGGCAGCTCTTCCCTTCCAATAGACGCTAACAGGCTTGGGTCCCATTACAACGTTGCAAACAACTTCCAAAACCCACTCAAAGCCATAGTCACCATTGGGAAAAGTTAGGAAGCTCACTGGGGGTTACGGTGTGTAGACTGGTGCTACAGCCGGGCAAAGATTAAGGGGCTTGGGTCGAGGCTCAGGCTGGCCTAAGGCTGTCCAGAGGCTGAGGTCAGCCCCCACCACAGCCCCATGCTTACCTGCCGCTGTGCTAGGAAGGTCTCCCAAAGATACACGGTCCAGGAAAAGAGCAACACCGCCCCGAAGATTCGCTTCTCCGCAGGGAAGTCCCACATAGCGTCCACCGATGCCCACATCCCCATGGTCACCCAATCTGACCCGCTCCTTCGGCTAGCACCGGTGCCACACCGACACGCGTCCCTCAGAAAGTGCCAGTGGTGTCACCACGATACGGGTCCTTTCCGAAGGCTTCTTCAGACGCCCATCCCCTTAGCTTTGCCAGCAGTGTCACAAAGACACTCTTCCCCCTCCGGCTTCTCAAGGACCTATATATTCTGCTAGAATAAGACTTGCCCCACCTTTCCCATTTCCGGCCCGAAGACTGAGCGGCGGTGCACCTGAAACATCACTCCGGATTCTGCGCGCGGGACTCAAACTCAAAGGTTCCGGGACTTCTTCCTGGGTGACTGTGATCTCCGCCTCTCCCTTGCTTTGGCGGGTTCCCAAGAGAGGGCAGTGGACCGCGGTGCTTAACCCGGCCGGGTAAACCGGCTTATAGAAATATTTAGCGAGAACTGACAGGGTGGACCCCATTCCCACCTAGAAGTAGCTGGGAAGGATGAGACTCTAAAACTTACCGTTTCTTGTATTAACCTTCTTCTAAAGGTTAGATGTGCATCTCCAGGATAACTAGCCAAACGAGGCATTTGGGTTTGTTTGGCTTGTCTTGGAAAGTTCTGACTTCGGGAATATTAGAGGTGAAAATGACGCTAGTGAGTAGGATTTTTATTTACACATTTCATCTTATCCTCCCCATGTAAAGTCAGAGGAGGCATTTACCTGTGTGTCCTGGGACTGCATTTCTTTTTTATTTTATTTTATTTTTATTCTTTTTTTCAGAGCTGGGGACCGAACCCAGGGCCTTGCGCTTGCTAGGCAAGTGCTCTACCACTGAGCTAAATCCCCAACCCTATGGGACTGCATTTCTAACCTCAAATAGGCAGGCTTGGTGGCCACTGCCTTTAAACCAAACAAGACCTTATTTCACACACACACACACACACACACACACACACACACACACACACACACACACCACACACACACACCATCTCAAATAGGCAGGCTTGGTGGCCACTGCCTTTAAACCAAACAAGACCTTATTTCACACACACACACACACACACACACACACACACACACACACACACACACACACACACACCATCACAGCTCAGTACCGGTTTTTATCTTGAAATTCACATTGACTTTACTTGAAAAGTGAAGTCAGAATTTTTCTGACCAAAAAGTAAATATGATTTACTTAATAGTTTCTACAAAGTGATGTTGCCAATTTATATAATAATTATTTATAGTGAATTTTGATAATCCTGTAGTTCCAACTAAAATATGTAGCTCCAATTTAAAATATGGTGAGATGATACTAAAGATGTTGAGATTAAGGTTTCGAATTTCTCGACTGTGACTAAATTCATCTGCATGAGTGTAATCAGTAGAAGTCACTTGAACAAGTGAATTACTTCAACATAATAGGATCCCAAATCCTTTGGCAACCGAATGTTCTTTGGGGATTTTTTTGCTTTCAGCAAAATCAGTGGTGTACCTGATAGAACTGTCCGCTGAACGTTGAGTTTGGGCAAATAACATGAAAACAGGATCACAGGCAAGCAGAGTCGTATCTCTTAACAAGCACCATCTCCTTAGCCAGAGTGGTCTGAGTGGGAGGAGGCTTCGTCCCTGTCCTTTGTTTGGATGTCTGGTACCCGCATCCATCCTGGAGTGGAGTCCTGTGGAAAAACACAAGCATATCCTAGTCCCTGTGTCAGCAAAGGGGCAGGTGATAGCCATCATGACATTAGGGGATCTCTCCACTATACCAATGGAAGAGTAGTATTCCTGGGTAGGAAAGCCCAATGTGTATAGTCAGGACTTAATCCCTGATCATCAAAGGTGAGGAGTTTAGGTGAAAAAAGGTCACCTCCAGGGCCAGGTGAGGGTCACGTTTGGACTCAAGGGAGTTAAACTGAGTCAGCAATTCCTTTAGAGTCCAATTGGACCCTTCTACTATTGCCTGGCTTTGACGGTTATAGGGAATCCTAAAAGTATGATTAATACTCCATGAGGCAGAAAACTCATTGAATTGTTGAGAGGCATAGGCAGGGTCATTATCTGTCTTCAAAGTCTGAGGCATACCCACAACCAACACAGCAGATTTCACAGCCTTGACGGCATGTGAGGCTTTTTCTCCCATCAAGGCCACAGCATATACAGAGGAGCAGCAAGTATCTATGATAACATGTGCATATTTAAAATTACCAAAATATGGATAGTGAGTCACGTCCATCTGCCAAATAGCACTGGGGCGTTGACATCTCAGGGATTGACATCTCCCCTAATTGAGGGGCTCCAATGACGCAAGCAGGGCACAGGTGGCACAATATCTTGCAAGATGTTTGTGTTCTTTCATGGATGCTCCAGCAAGAGCTTGTGTAAGTTTTGTGAGGAAAGGCGAAATTGTTGATGCAATGCTCTCTCCTGTTTCAAGAGCCCTTCCTTGGTCGCCAGTCATCATCATTAAGTCAATCACTCACTGCCCTTAGCCAAGATTCCTGGAAGTCTGGAGTGGAATCTGATGTGAGAAATGAACCACAATGTGCCCTATTCTCAAGGGCTCCTTGAAGGGACTTTATAAGGACATGTATGGGACTATTCTGGACTTTTATGTAGAAGAATGATAGTGTTCGAATAACTTGTATTGCATATTGGCTGTCTGAAAATACAACAGACTCAGAGTTTGAAGATCTTCAGAAGCCTCAACAACTCCCCTAATTGGACTGATCCAGGGTTTGGAAGGACGTGAGTAATATCCTTCAAGCCTGCCCTCTGTAGTAAAATCCCTCTCTCTGTTTATTGGCATCAGAAAAGGCCACAGAGGCCTTAGGGATTGGGCTACAACTGGGTAGGGCTTAATTTCAATAGGTAAATGGGAAAGGGCCACCAGGTGGTTATCTGGGGATCAGTGGTTATCAGGAGTGCTTGTCATTTCTTGAAAACTAAGGGAATCTGCCCATAAAGATGGGGAGTGTTTAAGAGAAAAGGGCAGTATTGTTTTATTAGGTTCCTTATAAGTTCTTCTTGCCAAGCCCCCCCATGGCAATTTAAAGGAGATTTCATATTTGAGGGTTACCTTATGTAGATCTGAGTGTGCCTGGAGCAGCCACATGAGGGGACCATTTGCCACAGGGGCCCTGGGGACCCCCTTCCATAGTCCACATAATTATTGCCAACGAAGGCCTCAAAGGGTTATGTCTATTAAGGCTTGTGCCAGACAAGCAGGTCGTTATCTTCTGCAGGAGTCTCTTAGCATTGTGGGTAAGGGTAATCTTAGTAGAAGGGCTATCAGGGCTCCCCAATAGGGAGAAGAGATTTCTCGTGTCTTGATTGGGGATCGGGAGAAATGGCTTTAACCAATTAATAGTCCCATACAGTTGTTGAAGCTCCGGGGAGGAGTAGGTAGGTCTCTTTCCGAGAAATAAAGACCAGGGATCTAATCTACGTAGAAATAGAGAATCCCAGAAAGGCATACAGGAGGACTGACTGAAGTTTTTCAGGGGTCAACCCACAGATTAAGCTCTCCTAAGGGGGTTGGGGATTTAGCTCAGTGGTAGAGCGCTTGCCTAGCAAGCACAAGGCCCTGGGTTCCGTCCCCAGCTCCGAAAAAAAGAAAAGAAAAGAAAAAAAAACTTCATAAGCTCTCCTAAGTCTATTAGGAGCAGTGAGGTAGCAGATGATTAAAATATCTTTAGGGACTGCCTGTAGTGCCTCAGCCACATGCAGCTGGCAGATGGTGGGTCTCGTTTTCATTCCCTGTGGGAGGACTGCCCATTGGTGTCTCTTAGCTTGTTTTTGCATATCAGGTTCTACAGTGTAAAGTCAAAGCGGCATCTGTCCTGTGGTGCCAGGTGGGGTTGGAGAAAAGTCCTCAACCCTTCACTAGTCTGTGATAGGAGGCTGGGAGGGCACCAGGATGAGGCAGTCCCACCTGAGTAGTCCCCATTTCTTCCATTTGTTCATTGGTAGCCCTCAGATCTTGTAAGTGTCTATATTTTCCTGACTTTTTTTTTTATGACAAAGATGAGGGTGTTATGTCTACTGGTCGAGGGTTCTAAGTGACAGAGTATAAGTTATTCCTCAACCAGTTCTTTGAGTATGGATAATTTGGGTTCAGTGATTGGTCACTGATCCACCCAGATATTGGCATCTGACAGCCAGGCCAGCAGTATGAAAGGAGGCCCTGGGTGGATAGTGTCCCATAGAATTGGGGGGTGATCCCCTTTTAGGTGGCCTGTTAGTCTCAGTTGTTCATGTTCCATGATGTCATCAAAGAAGGCCCAACTGTCCATTTTAAGGACAACACCCATATCCTCTAATATGTCCCTGCCCCAAAGTGCCCCAAAGCATCAGCAGCAACAGAATCCACCTAGGTACAGTCATCATGGGTGAATGTGGAGACGTGGGAAGAATTTAAGGAGGCTTAGGGCAGTTCCCTCTTATTGATGGGGCTGAGAGGCGCCCCTTTTAGGGTTTAAATTATACCCGAGTTTATCAGATTTCTGAGACCGGCAGTCTCATACCCAGTGAAATCCTTTATTACCACCAAGCCACAAAACCCGTCCTTGGAGACGTTTCCAGCCATCATTACCCCACATTACCCACTGCACACAAAGTAGATAGATGCTAGGGCCTGCTGAAGGGGGAACCAGATCTTTGCAGAGTGATTTCAATATAGTTCTCTATTTTATTGATACACCACTGCACACACGAGGGAAGCAGTGCTTTTCTGGAAAAGATTGAAGTTCATCACATTTCAGATGTGGAAGTGAACCCTGATGTGGGCAAGGGACTCTGGCAGTCAGAGCAGCTGCAGTAGGGTTCGGAGGAGCAGTCCCGCTTCGCAGCGGGTTTCTGGGCGACGATCATCCCCTCCAGGTCTCTCACTTTGTTTTCCACCATCTGAAGCTTTTTCAAAATTTTCTCTTGCAGACCCAACGACAGGAAGATATTACTATTGTCTTGAATCTGGCGACCACTTCCGTCTGGGTTGGCTAGCAAAGCCTGAAAAAAATCTGAGCCCTTCTTGTAAAGTTGGTAGAGTGTGATCACAAACACCACTATTTTCTAAAACGAAACAAGATGAGCGTCACTTGGTCATGTGTGTGAAATGTCACAGCTACAGAGCCAAAACAGAATAAAGATCTCCTAGTACACCAATCCCTCATCCACAAGCTTTCGACTCGACAGAACAGCTTCGCACCTACTTTTAACTGTTTAAAAAATATTTCAGAGAGATACCTTATTATTTTATGGGTATGAGTTTTGCTTCCGTGTGTGTAAATCTACCATTTATGTGCCTGGCTGGCACCCAAGGAGGCTAAAAGAGAGGTTACAGATGGTTGTGAACTGCCGTGTGGGTGCTTAGAATCAGACCTGGGGTTCTCTGGGAGCGTAGCCAATACTCTTATCTTTGCTAAGCCACCTCTCCAGCCTTCCTACTTTTAATCTTTTGATCACCATCAGCTTACAAACTGAAATGTTAGGTCAGGGATCTAATTTGTATTTAGTTACTAAAAAGTTATAAGGGACCAGAGAAATGTCTCATCACTTAAGAGCACTGGCTGCTGTTCCAGAGGTCCCCGAGTTCAGTTTCTAACAACTACATGGTAACTTCACGACCATTCATAGTGAGTTCTGATGCCCTCTTCTGGCATGCAGCTGGACATGCTCATATAAAAAAAAATAAATCTGGGCTGGGGATTTAGCTCAGTGGTAGAGCGCTTACCTAGGAAGCACAAGGCCCTGGGTTCGGTTCCCAGCTCCGAAAAAAAAGAACCAAAAAAAAAATCTTTAAAAAAAAAGAAACAAAACAATTAAGAAGCATAATATTAGATTCATTTGCTCAAAGTATGTTACCATGTGGTGGGTTCTGTTTTAGAAGTTAGCTTGCCAGCTTACGAGCTATTCATGCAGGAGAACCCAGGACTCGACACACCTGTGTAGACATTTTCCAGTGTGGACTATGTCAATGTTCAAGACTACAGATTGAAACTGACAAAGCCAAGACTGGGGTCCAGGAATTCTCCCAAGCATAGAGGTCTAAAAAAGTAAGATTTACTGATTGTACTGAATAGTTTCTTGTCAACTCGACATAAGTCATCTGAGAAGAGAGAATCTCAATTGAGAAAATGCCTCCCTAAGATGGGGCTGTAGTTAAGCCCGTACGTCATTTTCTTAGTTGATAATTGATGGGATAGGGCCCTGTCCTGTTACGGGTGGGACCACTCCTGGGCTGGTAGTCCTGGCTTCTATAAGAAAGGCTGAGCAAGTCATGGGAGCAAGCCAGTAAGTGGCAACCCTCCATGGCCTCTGCATCAACTCCTGCCTGGGGGTTCCTGCCCTGCTTGAGCTCCTGACTTCCTTCCATGATGAACAATGAATGATACAGAAGTGTAAGGCAAATACACTCTTTCCTCCCAGGTTGGCTTGGTCATGGTGTTTCATCACAGCAATTAAGACATTGGTCATAAAAACATTGCTGTACTATGTTGCAACAGACTCCTGGAAGGATAAGAATAAAACCATAACTTTTCTCCCTTTGTAGCAACCAACACTGCTTACTGAGTATAGGTAGGTTAAGGCACACATTCTATTCCTTTTAAGCCTCGTAGCAATCCTATAAAGCAGCACTTTCAGCAAGCCCATTTTACAGATAAGAAAACTTGGGTAGGGGTTAAATGAGTGATCTCAGTTCAGAGCAGATCGTCCACCAAAGATGTATGTACACCAAGCAGTCTGCCCCGAGTGCACAATGTTACTCTGCGTATTGCTCCTTTTCTTTGGGTGTCTCCCTCTTTCTTTAAAGACAAGTTCTCATGTATCCCAGGCTGACCCTCCAACTTGCTGTGTAGCCAAGGATGACCTTGAATTTCCAATCATCCTACCCCCCACCTTCCGAACGATGGAATTATAGTCATTCATCACCACACCTGATTTCTGTTTTTGTGATTTTTGCCTAAAGTGGTCCAAGCAGCCAATCATCTGATTGCACTAAACCAGAAAGGTTGTGTTCTTAATTTATACTCTTATTAGACAACTGAAATATGTCTGTGTGTTTGTGCACACATAATCTTGTATCCATAACTTATGCTTATTTTTGGATTCTATTATATGAGATTCTGAACAAAAATTAAATTTGAAATCCTAAAAGTGAGGTTCAAACTCCGGCCTTCCAGCTCTAACAAAATCATATGAATTTGGGCAGGAACCAAGTTACCCCACTTCCAAAGTGGACATGATAACTCCTGGCCTGCCTATTATGTAGGGTTTTCTCAAGTTAAACTTCAGATTCAACCATGATTCCCTAAATGGAAAAAGAAGAGAAAACTATAAAGTGATCCAGTAATAGTGTCTCTGTATACTCTTAAAAACAACCCTTTAAGAAAGTCCTCAGGATTGTCTGTAAGTCCAAAATTTGGTAGGCAGAGTGATGAAGAAAAGAAGTTCAAAGTCAGCCTTCATTATCTAGTGAATCTGAGGTCAGCTAAGCTACAGAAGTCTTTCATGACAAAACAGAACAAAAGCCTCCCTTAAGTTCGATCTTAAATTTCCACAGAGCCTCCATGCACTTCCCACTGGGCCTCCATGCACCCAAAATTCCACCTCACTCCTCATGTGAAAAGTAAACTCCATCTCATGGAGTTATTAAGACTTGCCATAACCCTGAAGACCATATTATAAATGAGTTCTTGTTATCATTGAGGGTTAAGCAGAATTATTGAAATTCCAAATGTTCCTTAAAATCCCAGGATATTAAACTTCTATTTCCCCTAATGAGCCCTTGTATGTTTCTGGGGCCTTATCTTGTTAAAGCATAATAATGAAAAGACCTGGAATGACTTAACTCACACAACTGCTTATCAGTTAAACAGCAGAAACATTAACATCATTGGCAGTAATAAAACACACACATATGTGTACGTGCGCGCGCACGCACACACACACACACACACACACACACACACACACACACACACACACACACACACACAAAGAACCTGGTTGTCCTACACTGCTCATCCTATGAACAGTATAGGACATGGTAGGCTCTCGGAGACAAATGATCAATTAAGTTGTGGCTCAGGTAACTTTCTCAAGTGATGAACTTGTTCAAACAATTTTTGGGGGGGACAGGGTTTCACTCTAGCCATACTGGAACTCATTCTGTAGATCAGGCTGGCCACGAACTCAAGGATCCACCTGCCTCTACCTCCCAAGAACTGGGATTAAAGCATGAGCCACTACCACCTGGCCAAATCTATTTTATATTAGAGACAAGCCAAACGCTGTTGTGAGAAAAAGTATTTTTGCTCACAGCCTTATTGGTGGAGGTTTTCAAGGATAGTGTGGTTTCAATCAACTCAAGAGACAGAGACAGTGGCTCACCCCAAACTGCTTTCATGGACTTTTAAAACGGAGTAGAAGCAATATGAAAGACAGGTAAGCCAAATTAAGGTTTAAGTCAGGAATGGTGGTGTTTGTTGATGTCTTAGCCCCTTGGTGGTGAGAGTTCGGGGTGAGGGCTTAATGAAGCAGGAGGATCATAAATTTGAAGTCAGCCTCGTTCTACGAGACACCACCCTGCCTTAGAACAACAAATCCCAACAAATACCCTGCAAGATACTTAAAATTTCCCTATGAGTATACAACCTGAATTGACCGAATGCTTCGTTTCCATAAGGCAAACAATCCGATTGCCAATAAAGTCAAAAAGGAAATCCCAAGGATGATTTGCACAGCTGGAGCGAGATTATCTAGTATCCCCAAGTTTGTCGGCTGAGGCACACTAGTAGTCTCTCCCACAAAAGTTGCTTGTAACCAATTCCATATTGAGCTGCGAGCAAGAGCGTTTAAGAGGTTGTCCCAGGAGGAAGTTGTAATCAGAGATGTTGGCATTGTAAGATAGCAGCTCCAGGAACTACATGTGCAGAGACTTCAGGAATCAGACATAAATCAGGGAAAGTGGCCGGGGAGTCCAGGCGTTCTGGAGCCATTGTGAGCTGTGCTTTGTGATGTCACCATTCCTAAGGCTCGGCCTCTTCGCACTCACCAGGGGCTCTGCCCACTCAAGAGCAAGCAGGCACAGGCCCACGTTTTCAGCCCATTCATCCTGTTTCCTCTGATCTCTGGCCACAGCGGTCTCCCATCATGGCGCCTCCTATAAGGATGGGAGTGCTTAGCGTCTGTCTTGTTTGATGTAGCAGCCGACGTCACTAGAAATGAGGACAGTTGGGCCAGGAACGTAGCTCAGTTAGTAGTGTTCTCGCCTACTACAGACGAAGCCCGAGGGTTGACCCCAATCACTACAAAAACAGGCCATGGTCGCTGTGCTGGTTAGGTTTCTGTTGCTGTCATATAACCAAAAGCAATTTATCGCGTAAAGGGTTTTATCACCTAGCGGGTTATAGCCCGTGATCGTAATCGAGGGAAGTCACGGCAGGAGCTTGGAAGGAACTGAAGCAGAGGCCATGAAGGAATACCGCTTGCTGGCTCCCCGCTCACGGCATGCTCAGCCTGATTTTCTTTTTTCTTTTCTTTCCCTTCCCTTCCCTTCCCTTCCCTTCCCTTCCCTTCCCTTCCCTTCCCTTCCCTTCCCTTCCCTTCCCTTTCCCCTTCCCCTTCCCCTTCCCCTTCCCCTTCCCCCTTTCCCTTCCCCTTCCCCCTTTCCCTTCCCCCTTTCCCTTTCCTTCTCCCCCTTTCCCTTCCCTTTTCCCTTCCCCTTCCCTTTTCCCTTCCCCTTTCCCTTTTCCCTTCCCTTTTCCTTTCCCTTCCCTTTTCCTTTCCCTTCCCTTTTCCTTTTCCCTTCCCTTCCCTTTTCCCTTCCCTTCCCTTTTCCCTTCCCTTTTCCCTTCCCTTTTCCCTTCCCTTTTCCCTTCCCTTTTCCCTTCCCTTTTCCCTTCCCTTTTCCCTTCCCTTTTCCCTTCCCTTTTCCCTTCCCTTTTCCCTTCCCTTCCTTTTCCTTTTCCTTTCCTGTGTTATGGGTATTTTGCCTGCACGTATGTCTGTGCGCCATGTAACTACATAGGCCAGTAGAGGGCATTGGATGCTCCGGGACTGCAGTAACAGACATATAAGCCACCACGTAAGTGCTAGGAATCCAACATGAGTCCTTCAAACAGGTAGCTAGTGTTCTTAATGGCTGAGCTGTCTATCTCGGTCTTCAAGCCTGCTCGCTGCTACAATTCGGGACCATTTGTTGAGGGGTGGCATTTCTTGATGTGAGCTGGCCCCTCCCACATCACTCATCAATCAAAAATGTCCCTAGGCTTACCTACAGGTCCACCTGATGGAGGTATTTTCTTAGTTGACATTTATTTCTTCTACCCAAAACCAGAATAATCCCAGTGCTAATGAAGGTATAAGCAGGAGGATCTGAACTTCAAAGTCATCCTAGTACATGAAATTCACAAGGCCAGACAGGGCTACATGAGACCCAACCTCAAAACAACAAAAGGTGGCTAGTGTTGCAGAAGAACTTGTCTTTACAGTTTTCTTTAAGTACCTACATGAGTACCTCGGAGTGTCCACATAGAATCTTTTCAGTACTTCTCCACAGAGGAGCAGTTACTTTCTTCCACCCGAGAAAGTCCAAGTTCATTAAGGTTGATGGGAACTTGGAGATAAGATTTAGAAAGGGCTCTTGTTGGGGAGCACAGAGGACCTTGTAGTCACAGAGCAGCACCACTCGTTTGCTTGCTTGCTTAATTTTTGTTTAAATGGTTTTTTGTTTTGATTTTCCGTAATAGGGGGGATAAATCAGTATCAATGGTCCCTTTATGGGAGGGAAAAATGTCGAAACAAGCTTAACGTCTAGTACAGAAACAACCATAGCCAGGGCATAAGGCATTCAGCCTATGCTGTTTCAATTTCCAGAGGTTATTGGTCATTCAATATATGAAGGATGTCCTCTTCCCCAGACCATCTCATTAATGCTTAGATAAGTGCTTAATTTATTTAGACTAATTAAATACTTAATTAGACTAAAAGAGAAAATTTCAGAATTTTGAACGCTTTTTTTTTTTTAATGGACAGGTCTACTTTGTGTGGCCCTGCCTGTGCAGGAACTAGACCAGGCTGGCCATGAACCCACAGGGATCCTCCTGCCTCTGCCTCTGCCTCTGCCTCTGCCTCTGCCTCTGCCTCTGCCTCTGCCTCTGCCTCTGCCTCTGCCTCTGCCTCTGCCTCTGCCTCTGCCTCTGCCTCTGCCTCTGCCTCTGCCTCTGCCTCTGCCTCTGCCTCTGCCTCTGCCTCTGCCTCTGCCTCTGCCTCTGCCTCTGCCTCTGCCTCTGCCTCTGCCTCTGCCTCTGCCTCTGCCTCTGCCTCTGCCTCTGCCTCTGCCTCTGCCTCTGCCTCTGCCTCTGCCTCTGCCTCTGCCTCTGCCTCTGCCTCTGCCTCTGCCTCTGCCTCTGCCTCTGCCTCTGCCTCTGCCTCTGCCTCTGCCTCTGCCTCTGCCTCTGCCTCTGCCTCTGCCTCTGCCTCTGCCTCTGCCTCTGCCTCTGCCTCTGCCTCTGCCTCTGCCTCTGCCTCTGCCTCTGCCTCTGCCTCTGCCTCTGCCTCTGCCTCTGCCTCTGCCTCTGCCTCTGCCTCTGCCTCTGCCTCTGCCTCTGCCTCTGCCTCTGCCTCTGCCTCTGCCTCTGCCTCTGCCTCTGCCTCTGCCTCTGCCTCTGCCTCTGCCTCTGCCTCCCGAATGCTGGGACTAAAGGCATGTCTGATCATGCCCAGCCTTTTGGGTGTGCTTTTATCTGTTTATCACTACTGGGGATTTGGCTCCTATCTTAAGTTGCTTTCTGGAAACTCTTGGTTAAATTCTATGAAAATATAGTGCCTGAAAGACAGCAGGTTATTAGCTTATTAAGTAATATGGCTGCTAAGGCGGTAGCTCTTAGAAATGATCTCTTACTGACAAAGAGCCTACAAAAATTATTTTTTCCACTAAATAAAATTCAGATAAATTAATTACTCCACACGGCTAGAGTTGGAAGGTCATGTTAACATATCATGTGGGATTTTTTTAAAAAAAGATCCTCTTTTTAAAATTTTGTAAGGCTATTCTGTGGGTATTGCCTAAACTTACATCTTAAAAACTTATAGAGATTGATTTTAATATTTTTATAGATGCCTCTTGAAAAGGACAAAGAACATGTTTACAAATTCCCTGTGCTCCACAAAAAAACTGAGTTGAACAGCACAAAAATTTAAACTCCTTGTAATCAGTCAGCTTTTATTAGATATTTCTCAGCCATTTGCTATTTTAACTGACTGCTGATTAAAGTTTGCATGATAATTTATTGGATGGACTAAGAAGAATCAGAGTCTTATAGTCATAATGGATAGTTTTTGAATCCCTAGTTTCTACATTCTCACCCAAAATGAGCATCCTATAGAAGACTGAGGCTCAACATTAACTGACATCATTCGTAAATTAGCATCTGAAGGATGAGACACACCAAGAATGGGAATCAACCTAGCATGAGAGGAAACTGATGTTACAGCGGATTGCAAATGTCGGAAGGATATAGTGGAACATTTGGAATGAGGTACTTGAGAACGGGGACTAGTTAACAGGAAGTTGACATGAGTAGTTTGGAGATAGAAATGTGGAGGAGACAAAAGTGCAAAAGAAGCTGTTAGGGTCCAAGAATAACTGAAGGAAGACCCCAGACTCAAATAGTGTGCAAAAGTAAAGAGTGCTTATTGTGCAGGAATTGCCAGCGTGCAGTGGTCAGTCATTCATCAAAATGGTGACCCCAGTCAAAGGCATGCAAGCCTTTTATAGGAAATTGGGGAATTTTAGCAAAGACTAGGTAATCTAAAACTTCATTACTGGGTGCTGGGGAAGTTACACGGGTCGGTTTCTGATTGACTGCTATGTTAGTTTCATTATATTTGGTGAGGCCTTGAGGAAATTCCAGGAACCGACTCAGCTCTGAGCTCATTCTTACTTGGTCAGAGCCATCTTTGATCAACAGCCCATTGTGGGTAGCTCCCTCTGAGGAGCCCAACCAAACTTTCCCATTCCCCAGGTTCTTCTTTGTTAGGGGATGTCTCAAGGCTTAATGCACTCCTGCAGCTCAGCTTCCTTGCTTTAAAAATGACAGATAGATGGATCTAATCTTACTGAAACATGACAGTAATGCCGTATGCTGGCACCTTTACCTCTAGAAAACACTAGCAGGAAAAATCTTCATAGGAGGGAAGCCAGGAACAGATGTGGATATTATTGATAAAAGGCAGTACCTATAAAACCTCTTCATTCTAATGAACCTGTTAATCCCGCTGGGCAAGAAGACAACCCCTACCACAATCAGCACTAAATTTGAAGCAAGTTTGATTTTATTGGGGTGCACCCAAAAGCTGGCTAGCGACTGCCTCCTAAATCAGATTAAAGAGAGCATCAAGGAATCCATTTCTTGGACCCCTTTTAAGAGGAAAAATCACAAGTAGTTGCAAAGCAGGTTTCAGAAGAGAGACAATGGGGCAAGAAGGCAATTCAGGAAAAACAAACACTGTGTGGTCTACATGTGACTAGGGAGGGTAAGAGGGGCTCATGGTCAAGAAGGGTATTGTTAAAAATAAGTCAAGGTCATGTGTTGTGGCAGGTCCAGCTCCAAGAAGCAGACTTAAAACAGCAACTCGGGTCTTAGTAATGGAAACCTTAACAATACAGCATAATGACCCCTGCTTAAAATAGAGTCAGGCAGGTTCCTCAAACTCTCTGCTCATTCCTATACCTTTTTTTTAGATTAAGGAGGCAACAACATGTCTCCAAGATATTTTTGAATTAGTATAAATTTTATTATAATGATAAATTCCTAGGTTATAAAGGTATACTTATGTTAACAAAAATTAACTTAGTGGTATGTGTCTAAAACTGTAAAAACCAAATCTTATAAAAATTATTAACCTGAGACAAGCCTGGGAAACCAGAAGAGACTGCTCTCTGTACATACATCTCGGACGCCAGAGGAAAACACCAAAGGCCATCTGGAACCCTGGTGCACTGAAGCTCCCGGAAGGGGCGGCACAGGTCTTCCTGGTTGCTGCCGCCGCAGAGAGCCCTTGGGCAGCACCCCGCGAGCAAACTTGAGCCTTGGGACCACAGGTAAGACCAACTTGTCTGCTGCAAGAAAGCTGCCTGGTGAGATCGGGACACACAGAGGCAGAGTTCATCTAGGACTGGGCACGTCCTGTGTTTGCCGGAGGTCCCACGCCCGCGGATCCCGGGCCCGCAGCAGCTCTCTGCTCCCAGACCCTATGGGAAAGAGACCTCTCCGCCTGGTCAGGTGGGCACTCCTGAGGCTGCAGAGCGGAAGAGACCACCAACACTGCCCACCCCTGCCCACATCCCTGGCCCAAGAGGAAACTGTATAAGGCCTCTGGGCTCCTGTGGGGGAGGGCCCAGGAGCGGCAGGACCCCTGCCTGAGACACCACCGGAACCTGAGGGAAACAGACCAGATAAACAGTTCTCTGCACCCAAATCCCGTGGGAGGGAGAGCTGAACCTTCAGAGAGGCAGACAAGCCTGGGAAACCAGAAGAGACTGCTCTCTGTACATACATCTCGGACGCCAGAGGAAAACACCAAAGGCCATCTGGAACCCTGGTGCACTGAAGCTCCCGGAAGGGGCGGCACAGGTCTTCCTGGTTGCTGCCGCCGCAGAGAGCCCTTGGGCAGCACCCCGCGAGCAAACTTGAGCCTCGGGACCACAGGTAAGACCAACTTGTCTGCTGCAAGAAAGCTGCCTGGTGAACTCAAGACACAGGCCCACAGGAACAGCTGAAGACCTGTAGAGAGGAAAAACTACACGCCCGAAAGCAGAACACTCTGTCCCCATAACTGACTGAAAGAGAGGAAAACAGGTCTACAGCACTCCTGACACACAGGCTTATAGGACAGTCTAGCCACTGTCAGAAATAGCAGAACAAAGTAACACTAGAGATAATCTGATGGCGAGAGGCAAGCGCAGGAACCCAAGCAACAGAAACCAAGACTACATGGCATCATCGGAGCCCAATTCTCCCACCAAAACAAACATGGATAATCCAAAAACACCAGAAAAGCAAGATCTAGTTTCAAAATAATATTTGATCATGATGCTGGAGGACTTCAAGAAAGACATGAACACACTTAGGGAAACACAGGAAAACATTAATAAACAAGTAGAAGCCTACAGAGAGGAATCGCAAAAATCCCTGAAAGAATTCCAGGAAAACACAATCAAACAGTTGAAGGAATTAAAAATGGAAATAGAAGCAATCAAGAAAGAACACATGGAAACAACCCTGGATATAGAAAACCAAAAGAAGAGACAAGGAGCTGTAGATACAAGCTTCACCAACAGAATTCAAGAGATGGAAGAGAGAATCTCAGGAGCAGAAGATTCCATAGAAATCATTGACTCAACTGTCAAAGATAATGTAAAGTGGAAAAAGCTACTGGTCCAAAACATACAGGAAATCCAGGACTCAATGAGAAGATCAAACCTAAGGATAATAGGTATAGAAGAGAGTGAAGACTCCCAGCTCAAAGGACCAGTAAATATCTTCAACAAAATCATAGAAGAAAACTTCCCTAACCTAAAAAAAGAGATACCCATAGGCATACAAGAAGCCTACAGAACTCCAAATAGATTGGACCAGAAAAGAAACACCTCCCGTCACATAATAGTCAAAACACCAAATGCACAAAATAAAGAAAGAATATTAAAAGCAGTAAGGGAAAAAGGTCAAGTAACATATAAAGGGAGACCTATCAGAATCACACCAGACTTCTCGCCAGAAACTATGAAGGCCAGAAGATCCTGGACTGATGTCATACAGACCCTAAGAGAACACAAATGCCAGCCCACGTTACTGTATCCAGCAAAACTCTCAATTAACATTGATGGAGAAACCAAGATATTCCATGACAAAACCAAATTTACACAATATCTTTCTACAAATCCAGCACTACAAAGGATAATAAATGGTAAAGCCCAACATAAGGAGGCAAGCTATACCCTAGAAGAAGCAAGAAACTAATCGTCTTGGCAACAAAACAAAGAGAATGAAAGCACACAAACATAACCTCACATCCAAATATGAATATAAAGGGAAACAATAATCACTATTCCTTAATATCTCTCAATATCAATGGCCTCAACTCCCCAATAAAAAGACATAGATTAACAAACTGGATACGCAACGAGGACCCTGCATTCTGCTGCCTACAGGAAACACACCTCAGAGACAAAGACAGACACTACCTCAGAGTGAAAGGCTGGAAAACAACTTTCCAAGCAAATGGTCAGAAGAAGCAAGCTGGAGTAGCCATTCTAATATCAAATAAAATCAATTTTCAATTAAAAGTCATCAAAAAAAAGATAAGGAAGGACACTTCATATTCATCAAAGGAAAAATCCACCAAGATGAACTCTCAATCCTAAATATCTATGCCCCAAATACAAGGGCACCTACATACGTAAAAGAAACCTTACTAAAGCTCAAAACACACATTGCACCTCACACAATAATAGTGGGAGATTTCAACACCCCACTCTCATCAATGGACAGATCATGGAATCAGAAATTAAACAGTGATGTCGACAGACTAAGAGAAGTCATGAGCCAAATGGACTTAACGGATATTTATAGAACATTCTATCCTAAAGCAAAAGGATATACCTTCTTCTCAGCTCCTCATGGTACTTTCTCCAAAATTGACCATATAGTTGGTCAAAAAACGGGCCTCAACAGGTACAGAAAGATAGAAATAATCCCATGCGTGCTATCGGACCACCACGGCCTAAAACTGGTCTTCAATAACAATCAAGGAAGAATGCCCACATATACTTGGAAATTGAACAATGCTCTACTCAATGATAACCTGGTCAAGGAAGAAATAAAGAAATTAAAAACTTTTTAGAATTTAATGAAAATGAAGGTACAACATACCCAAACTTATGGGACACAATGAAAGCTGTGCTAAGAGGAAAACTCATAGCGCTGAGTGCCTGCAGAAAGAAACAGGAAAGAGCATATGTCAGCAGCTTGACAGCACACCTAAAAGCTCTAGAACAAAAAGAAGCAAATACACGCAGGAGGAGTAGAAGGCAGGAAATAATCAAACTCAGAGCTGAAATCAACCAAGTAGAAACAAAAAGGACCATAGAAAGAATCAACAGAACCAAAAGTTGGTTCTTTGAGAAACTCAACAAGATAGATAAACCCTTAGCCAGACTAACGAGAGGACACAGAGAGTGCATCCAAATTAACAAAATCAGAAATGAAAAGGGAGACATAACAACAGATTCAGAGGAAATTCAAAAAATCATCAGATCTTACTACAAAAACTTATATTCAACAAAACTTGAAAATCTTCAGGAAATGGACAATTTCCTAGACAGATACCAGGTACCGGTTAAATCAGGAACAGATAAACCAGTTAAACAACCCCATAACTCCTAAGGAAATAGAAGCAGTCATTAAAGGTCTCCCAACCAAAAAGAGCCCAGGTCCAGACGGGTTTAGTGCAGAATTCTATCAAACCTTCATAGAAGACCTCATACCAATATTATCCAAACTATTCCACAAAATTGAAACAGATGGATCACTACCGAATACCTTCTACGAAGCCACAATTACTCTTATACCTAAACCACACAAAGACACAACAAAGAAAGAGAACTTCAGACCAATTTCCCTTATGAATATCGACGCAAAAATACTCAACAAAATTCTGGCAAACCGAATCCAAGAGCACATCAAAACAATCATCCACCATGATCAAGTAGGCTTCATCCCAGGCATGCAGGGATGGTTTAATATACGGAAAACCATCAACGTGATCCATTATATAAACAAACTGAAAGAACAAAACCACATGATCATTTCATTAGATGCTGAGAAAGCATTTGACAAAATTCAACACCCCTTCATGATAAAAGTCCTGGAAAGAATAGGAATTCAAGGCCCATACCTGAACATGGTAAAAGCCATATACAGCAAACCAGTTGCTAACATTAAACTAAATGGAGAGAAACTTGAAGCAATCCCACTAAAATCAGGGACTAGACAAGGCTGCCCACTCTCTCCCTACTTATTCAATATAGTTCTTGAAGTTCTAGCCAGAGCAATCAGACAACAAAAGGATGTCAAGGGGATACAGATTGGAAAAGAAGAAGTCAAAATATCACTATTTGCAGATGATATGATAGTATATTTAAGTGATCCCAAAAGTTCCACCAGAGAACTACTAAAGCTGATAAACAACTTCAGCAAAGTGGCTGGGTATAAAATTAACTCAAATAAATCAGTTGCCTTCCTCTATACAAAAGAGAAACAAGCCGAGAAAGAAATTAGGGAAATGACACCCTTCATAATAGACCCAAATAATATAAAGTACCTCGGAGTGACTTTAACAAAGCAAGTAAAAGATCTGTACAATAAGAACTTCAAGACACTGAAGAAGGAAATTGAAGAAGACCTCAGAAGATGGAAAGATCTCCCATGCTCATGGATTGGCAGGATTAATATAGTAAAAATGGCCATTTTACCAAAAGCAATCTACAGATTTAATGCAATCCCCATCAAAATACCAATCCAATTCTTCAAAGAGTTAGACAGAACAATTTGCAAATTCATCTGGAATAACAAAAAAACCCAGGATAGCTAAAGCTATCCTCAACAATGAAAGGACTTCAGGGGGAATCACTATCCCTGAACTCAAGCAGTATTACAGAGCAATAGTGATAAAAACTGCATGGTATTGGTACAGAGACAGACAGATAGACCAATGGAATAGAATTGAAGACCCAGAAATGAACCCACACACCTATGGTCACTTGATTTTTGACAAAGGAGCCAAAACCATCCAATGGAAAAAAGATAGCATTTTCAGCAAATGGTGCTGGTTCAACTGGAGGTCAACATGTAGAAGAATGCAGATCGATCCATGCTTATCACCCTGTACAAAGCTTAAGTCCAAGTGGATCAAGGACCTCCACATCAAACCAGACACACTCAAACTAATAGAAGAAAAACTAGGGAAGCATCTGGAACACATGGGCACTGGAAAAAATTTCCTGAACAAAACACCAATGGCTTACGCTCTAAGATCAAGAATTGACAAATGGGATCTCATAAAACTGCAAAGCTTCTGTAAGGCAAAGGACACTGTGGTTAGGACAAAACGGCAACCAACAGATTGGGAAAAGATCTTTACCAATCCTACAACAGATAGAGGCCTTATATCCAAAATATACAAAGAACTCAAGAAGTTAGACCACAGGGAAACAAATAACCCTATTAAAAAATGGGGCTCAGAGCTAAACAAAGAATTCACAGCTGAGGAATGCCGAATGGCGGAGAAACACCTAAAGAAATGTTCAACATCTTTAGTCATAAGGGAAATGCAAATCAAAACAACCCTGAGATTTTACCTCACACAAGTGAGAATGGCTAAGATCAAAAACTCAGGGGACAACAGATGCTGGCAAGGATGTGGAGAAAGAGGAACACTCCTCCATTGTTGGTGGGATTGCAAACTGGTACAACCATTCTGGAAATCAGTCTGGAGGATCCTCAGAAAATTGGACATTGAACTGCCTGAGGATCCAGCTATACCTCTCTTGGGCATATACCCAAAAGATGCCCCAACATATAAAAAAGACACGTGCTCCACTATGTTCATTGCAGCCTTATTTATAATAGCCAGAAGCTGGAAAGAACCCAGATGCCCTTCAACAGAGGAATGGATACAGAAAATGTGGTACATCTACACAATGGAATATTACTCAGCTATCAAAAACAACGACTTTATGAAATTCGTAGGCAAATGGCTGGAACTGGAAAATATCATCCTGAGTGAGCTAACCCAAACACAGAAAGACATACATGGTATGCACTCACTGATAAGTGGCTATTAGCCCAAATGCTTGAATTACCCTAAATGCCTAGAACAAATGAAACTCAAGACAGATGATCAAAATGTGAATGGTTCACTCCTTCTTTAAAAGGGGAACAAGAATACCCTTGGCAGGGAAGAGAGAGGCAAAGATTAAAACAGAGACTGAAGGAACACATTCAGAGTCTGCCCCACATGTGGCCCATGCATATACAGCCATCCAATTAGACAAGATGGATGAAGCAAAGAAGTGCAGACCGACACGAGCCGGATGTAGATCGCTCCTGAGAGACACAGCCAGAATACAGCAAATACAGAGGCGAATGCCAGCAGCAAACCACTGAACTGAGAATAGGACCCCCGTTGAAGGAATCAGAGAAAGAACTGGAAGAGCTTGAAGGGGCTCGAGACCCCATATGTACAACAATGCCAAGCAACCAGAGCTTCCAGGGACTAAGCCACTACCTAAAGACTATACATGGACTGACCCTGGACTCTGACCTCATAGGTAGCAATGAATATCCTAGTAAGAGCACCAGTGGAAGGGGAAGCCCTGGGTCCTGCTAAGACTGAACCCCCAGTGAACTAGACTGTTGGGGGGAGGGGGACAATGGGGGGAGGGTGGGGAGGGGAACACCGATAAGAAAGGGGAGGGGGGAGGGGGATGTTTGCCCGGAAACTGGGAAAGGGAATAACACTCGAAATGTATATAAGAAATACTCAAGTTAATAATAAAAAAAAAAAAAGAAAAAAAGAAAAAAATTGGGTAGCGGAGTGGAGAGTGAAGGAGTTAATTCTTAACTAGTAGCATTAGTATGGACTCACTAGCTCTCATAACTCTAAATAACAAGGGTGTGTATGTCGTGACAATGCTGAGGAAGAAGATGGACTGTATTAAGCTAAGGCTAAGGTACACGGAGATACCAAGGAGAATAACCCACTTCAAAAATAGTTTTCATTTGAGTTTGACTTCAGTGGTTCTCAGAATCAGTCCCTGGGGACCAGCCGTAGCCTAACTTAAGAACTGGGTAGATGCGTCTACTTTCAGATCCCAATCAAACCCTGGAATTGTCTGTGGGGCTGTGGCTCACCCACTGTGCATTAACTATTCCATTGAACACTTGGTATTTGGCCTCTAGTGCTCAGCTCATGGCTTCTCAATCTGGCTCTAACAATCAATCATTTGGTAAACGTTCATAGGTTCGACTGGTCACCACTTAAATGAGAGTGTTTGGGAAGACACTGGGGTTTGTATAGGCTCCTCGGTGACTAAGCAAGCAGACAGGACAGGTTAAAGAAGACTGTGACTCAGTCCTCTTTACACTTTATAGTCACCCAGGCTGATTTTTAAAACACAGTAGTGTCAGGAACCGCTTCTCCCTTACTCCCACTGAATGAGAACTTCTGGGCATGGGATCGTGGAGTTGGTATCTTTGGGAACACTGCCCCTTGGAATTCTCTTATGCATTTGGATTGAGGTCTTATTAATTTGTTTGTTTATTTTTCAGTGGAAGCCTTCTGAATGGACTAACTGATCTTTCGGCTCTTTTATTTTTTGACACAATTCTTTACTAAAAATTAGGTAACAAAATATGACCAACTTCCTACTCAGCATGTTTTAAGTTAAGTTTACCACCCCCCCCACCTAACACTTAGTTTTTACAGTGTGCTGTTAAGATTGGTAAACTTAATGTAAGCCTGTTGTTTCCAGAGGTGAAGTTAAAGAATGGGCCAGATTAGCATAAGCCAACCATGGAGGAAGTTCCAAAAGCAGAACTGGCTTGATGGTAGGGCTTCTTTCTTGCTGGCGAAGCCCTGTCTACATTCTCAGGAGAGTAAGCTTGTCTATGACTCCTTCTGAGGCTAATCCTTTGGGTACAAAGCAGATAATGGAAAAATAAGACACACACTATGAGCCCATATTTCTGTTAGGCAAAGCAGACTGAAGACAGTATTGACTCTGTCTCTCATCATAAACTGACACGTGACAAGTTTAATTCCATTTTAATTCTCAGACACAAGTAGTGTTGCTCTGGGAATGCATCAGATAAGTAAATGAGAGAGCTTTAGCCAAGCCTGTGTTCCCAAAGTCAAAAGTTACCAAGCTGGATTTGGCTCCTCGTTCAATGCCCAACCCGTAATCCTTAAAAAAAATGGAGTTTTATAATATGGTTCAAAAGTCTTTATAGCTACATTTAATCTCTAGACATTTCAAAACAAGACACTACCTTCATCACGGCATTTTATAATTTAGGCAGTGGGCAGAGAGCAGCAGCAATCAAGAGAGAAAAATGTGTGAATTTTTATTAATAGAATAATTTTACAACATTGAAATAACTAATATTGTTGACTGAGACAAGTTGCCAGTATGCAAGGAGTCCAAAATATCAAAATTCTAGAACATGCGTCAAGCCAAAATACTTAGTTGGCTAAATGACACACACAGAAAGGGGCGGGGGGAAGGTTATGAACTTATTGAGGTTAATTACAGAACAGTTGCTTACGAACAAAGCAATGAGAACAAGGATGGCTGGGATGTGACATGTATTAAAAGATGGACCAGACAGAGGGGAGGCATCCTTCAAGTACAGTTTACGATTTAAGAGAATATTATCCTTGAATTCTTTAAGTGTCAGGATCAACTTTATATTTGAGCACCATTTTCAAACCTCTTACTTCTGCAACTATTTCTTGAATACCTTGCTAAGAGTCTCATTGAATAGTCTATGAGTACTCTCTACAAATATTCAGATTAATAAACCTATGCATCGCAGCCTTAGTATTTATCATTGTGTTCTGTGACAACATTACATGAAAATAACATGTCAGATAAATGATAAACAATTTCTGAAAAAAAATTATTAACCTGTAAACTGTTAAAAATAATTAAGACATGCAAATTAATGATCAATTACCCTATAAATGATCAAACTCTTTAATGTGATCAGAACTAACTTTGTAGTCATACTAAGTACAAAAAAGGACAAGCTTTGGCCTTCTATATGTGTTTTCAAGGTTAAGTCTAAAGCAAATAACTAAAAGCAAACTTTGTTTAAAATGAGGTATACTTAATAAATGTTGCCTGATCAAGTTATACATCCATCCAATGTGCTAGCAACATTAGCAAAATAAGAAATTTTATTATGTCTTTTGTTACTAAAACTTCATTTTTAAATATTTATTTTTGTACAACAACAAATTTTAAAATAACAACTTGACCCACAACACCCAAAGGGAGCCAGACTCCCACCTCCTCTAACATGTCCAGGATCAGAGGTGAGGAGACCATAACAACTTCCCCAACACCGGCAGTAACTGGGTCCCTTAGAATCCAGGGACACAGAAACCCCCACCCAGTCAGTAGCACAGGTTCCTTGCAGTCTGAACCAGTGACCTGAGCAGACCTTGGGCATGGCGCCACACCCAGTCCTACAAAACCCAGAGGAAGCCCAACTCTTAGGTGCTCTAACACGTCCTAGAATCAGAAGTACTCTCAAACACCCAGGATCATATGATCACAGGATCACAGAGGAAGCTTTACTCCCAGGAGATTAGACACAACCAGGATCTCAGGATCACAGGATCCAAGAATTATAGGATCACAGAGACAGCTGGACTCTGAGGAGTTCTGATACAACCAGGATCACAGGAGAGACAGGATATAGTCAGGAACAGTAAGGGCAGGTAACACTAGAGAAAACCAGGTGGCAAGAGACAAGCGCAAGAACATAAGCAACAGAAGCCAAGGTTACTTGGCATCATCAGAACCCAGTTCTACTACTACAGTAAGTCCTGGATATCCCATCACACCAGAAAAGCAAGATTTGGATTTAAAATCACACAAGATAGAGGACTTTAGGAAGGACATAAGTAACTCCTTTAAAGAAATACAGGAGAACACAGGTAAACAGGTAGAAGCCCTTAAAAAGGAAACACAAAAATCCGTTAAAGAATTACAGGAAAACACAACCAAACAGGTGAAGGAATTGAACAAAACCATCCAGGATCTTAAAAAAATGGAAATAGAAACAATAAAAAAAAATCACAAAGGGAGACAACCTTGGAGATAGAAAACTAGAAAAGAGATCAGGAGTCATATATGCAAGCATCACCCACAGAATAAAGAGATCGGAGAGAGAATCTCAGGGGCAGAAGATACCATAGAAAACATTGACACAACAGTCAAAGAAAATGTAAAATGCAAAAAACTCCTAACCTAAATTATCCTGGAAATCCAAGACACAAGAGGAGACCAAACCTAAGGATAATAAGTATAGAAGAGAGTGAAAATTCCCAACTTAAAGCGCCGGTAAATATCTTCAATAAAATTATAGAAGAAAATTTCCCTAACCTAAAGAAAGAGATGCCCATAAACATACAAGAAGCCTCCAGAACTCCAGATAGACTGGACCAGAAAAGAAACTACTCCCATAATAGTCAAAACACCAAGTCCACAAAGAAAGAATTCTAAAAGCAGTAAGGTGAAAAGGTCAAGTAACATATAGAGGCAGACCTATCAGAATTACATAAGACTTCTCACCAGAGACTATGAAAGTCAGAAGATCCTGGGCAGATGTCATACAGACCCTAAGAGAACACAAATGCCAGCCCAGGCTACTATACACAGAAAAACTCTCAATTACGTAGATAGAGAAACCGAGATATTCCATGACAAAACCAAATTTACACAAGATCTTCACACAAATTCAGCCCTACAAAGGATAATAGATACAAAACTCCAACACAAGGAGAGAAACCACACCCTAGAAAAAGCAAGAAAGTAATCTTTCAACAAACCCAAAAGAAGAGGGACACACAAACACAATTTCACCTCTAACAACAAAAATAACAGAAAGCAACAATCACTTTGACTTTCAACCAAAAGTTATCAAAAAAGATAAGGACACTTTATACTCTTCAAAGGAAAAATATATCAAGATGAACTTTCAATTCTGAACATCTATGCTCCTTAATGCAAGGGCACCTACGTTCATAAAAGAAACCGTACTAAAACTCAAACCACACATTGAGCCTCACACAATAATAGTGGGAGACTTCAACAACCCACTCTCATCAATGGACAGATCAGGGAAACAGAAACTAAACAGAGACACAGTGAAACTAACAGAAGTTATGAACCAAATGGATTAAATAGATGTCTATAGAACATTTCAACCTAAAACAAAAGAATATACCTTCTCAGCACCTCATGATAACTTCTCCAAATTTGACCATATAATTGGTGGCAAAATAGGCCTCAGCCCAGGCTACTATACCCAGCAAAACTCTCAATTGACATAGATGGAAATATAAGAAGATTGAAATAATTCTTTGCATCTTATCAGATCACCATGGACTAAGGCTGGTTTTCAATAACAACAAAAATGACAGAAAGTCCACATACACGTGGAAGCTGAACAAGGCTCTCCTCAATGATCAAGGTAGAAATAAAGAAATTCAAGACTTTTTAGAATTTAATGAAAATGAAGGTACAATATATCCAAACTTATGGGACACAATGAAAGCTGTGCTAAGAGGAAAACTCATAGCTCTGAGAACCTCAAAAAAGAAACTGGAAAGAGCAACACTAGCATCTTGACAGCACATTTGAAAGCTCTGGAACAAAAAGAAGCAAATACACCTGAGAAGTAGACACCAAGAAATAATTAGGGGTTGGGGATTTAGCTCAGTGGTAGAGCGCTTGCCTAGGAAGCGCAAGGCCCTGGGTTCGGTCCCCAGCTCCAAAAAAAAAAAAAGAAAAGAAAAAAAATAATCAAACTCAGGGCTGAAATCAACCAAGTAGAAACAAAAAACTATACAGTCAACAAAGCCAGGAGCTGGTTCTTTAAGAAAGTCAGCAAAATAGATAAACCCCTAGCCAGACTAACCAGAGGGCACAGAGAGAGTATCCAAATTAGCAAAATCAGAAATGAAAAGGGAGACATAACAACAGAAAATGAGGAAATTCAAAAAATTATCAGATCCTACTACAAAAGCCTATACTCAGCAAAACTGGAAATTCTGGAGGAAATGAACAATTTTCTAGAGAGATACCAGGTTCCAAAGTTAAGTCAGGATCAGATAAACCATCTAAACAGCCCCTAAAGAAATAGAAGCAGCCATTAAAAGTCTCCCAAACAAAAAACTGCCCAGGAACAGATGGGTTTAGTGCAGAATTCTCTCAGACCTTCAAAGAAGACCTAATACCAATACTCTTCAAGCTTTTCCACAAAATAGAAACAGAGGGAACACTACCCAATTTGTTCTATGATGCCACAATTATGCCTATACCTAAACCACACAAATACCCAACAAAGAATGAGAACTTCAGACCAATTTACCTTAAGAAAATCGATCCAAAAATACTCAATAAAATTCTTGCAAACCCAAGAACACATCAAAACGATCATCCATCATGATGGAGTAGGCTCCATCCCAGGGATGGAGGGATGTTTGAATTTATGTAAAGCCATCAATGTAATTCACTATATAAACAAACTCAAAGAAAGAAACCACATGATCATCTCTAGATTCTGAGAAAGCATTTGACAAAACTCAACACCCCTTCATGATAAAAGTCCTGGAAAGATCAGGAATTCAAGGCCCATACTTAAACATAATAAAAGCAATATACAGCAAACCAGTAGCCAACACCAAACTAAATGGAGAGAAACTTGAAGCAATCCCACTAAAATCAGCGACTAGTCAAGACTGCCCACTCTCTCCCTACCTATTCAATATAGTACTTTACATCCTAGCCAGAGTAATTAGACAACAAAAGGAGGTCAAAGGGATACAAATTGGAAGGGAAGAATTCAAAATATCACTATTTGTAGATGATATGATAATATACTTAAGTGACCCCCAAAATTCCACCAGAGAACTACTAAACTTCATAAACAACTTAAGCAAAGTGGCTGGATATAAGATTAACTCAAACAAACCAGTAGCCTTCCTCTACTCAAAGGATAAGCAGGCTGAGAAAGAAATCAGGGAAACACCATTCACAGTAGTCACAAATAATATAAAATGCCTTGATGTGATCTAACCAAGCCAGTGAAAGATGTGTATGACAAAAACTTCAAGTCTCTGAAGAAAGAGATTGAAGAAGATCTCAGAAGATGGATAGATCTCCCAGTCTCATGGATTGGCAGCATTAATATAGTAAAGAGGTCATTTTGCTGAAAGCGATCTACAGATTCAATGCAATCCCCATCAAAATTCCATCTCAATTCTTCACAGAGTTAGAAAGAATAATGTGCAAATTCATCTGGAATAACAAAAAACCCAGGACAGCAAAAACTATTCTCTTTTTTTTTTTTTTTTTTCGGAGCTGGGGACCGAACCCAGGGCCTTGCGCTTGGTAGGCAAGCGCTCTACCACTGATCTAAATCCCCAACCCCGCAAAAACTATTCTCAACAATAAAAGAACTTCCAGGGGAATCACCATCCCTGACCTCAAGCAGTATTACAGAGCAATAGTGATAAAAACTGCATGGTATTGGTACAGAGACAGACAGATAGACAAGTGGAAAAGAATTGAAGACACAGAAATGAACCCACACACCTCTGGTCACTTAATACTTGACAAAGTAGTTAAAAAGTTAAAAACCATCCAGTGGAAAGATAGCATTTTTCAACAAATGATGCTAGTTCAACTGGAGGTCAGCATGTAGAAGAATGCAAATAGACCCATTCTTATCACCATGTACAAAGCTCAAGTCCAAGTGGATCAAGGACCTCCACCTAAAACCAGATGCACTGAAACTAATAGAAGAGAAAGTAGGGAAGAGCCTCGAACACATGAGCACTGGGGAAAATTTCCTGAACACAGCACCAATGGCTTATGCTCTAAAATCAACAATGGACAAATGGGACCTCATAAAATTGCAAAGCTTCTGTAAGGCAAAGAACACTGTCAATAAGACAAAATGGCAACCAACAGATTTGGAAAACATCTTTACCAATCCTACATTCAAAGGGCTAATATCCAACTCAAGAAGTTAGACTCCAGAGAAGCAAATAACTCTACTAAAAAATGGTGTACAGAGCTAAACAAAGAATTCTCAACTGAAGAATATCGAATGGCTGAGATGCACCTAAAGAAATATTCAACATCCTTAGTTATCAGGGAAATGCAAACCAAAACAACCCTGAGATTCCACCTCACATCAGTCAGAATGGCTGAGATCAAAAACTCAGGCGACAGTAGATGCTGGCGAGGATGTGGAGAAAGAGGAACACTTCTCCATTGTTGGTGTGATTGCAGACTGGTACAACCATTCTGGAAATCAGTCTGGAGGTTCCTCAGAAAATTGGACATTGAACTACCTGAGGACCCAGCTAGACCACTCCTGGGCATATACCCAAAAGTTGCTCCAACATACAACAAGGACACATGCTCCACTATGTTCATAGCAGCCTTCTTTATAATAGCCAGAAGCTGGAAAGAACCCAGATGCCCTTCAACAGAGGAATGGATACAGAAAATGTGGTACATCTACACAATGGAGTATTACTCAACTATCAAAAACAACGACTTCATGAAATTCATAGGCAAATGGATGGAACTGGAAAATATCATCCTGAGTGAGGTAACTCAATCACAGAAAAACACACATGATATGTAGTTGCTGATAAGTGGATATTAGCCCAAAAGTTCGGAATACCCAAGATACAATTTACAGAGCACATGAAGTTCAAGAAGAAAGACAAATGTGTGAATGCTTCAGTCATTATTAGAAGGGGGAACAAAATAGTCACAGGAGAAAATACAGAGACCAAGTGTGGAGCAGAGACTGAAGGAAAGGCCATCCAGAGACTGCCACACGTGGAGATCCATCCCACATGCAGTCACCAAATGCAGTCACTATTTGGGATGCCAAGAGGTGCATGCTGACAGGAGCCTGATATAGCTGTCTCCTGAGAGGCTCTGCTAGAGCCTGACAAACCCAGAGGCAGATGCTTGCAGCCAACCATTGGACTGAGAATGCGGTCCTCGATCTAGTAGTTGGAGAAAGGACTGAGGTAGCTGAGGTGGTTTGCAACTCCATAGGAAGAACAACAATATCAACCAACCAGACACCTCAGAGCTCCCACGAACTAAACCACCAACCAGAGAATACCATGTGGAGCGACCCATGGCTCCTCTTGCATATGTAGCAGAGGATGGGCCTTCTTAGGCATCAGTGGGAGTCCTTGGTCCTGTGAAGGCTCAATGCCCCAGTGTAGGGGCATGCCAGGGCAGGCAGGCTGGACGGAGGGAATAAGTCCGTGGGCGCGTGGGGGAGCACCGTCATGGAAGCAGGGGGGGGGATGGGATGTGGGGTTTCTGGGGGGAACTAGGAAAGGGTATTATATTTGCAATGTAAATAAAAAATCCAATAAAAAAATAACAACTTGAACAGATTTGGGATGGATTTAAAAGAATGGGAATTAATTGGAATTGAGGAAGTTTTTAAAATATATTTTTTAAGCTTTTAAGATTTTTATATGAGTGCTGTATCTGTACTCACACCTGCATGCCAGAGAAGGGCATCAGATCACATCACAGATGGTTATGAGCCACCACGTGGTTGCTGGGAATTGAACTCAGGACCTCTGGAAGAGCAGTTAGTGCTCTTAACCACTGAGCCATCTTCTGCCCCCTTAAAAAACGTATTTCTTTTGGATATGATGATGGCAAAACAATGCAAAAATAATTTTATGTTTCTTTTTTTTGTTTTTTTTTAAGATTTATTTATTTATTTTATGTATGTGAGTACACTGTAGCTATCTTCAGACACACCAGAAGAAGGCATCAGATCCCATTACAGATGGTTGTGAGCCACTATGTGGTTGCTGGGATTTGAACTCAGGACCTCTGGAAGAGCAGTCAGGGCTCTTAACCACTGAGCCATCTCTCCAGCCCCTAATTCTATGTTTCTTAAATTTCCTCAGCAGCCAAAAAGAATTAAACCAAAAAGACAATCAATATGCATTAGATTTATTTTAAAGTCTGAGCTAAAATTATTTTTGGGACAACTTGAGAATCTGTTACATCAAACTGCCTACAAAATCCAAAGCCTTCTAAGAAGTTCTTCCTCCAGGATGGTCATGCTTTGGCATGGTTTGCAATTGTTTCCTTTACAGTATCAGCTGAATTGATACATTCGTACTTGCATGAAACAATCCAATTCTTTTGTACTTCAGAATTTTCTGTGATTATTTCTTAGATACCTCTAAATAGTCTATTAACTAGGTGTTTTGTTTTTTAAATCTTCTTATCTTAGTTAGGGTTTTACTGCTGTGAACAGACACCAACACCAAGGCAACTCTTTTTTTTTTTTT
The DNA here is from genome assembly GCF_021556685.1 of Rattus norvegicus. Lineage (NCBI taxonomy): Eukaryota > Metazoa > Chordata > Mammalia > Rodentia > Muridae > Rattus > Rattus norvegicus. The sequence continues at coordinate 140,715,588 of NC_141538.1, forward strand.
TTAAGATTTATTCATTTATTATATATAAGTACACTGTAGCTGTCTTCAGATACACCAGAAGAGGGCATCGGATCTCTTTACAGATGGTTGTGAACCACCATGTGGTTGCTGGGAATTGAACTCATGACCTCCGGAAGAGCAGTCGGGTGCTCTTAACCACTGAGCCATCTCTCCAGCCCCCCAAGGCAACTCTTATAAGTACAGCATTTAATTAGGGCTGGCTTACAGGTTTAGATGTTCAATCCATTGTCATCAAGGCAGGATGTGGCATTGTCCAGGCTGATGTGGAGCTGGAGGAAGTAAGAGTTCCACCTTTTATACTGAAGGTTTCTAGAAGACGACCGACTTTCAGGCAGCCAGGATGAGGTTCTTAACCCCACAGCCCCAGTGACACACTTCCTCCAGCCAGGCCACATCTATTCCAATGAGGCCACACCTCCTACTAGTACCACTCCCTGGGCCAAGCATATTCATTCAAACCACCACATGTCTTAAACTCATAATTAAAATTGGTCTAAATTTTATAGATACCAAATCTGAAAAGCCTTACGTTTAAATCATTAAGAGTTAATGACCATTGTTAGTTAAAGCGATGTTATCTGTTTTTCATTTTATGCTCTGCCTTGGTCTGATAAAAGGTCAGACTCTGGCAAGGGAGAAAGTTAAAGGTTGCTCCGGAGAGCTTGTCCTTTATTAAAGGCACTGCTTTATACAGCTTAGAGACAAGTCTTATACAGCATTCAAAGCTTCTAGTGCATAACTAGTAGTGAATGGACATTGGTGTGACATTGGGGTCTCAGACACTCTGTTATTAGGAACATAGAGATCTAAGCTGAAAGTGCATTACAGGCACACACAATACCTCCCTAACTAGTCAGACACACAAAGTAACCAGGCATAGCATGGGGCCCGGGAGACTCCAGTGTAACACCATTGTATCATAACTGAAACTTAAGTTTGTCACATAGTTCTTTATATATTTCCTTTCTAGGACCCATGACAACTAAAATACGATAATAGTCCATCCTCCTTATGCATGCAAATAAATGATTTGAGAAATTTTAGTATTAATCAAGTTACTAAAATCCGTTACTACACACAGGATTAAGTTACTGTGGAATGACACAACCACATACTTAATTGGCAAATTAAAAAAAATAAATGAAAGAATGAATGACTAAATAAATGGGGATATTTACGTTACCTATATCCTCACATTCTATTTAGCTATGCTAACTTCAATTTTTTTTTCATTTTAAAGGATAATGCTTTTTCTGCTGCCCACAAACATTTGCCCTAAGAGAGACACATTTTAAAGTAAACGCTAAGTGAAAAGAAAGAGCCCAAGGGCTGTTCTAACATCTGGGTGAGTTTACCTGTGGGAGTTTAGTCTTGCTGTCTGTCTATTGTAGTGCTAAGTGTAGGCACCACACCGGAGTCTGCACACAAACTCAATTAATCCTGCCCCTAAGTTATTTTTGATTGGTAAAGAAAGATCCCAACAGCTAACAGCTGGGCAGAGGAGGCCTAGGTGGGTGTTGAGAGCTTTGGGTGCTGCTTCTAGGAATTTGACATTTGTCACTGGTCTTGGACAAGGAAGTAGGGTCAGATAAGAATATTAGAAACAGTGACCAGGGGGCTTTGTTTACTGCTGTGCTGAACGCCTACCTTGTGTGATTGCTTTGTTTCCAACTTTACTTAATTACTATCTTGTGCGATCTTGTTTACCACTTCGCTCGATTACTTTGTTTTCAATCTAAGAACTGACCATGGTTTTTTGTTTGTTTGTTTTTTGTTTTTGTTTTTTTTTGGATATATTTAGAATGATATAAAAGCAGACTGGGAAAGAATAAAGACTTCATTCAGCCTCAGCACAGGCTGCAGTCCTGTCATAATTCTGTCTAATTGGTTTTCTTCCTTTTTAATCCTTACTTCCTCCCTTGAGACCCAGGTGACTGACTCAGCTGGCTTGGTCAGGTGGGGGTTTAGGGTTCCCGAGCTTGCGGCTGGAGGAGAACTATGAGGAAGAATGTAGAGGAAGAAGGAGAAACTGCCATGGGTTAGGTGAGCCATAAAAGTGGGTCCTGGGGGGTTGGAGAGATGGCTCAGTGGTTAAGAGCACCGACTGCTCCTCCAGAGGTCCTGAGTTCAAATCCCAGCAACCACATGGTGGCTCACAACCATCTATAATGAAATCTGATGCCCTCTTCTGGTGTGTCTGAAGACAGCTACAGTGTACTTACATATAATAAATAAATAAATCTTTTAAAAAAAAAAAGTGGGTCCTGGAGGCTGGCTGATGGAGTTAGAAGCAGCCCAGATGAAACACAGCAAGTAGTAAGTAATAATTCGAGGTTATTGATAGAAAAGTAGATTCCAATAGCATAGAGAGTAGATATGTGCCAGCTATAGTGCTGATTATGGCTTATTGTAAATATAAAAGTTGTGTGAAGTAGAAACTTCTAGTTCTTTGGAAAGTTAGTTACGTCAAATGATGGTTTGCTGGGGCACACAGGTGAAAGGCTGTCTTGCTAAAGCAAACATGTGAAAGACCGTTTTCCTGAAGCAGACACAGGCGGAAGGATGTTTGCATATAGCAGACACCTGAAACGATGCTTGATGAAGGAGTATAACTATGACCCCACAGACAGCGGGAGAGGAGCACTGAGCATTGGTTTGGTTTGCTAGGCCTCACTGTTTTTCACTAACAACACTCACATATTGGTTCGCCTTACATAGCATTGTTGAGCTCAGCTTGTGGTAATGCAGCCATTGAGAGACGCTTGCCCAAGAGCTGCTAGTGAGGTTCCTGCAGTAGTTTGCCACCTCCACAGCCTCACCTTAGGCCAGTTGGCGAGCCTGGGCGATTTCTTCAGGATTGAACTACAGTTGCCTGGTGTCTGCTTGCTGAAAGGGCTGGATTGTAGTTGCTGATTTGTGCCTGGTGTCTGCCTGCCTAGAGCACTGGTCTGCAGCTGCTGAGTTGTAATTGGTGTCTGCTACAGGACTGAATGGCTGCCCAAGAAGATCAAGCTCGTCCCCAAAGAACTATTGCTGAATAGGTCTATTCCCTCACATCCTAATAACTTTTCTCTTCTGATACCTCTGCTGGGTGTTGGGCTACAGGAGAGGTTGAACCCTTATTAAAAGTAGGTTGCAGGGGTTGGGGATTTAGCTCAGTAGTAGAGCCGCTTGCCTAGGAAGCGCAAGGTCCTGGGTTCGGTCCCCAGCCCCGGAAAAAAAAGAAAAAAAGAAAGTAGGTTGCAAAAATTTATACCTACAGTTGTGTGTATCTTTTATCCTGGAATTAAATGGTCAAAGGCTGGTTAGAAACTCTGGGTCAGGATTAAATCATTTCTACAGCATTATGCCTATTGTTTTTTCAGAAAATTAAGTGCCAGATGGCTCCTGGTCTGATGCATTCTACCAGGACATCCAGAGACCATTGGACAAATGAAAGGTATAAAACATCCGGCCAGGACATCCAGAGAACACTAGATGAATGAAACTTCTGAAGGCAGATGACAAATCCATTGAGATGGCCCAAGAGGGAGAATCATCTGATAAAACTTAGGGAGACATTAGGACTTTAACTCATTAAGCCAAGATTTTGAGGAAACAACAAGGACTAACTTAAAAAAAATACTGTTATACTTAATGACTGTAGCTTGCTAATTCTTTTTAATGCCAAATCCAAATGCCTTTTAATAGGGGGATTAAAGATACACCTATAATAGTATGACACACCTATGATAGACATTATGACACACCTGTGATAGGAGAGATAGTGATTTGTTTTGTCATGATAAGGGTTATTATAAATGTTTATGTGGAATAGGCTGTATTACATCCATTTTGCTCACAACAAAAACATTGGCAGAAATTATAGAGATGGATAAATTGAGAATGGTTTTTGCCTGTCTTCAGTCCTGTTAGATATTCTTACAATTCTCTTATGCTTGCCTGTAGTAATTAGACTAGCTATAGAGGCAAAGCAGTCAACCTTGGCCTCTATTGCAGCAACTATTTTTTTTTTTAATAAAATTAGAAGGGTGGGGGAGATCTTGGAGGCACAGAGGTCCTGGTACAAAGTGTTATGGAAAATCAGGAATGTTGAACACACAGGGGCCTCTTCTCAATGGAGAAGATAAAATACCCATTTTACTGCCCAGAAGACTGGTCATGACCCCGTGACCTTTTGCTATCTGTAGAGGCAGGCCTCACCTAAACTTCCCAGAATGGTTATTTCAGATTCTTCCCTCCCTAGACCATTACTTACTGTACTGACTGGTTTTGTGTGTCAACTTGACAGAAGCTGAAGTTATCACAGAGAAAAGAGCCTCAGTTGAGGAAATGCCTTCATGAGACCCAGCTGTAAGGCGTTTTCTCAACTAGTGATCAAGGCGGGAGGACCCAGCCCATTGTGGGTGGTACCGTCCCTGGGTTGGTGGTCCTGCGTTCCATAAGAGAGCAAGCTGAGCAAGCCAGGGGAAGCAAGCCAGTAAGAAACATCCCTCCGTGGCCTCTGCACCAGCTCCTGCTTCCTGACCTGCGTGAGTTCCAGTCCTGACTTCCTATGATGATGAACAGCAATGTGGGAGTGTCAGCTGAATAAACCTTTTCCTCCCCAACCTGCTTCCTGGTCCTGATGTTTGTGCAGGAACAGAAAGCCTGACTAAGACACCCACCCTTAGGGTGGATGTCACAAGTACATTACAGCCTGCTGACTTCTATGCTATCAGTCAGAGAACACAGACATGTACTCCCTTCTAGGCCTTTTAGCTATAGAACCCACCCTGACGGTCACATGTACTTCATAAAGGCGTTTCTATGTAGTCACATCTTAAGCTTTACTGTGCACCTGTGATTGGACTGACTGTCTCCTGGAAACCTTTCCCCAAATTGTACTGTGTTTTGAATATGCTGACAATGAACTCCCTAGCGTTAGACTTCCTAAAGTCTGACCCAGCTTGACAAAGTCGATCTGCCCTGGGTTTCCATTCTTACCTTTTTGTCAAGTTTGCTTCCCTGTCTGGTGCCTGTAGGAACCCCTTAGGTTTTTTGATAAATGTAGAAAATGGTTATATCTAAGTCATTTGTAGAGTGTCTTTTTTTTTGGTTCACCTTTAAAAAGTTTTTTATTACTGTATATTAATCATTCATGATGAGGGCCTCCACTTCCCGTCCCTTGCCCATAAGCTTTTCCGCATGTTTGTGCCGCGTTTGCTTATGTGTTTACAGAAGGGCACTCCCCATCCTTCATGAGGATTGCATTAAGAACAAACAGTACGGTTTTCTACAGCGTCTTATGAGAGTAGCATGCTGCACAGTAACCTACATAACAAGGATCAGCCATTCCCTGCCTAGCATCTGTCTAAACAGTGAGGTCCCCAGAGGGGCTTCATGAATTGAGGTAGTTCACATACAAAGAGAATAAAGTGTGAGGTCAGATTAGAGGGACAGTAAGAGTGTTTGCTTGGGTGGCACTGAAGTGATCAGGGTAGGACACACCCCATCCAAGGACGACTTGCAAACTTGCAAGGTGCTCACACTTTGGAAAACAAGACAAGCAAGAATCCAAGAGTCAACAACGGGAGGAAGGAGAGCACAAGAAAGAAGGGCCAGCTGGGGCTGGAGAGATGGCTCAGAGCATAAGAGCACTGGCTGCTCTTCCCAGTCCTGCTTTCCATTCCCAGTGCGTGCGTGAAGACTTGCAACCATTTGTAACTTCCAAAGGCTCTGACTCCCTGGCCCCCATGGGGCGCTGCACATACATGGCACACAAAGCACTCTCTCTATAAAATCTAAAAAATTAAGTGGTTACTATTTTCACTTAGTAAGGTTAACCTATTTCAGAAGCAGGGTGACTTATGATAATATTATTGGTAAAGTATTGTCTGACAGGAAGCGTAGAGCCACAGACATGGTAGGTTCTGAATCCTCCATTTTAGTTGATAGAGATAAAGAGCAGGGACAGAGAGATGAGAATAAAGGAAGTCCTTGTCTCTGCCCAGGGCCAGAGGCGACATTAAGTGTCTTGAGTTGCCAAGGGCACCTGAGGGAATTGGGTCTGTGATGGTGCTGCAGGTGGAGTGTCTATTTCAGAGCAAAATGACCGAAGGGTTTGTAACCGACTCAGAGACCTTGGCACACCTAACTGCATGTGGAAGCACCATTCAGGCCATATAATGTAGCACATAGGCAGCGCCACCTGCCAAAATAAAGACTAAGACCTACTCCATCAAAGTCCACAGTTCTGGGAAGACTCTAAATATACTAACCTGGTTTTTTGGGGGTTTTGTTTTTTGTTTTGTTTTTTTTTTCTTTATGCTTCTGTAGTTCCGCTTCTGACTATCTGGCTAACTGTGCTTGTTAACTGAAGCATGTCAACCCAGACTGTGTTTTTGTGCTTAAAAGCTCACCCTGAGAAAGTCTTGGGACTGCACTAAGATCCTGAATACCCAATATAGTTACCACTGGCCAATAAAGACCTACTGTTTGCTTAAACCTATGTCTGAGCAGTTTTCTCTGGTGGATACCTCACAACAGGATTTAAAAGAGACTAATGGGTTGACTCACAGTCTACAAGTGACTGACCACAGCCAAGGTCTACTCTAGCAAGGAATAACCCAGATAAGACCTGAGATACGACTCTAACAGGTCAACCATGGGTCTGACATCATTGAAGAATGGTAGCCCAGGGGCTAGAGAGATGACTCAGCAGGTCAAAGCACCTGCTGTAAAGATTTGGTGACTTGAACAGGACCTTAAAGACTATTTTGGGTACTTTTGGAGAAGTTCTTATGGTATAGGTCAAGAAAGATCTTCAAACCAATCCATCAAAGGGCTTTGACATTGTTCCTCTTATGGGCCGTGAATCACGGTAGAAGTCATGTTACAGTGATGTGTGACTGCTGCACATGGTATGATTTTAAACTTCTGAATTCTAAGCCCACGTGAACCTTTGTGAGGTGCACATGTATTTGTTGGGTGTTGTACAGGAGACCACTGCACAGAGAAGCAGTGGGTGTCTTCCTTCCTCTCCAGCCCAGGGCTTTTGTTACCCTTGCAGGTGATAAGGCCATGCAGATAATCAGTGAGCATATATGCCCCTGAGCTGAAACACAGCAACAATCAGAAGAAAGGAGGTCTGATGGTAACCCAGGCGGCTTTGGGAATCAAGGTGGCTTTGGTAGACGTAGACAGGGGTGGGGTGGGAAGGTTGGAGTTGGTTTGGGAAATAACAGGGGTAGTGATATGGGTGGGGAGATGAAGTTTGGCCTCATCGTGAATACAGCAGTGATGCGTGATGTTGGGGGTGTGTGATGGGCACGTTGGACAGACAGGAAGCAGTCAGGCCCATCCGGTAATAACCATAGTCAGGGCAGCATGCAGAGGGAGTCAAATCAGCCTGTGGTTCTGGAACTCGCTCCTATTGTGGTTCTAGTGCTTGTCTTGGCTGGGGGCTGGTGTCAAATGCAGTGTCAGGCGGTGCCTTTGACTCTGAGGAGGGTTTGGTTCAAGTGTAGACTCTAAATCCTCTGGCTGGGGAATGGAGACAGTGGGTTATGGTTGGTTGATATGAATGGTGGGAATTCAAAATTTTCTAAATTCACAGAAAGTTCCTTGTAAATACATACGTAGTAATTTTTTTTATTGGTTTGCTTAGTGTGGAGTATATGTAGCAGGTTTGTGACATTTTCTTTGGAAAGAAGAAGAGATGGAAAATCTTGCATTGTGACATAGGGGTTAACACACAGAGTGGCTGAAAGTGAGCTGCTGGTGTGTGCTAGACGTAAACTAACACTTCAGCCCATCTTGGGGTTTGTAGAAATGTTTTGCCCTCGTATTTAAGGGATTCCTTAGTATGTCCAACGTAGAAACTATTGGTTAGAACTGTACTGTTTTCTTATTTAATTTGAATCCCAGGAGATCATGGGGCCTTTGTGTTTTGTTCCTGTGGTTTTGTTTTTAACACTGGTCTTCCCTCATGCATAAAGTACTATCTGAAGCCGTCCTCCAGTCTCTGCAGCTCATCTTGTTTCAAATGTCAACTTTGCCGACAGCAGGCTGTAGATATTCTTCCCTTGGACCATGCTCCTGTATCTGTGTTTTATCATCCAACGATGCATCACCCTGGCTGCTCCACTGTCACCCGCTACTCTGTAGTTCACAGAGTCTTATCAACACTGGGACTGCAAGGCTGTGACACAGAACCTGAATCACTTAACTGAAACCCTGTTGGATTGATGGTGGTGTAGAGGCACGCAAGGCTTGTAGGGTGAGAAAAGGAGAGAGTGTGGCTGCAACTTGGTGTCACTGGATCCTATAGCTTTGGTGAGACTGTCCGCAGAGAGCAATGGTGGGAAATGACTTGAAGTCAAAGGTCAGATCACATATGTGGGGACTTGGAATTCTGTTCTTGGAAAACCTACCTCACTTGAATGTGTTAAGTGAAAAGACACATGTGCTGCTGCAGGCTGTGCCCTGTGCTTGAGTGCCTTGTGTGAGTTGTCATTGTTGGAAATTCTTGGTTCTTTTTGAACACTCAGAGAACTCATCCCACAGATGTAGGTGATGGGGGTTAATAGTGACATTTATGTAAATACATGGCCTTATAAATCCAGAAGCATTCAGTACTTTAATCAACTCTTTTGGCTCTTGGACAAGTTGGACCTTTCAGTGGTGAAGATGTGGTTATTCCTGTGTGGCATTTCAGCCTGGCTGTACAGTACCAGGCTCGCAGCCACCAACCTGACTGTTCAGTCACTTTCCATATCCCACTATAGGACTGGTGCAAGCAATAGGTGCTTTTCAGTAGCTCCGTCCAGCAAAACCCTCACCCAGACATAGAGCACAGGCCATGGAGCATCATAGTGCTTGACCCTGGTACTTACCCAACCTTCTCCTCTCCTCTCTTCCCCGCCATGACTTATTTTTCCAAATTTTTGTCCACATTCCAGATAAAGTTTCCATACTGCGGAGTGACGGCATGTGGTAGGATTGTCCTTTTTTGTCTGGATAACCTCTGATTCAGGTCTCCGTTTCAACATACCCTTCACATTGTAACACTGTGTCCAGGTCTCAGTTTCAACATACCCTTCACATTGTAACACTGTGTTCAGGTCTCCCTTTCAACATACCCTTCACATTCTAACACTGTGTCCAGGTCTCAGTTTCACCATACCCTTCACATTGTAACACTGTGTTCAGGTCTCCCTTTCAACATACCCTTCACATTGTAACACTGTGTCCAGGTCTCAGTTTCAACATACCCTTCACATTGTAACACTGTGTTCAGGTCTCCCTTTCAACATACCCTTCACATTGTAACACTGTGTCCAGGTCTCAGTTTCAACATACCCTTCACATTGTAACACTGTGTTCAGGTCTCCCTTTCAACATACCCTTCACATTGTAACACTGTGTTCAGGTCTCAGTTTCAACATACCCTTCACATTGTAACACTGTGTTCAGGTCTCAGTTTCAACATACCCTTCACATTGTAACACTGTGTCCAGGTCTCCCTTTCAACATACCCTTCACATTGTAACACTGTGTCCAGGTCTCCCTTTCAACATACCCTTCACATTGTAACACTGTGTCCAGGTCTCCCTTTCAACATACCCTTCACATTGTAACACTGTGTCCAGGTCTCCGTTTCAACATACCCTTCACATTGTAACACTGTGTTCAGGTCTCAGTTTCAACATACCCTTCACATTGTAACACTGTGTTCAGGTCTCCGTTTCAACATACCCTTCACATTGTAACACTCTGATTTCCATCTGTGCTGTTCTGTCTCACAGCAGTCGCCCTACCAGGCTCCATTAGCAGGATGTCAGAAAGTAACGCCATTTCATTTAACACATCCCACCCAGAGGCTGACAGATCGCATATGCATAGTAAACATATGGCATCTTATTTTTTTTAATTTTTTACATTTATTTTCTTTTTCGAGACAAATTTTTCTGAGAAGCCCTGGCTGACTGTAGACAAGGCTGGTCTCAAACTTTGAGCCCTGTCTTCCTCTGCCTCCTGAGTTCTGGGATTAAAGGCATGGCTGACACCACCACCTGGCATGGAGGAAATGGCTCAGTCTTTAAAAGTTAGGCTCACAATCCCAAATACTGGATAACTTTCTCAGAGCTTTGTTTCTTTTTTCTAGGTTAAATTTGGTTTTGGTTTGTTGGAAATAAGGTCATTGTATATCCTGGGCCTGCCCTGAAAATTGCTATGCAGATTAGGCTAGCTGTAAACATACAGAGACATGCTTGCTTCTGCTCCCAAGTGTGGAGATTGATGGACACTGCCACCATGACTGGCTCAGACTAAATCACTCACACACACACACACACACACACACACACACACACACACACACTATTCTTTTCCGTGCTAAGGACTGAACCCAACATCTTGAACTTGCTTAGCAAGAGCTCTATCACTGAGCTATACCCTTAGCCCCATTTATAGATTTTAACCTCTTCTACTCATCCTGCTTAGCTAATAGGAAGGGGCTCAGACCTCCAAGTACAGTCTATCACACCTGGGGTTCAGACCAGGCAGGCTGAGTAGAGTAGGCTATACTTTCTACAACAGTTATACATAGAAGGTACAGAACAGTTGTATGCCAAGAAGCACCGTAGGCCACTTAGAGGTGTGAAACTGGAGAGAAGCAACTTTTCTGACTTTAGTGTGCAAGCAAGTCTGACTTTTTCATATGTTATGTTACTCACAGAAACAACAAACAACACTTCCCAGTCTCTACTATCATCAGCAGTGGATTGACAGCTGAAGTTGGAGTTGCAGGACTTACTGACCATTCCCACACCCTCAGCTTTTTTTCTGCTATTCACTTTCACAGCACGACTCTCGGATAACTGGTAGAGAAGCAGTATCTCGCACCCTTCATATGCCACCTACCATCTCCCATGTGCCAGTCCTCCTGTTCAATGTACTCTGTTGGCTCTCTAGTGAGATCAGAAACTGAGCTCACTCTTGTCAGGCAACACATTTTATCTTTTAAATAATATTTATGTGTATGTTAGTCTGCATGAGTTATGTGCACCATGTGCATGCAGGAGCCCACAGAGGCCAAAAGAGGGCATAAGATCCCCTGGAACTGGAGTTACAGGCAACTGCAAGCCACCATGTGGGTCCTGGGAACAGAGCTCTGGTCCTTTGCAAGATTATTCAGGATTCTTAATTGTTGAGCCATCTCTTCCTATCTCGGGTTCTCTGTCAAATAAGGGTGATAATAGGAGAACTGGAGGTCAGTTCTGTTTTCGTATGTAAAATAAGTCCCGGTCTGAAACCCAACAAATAACACTTCATGGGGCTATGAACATTCAATAGTATAGTTTTATAAGTGCTATAACTTCTCACAGCACTTTTCACTGTGTATTCCTGGTGATTCTAGAACCTATCTTGCCTACAAATCATCTGACCTCACTAAATGCTGATTTTGGTCTAGCCAGTTGACAGCTATGTCTGAAATTCTGCATTTTTATCAAGTTCATTTCTGACACTCTAGCCTACTGCCTGAGTAAGGACATTCCAAGATATAGTGGCTTTCACCATTCTTAGGTAAAGCTCCACGGTGGCCCTGACAGATTTACTTTGGCATTTTATTTTTTTGTCTCCCAAAGCATTTTAAAATCTGTTTAGTTTCTGAGACAGGGTGTCATAGCCTAGACTGGTCTTGAACTTACTATATAGCTGAAGATGACTGTGAACTTCTAATCCCCTCTCCACCTCCCACAGTGCTGAAATACAGATATATGCCACCATGTTTATTGCATATATCTTTAAAAATTTGCCGAGTGTATTGGTCATGCTTGTAATTCTAGTCCTTGGCAGGTTATGTAGGATTGTGAGCTCCAGGCCAGCCTAGGCTACATGGTTAGACCATGTCTAAGGAAAAAAGGGAGGAGGATATAGCTCAATGGTAGAGCGTTCTTAACATGAACAAAGTCCTGGGAACAACTTCCAGCCCTCATCAACATACATACAAAGCTTACATTTATTACTTGGTGAGTGATTATGTCACTCAGTGACTGTCTTTGAGGCATAGTTAAGGAGTAGACAATCCAGGACCTGAGGGAAGGTAGGTTGGGGATGAATCACTTCTAGGAAACTAATAAAAATCTTTTCCTCCTCATAGCTCTCCACCTTTCCCTACATGTTCTAGTGAGAATTGGGGAAACACTGAAGAAAGCCCTAGGTAAGAAGACAAGCATAGATGTATCAGGTCGTTATTGGTCTTAGTTGAAAATAAGTTCTGAAATAGTCAATATTTTCATCTCTGGGTAAAGGCTGGGACAAATTTCAAATAAGATATTAAGTTGGAATTACAAAAAGCTTCAAAACAACTCAGTGTTCTGAGTTATTATGTAATCACTCATTTTGGCTTACAAAGAAAATACTCTTTATCTTTCAAGATTCCAATGATATCATTCATAGATCTAGGGAAAAATCCTACTAGGAGACATATGCTCATGTTTTTTCTATATAATGTTCTAAATAAAGATCCCAATATTGTCACAGCAATCCTGAGCAGGAGCCATGTTGAGATGTCACAAATCCTTGTTTCAAACAACACTACAGTTGTGGTAACTAACGGTGTGGCACTGGAATGAAGACTATAAAGACCAACAGAATGGTGTTGTGGTAATTTCTTACCACAATAGGTCAGTATAAAAAACATACAACCCGGGTTGGGGATTTAGCTCAGTGGTAGAGCGCTTGCCTAGCAAGCGCAAGGCCCTGGGTTTGGTCCCCAGCTCTGAAAAAAAGAAAAAAGAAAAAGAAAAAAAAACCACACACACACAACCCAGTTATTATATTTGTAAGATATATGTCTATATTGGGCAGATCTATGGCTGTCCTAATCTATCCCCAGCTATGAGACCCCATTTCACTTGCGGCTCCTCCAGGCTATATGGTTCTGTTCCACCTTCCATCTCTTCTATCTCTATCCTTCTTCCTCCCCCTTTCCCTATTCTTCCTCCACTCTCTAAAACTTCTAGCCCCACCTTTCCCTTCCACTGCTCATTCACAGGCTCCAGTCATTATTTGACCAGTTAGAATGGGGAGAAGGTTCACATGAAATCACCTGAGTATGTGATCCACTCCTCATCCAGGCAGCCCCTCTTGAGGAAGCAGAATTAACATCAGAATACAAACAGCACCATGGCAACCCACATTTCCCCCCTTTTGCACAATTACAAGGCTCTCTTCTTTCAGATATAAATTGAGCACAACCACTACAGTTATGTAAATTATAAAGTATAAGATACATTTAACACCCAGTCCATCATAGTTGTCAATTTAGATAAAGCACTCTACCATCTATCCTAACTTAAAACACTTACAATTCTATACCTGAGTTATGTTCTGGTTTTAGCTTGTATTATCATCTGAAAACCATCCTCTCAAATGTATATCATCTCCCTCAATGTTAACTTGAGTTGACTATGAGACTATAACTAGTCTTTAACCCCATCAGAAATCTGAGAATGACTTAACTATTACCTGAAAATATAGGAAGCACAAAACATAGCTTCTAAAATTTAACCAATTTGTAGAGATGGCTGACAACCTGGACACTTCCTCAAAATGTTGGGAGTATTAGTCTTTAGCCTACTGGCCTGGGATCATCTGGTAGACCTCTGTAAAGCAGAATCTTGAAGGACTGCTTCCCTGTCTTGGTAGAGTTATCAGTTGACTGTTCCACATAGTGTATCCTTTTCCTGGACAGTGTTTCGTCGGTAGATGAACTGAGGCAATTCTTGACTAGTGGCTGTCTTGCCACATCTGGAGTAACTCCACTGATCCTCAATTTCTACTTTGAACCAAGAATGGGTGCTGTCAGGAACATACAGATCTCTAGTCAAATGATCTTTAATAATGAAATGGTTGTATTCTTTGGCCTTCTGACACTTTTGCAGACTATCATCTACGTAAAGCATACCTGAACTGTCACACCTTAACTATTCTTAGTCATTTCTATTTGAGTAAATTAAAAACATTATTATAATTAAATCAGAATATAATATAACCATGCAATAACTATCTGGCCCTTAACTTGTGTTACTTAATCATCTTCAACAGTTTGTAGTGGCAGTTATCAGAAGGACTAGGTCTAACTTAGATGAGTTGCACAGGCATGATGCCTATCAAAGAATAACAATATTAATTTTGTATTAATATAAGAAATTCACACCAATGAAAACCCTTAAATTCCATACCAATGAGAAATTATAACTTCAATTTGCATTAATTAGAAAGATTTCTGCCAATGTAAAATATGGCTATACAATGTTTTAAGAGTAAATTTAATAACATCTCTATTTGTTTATTCCTCTAATGTTTATACTTTATCTCCCTTTTCTCTCCCACCCCCTTTTCCTTTACCTAAGAAGGAAGGATAGAGAAGAGGAAGGAAAGGTAGAAATCCCTGAGTCTAAGCTCTCTAATTTCCTCCATGTTCAAAGCTACAACATTTGTAAATTATCTCTTAAAACATATGTAGATATGATAACATATCTATAGTTCATAAAGTAACCAGAACCATCCACCCCAACCCAAGGAATTGGGATTATGATCTTCTTTTGCTTGCTTCTAGTTGAATTGGGGCAAAGAATTCCCTTCTGGGGGCCCAAAGGGAAAGAGGAAAATTGGCTTTGTCAAGGGAGAGCTGGCTGGCATCATTGCCTTCCAGTCACTGTATGAAGAGAAAGTTCATGGCTTAGCTGACATTCTGACTGTGACAGTCTGAAAGGCTGCATGGGTGTGCTAGCTGTTCTGGAAATGTTCTGGAAGCAAGTCTCTAGAGGAAACAGCTTTGATGTAGTTGAGGTAGAATCAAACAAGAAGCTGGAATAGAAGGTTCCAGAATCTCAGCACCCCAGAGTGTGAATCTTGTCAGGGCTATCTCCTTCCTCTTTCATTTTGTAATATACAAACCTTAAAAACATTCACTCCAGTGTGCAGGGTGCATATATCAGTTAACGAAGATCAATAAAGAAAGACAACTGCCTTTCTTCATAGGCTAGTTTGATTATGTGATCAAACTACGATATAAATTTCCATTCATGCCATCTTAAAGGATGGTATGTAATAATAAGTCATGAGAGTTTTGTACCCAATAAGTATTATCGACTCTATATAGACATTTAAGTCTCAGCCAGTTCTAGAGTTGTCTTTGTATGCAGAGACATATGCATCATCATATATACATCACGTATCTTGTTGACCTTGTTTCCTTCTTATCTGTAGCTAAGGTCTTCAGGGGGTCACCAATTGTCACGTCTGATTTTTATCAACTTGGAAAGAACCCATAGCTTTTCTTTTCCTGTGAAAAGATAGCCCCTCCCCCAGCATAACACATTTCCCATTTTCCATTCTGATGTCATAACATCCTTAAAATAAACAGGCTGGTTTAGTTTAGCAGTTTTTTCCACAATACAATGTCTTTCAGCAGCCGTAGATTTTGTTTGTTAGCATTTAAAAAAAATTTAAGGTTAATAAAGCACTATGTAATCTATCTCTGGGGTTTTTTGTTGCTCTTTTTTGCCTGTTAAGTATCCCTTTCAGAGTTGGATTAGATCTCTCCACAATTGTTTGTCCTGTAGGATTATATATCTGTAACATGTTTTATACAATATGTAAAAAAAACTGCTTCATCTTATTAAATACATATGTCTGACCCTTGTCCATTTAATTTGTACGGATATTTCCATAATGGTCATAACTTCTAACAAATGAGTAATTACAGAATCAGCCTTCTCTGACGATAAGGCAGTTGCCCATTGAAATCCTGAGTATATGTCTATACTATGGTACACATGAGTTTACCATACTCTGTAAAATTGAACACATCCATTTGCCAAATATCAATTCTTTGGGTACCTTTAGGGTTACTTCCTGTAGGTAATGAAGTTTAGTTATATAATGAGCAAGTAGGCTATTGTTTCATAATTTCCTTGGCTTGTTGCCAAGTGATAATTATTTGTTTAAAACTTTGCTATTAATATGGTGGGGTTTTTTTTAAATGGAATTTTGAACTTCTAGTACACTTCCTGTCAATAGTTGGTTGATTCTATTATTACCTGTGCCAGAGGGCCTGGCAGACCTGTATGGGATCTTATCTGTTATATACAGTGGATGACTCCTATTTCTGATTTAATTTGCTGTAGTTGAGTAAATAATGAACTCAGTTTAGAACCATCCTGAATAGGTTCAGCAGTCTCTGTCTAAAACAACCCTTTGTATATATTGAGTCAGTTGTTATATTGAGGCTCTTGAAAATCTGACCATGAGTATTGCATATAATTTAATTTTTAAACTGACTTATAGGGACTCTTAGCCATATTATTTATTTGTTCTGATTTATATCTTGTCTTTTTTGATTTATTAGCACTAGGGTAAAATGTAGGGGCTCCAGAAATCATAATTTTTTATTATATGAGGGAGAATCCAATTATTTTTTCCAATTATTTATTTTATATGAGTTCACTAGCTGTCTTCAAACACATCAGAAGAGGGCATCAGATCCCATCACAGATGGAGATGGTTGTGAGTCACCATGTGGTTGCTGGGAATTGACCTCTGGAAGAGCAGTCAGTGCTCTTAACCACTGAGCCATCTCTCCAGCCCACCCTCCAGTTATATTTTTAATGAACTGAAGTTGCTTGCTTTTAGAGTATCTGTTGTTAATCTCTCCCACAAAATTACTCTATTTTTTTTTGTCAGTGTTCATCTAGTGCCCGTAATGAGGCAATCTCTGCATTAGTAAAAGATAGCATAATTTTAGCTGGATCTATTCCAGCTAATTGTTGAAGTCACATTTTTCCTTTTAGAATCAATTTAGAGACCTTCTCTATGTAGGTTTTTAATTTTTACTGTTTATGCGCTAAAAATATCCATTTTAACATATAATCTTCCCTCTGCATGTGAATTCCGGTAGGGAAGTGAGTAGAAGGCAAGATAACTAAGATGTGGGCCATCTTTGGATCAATCTAGATGTGCACTCTGCAAATTCCTTTCTACCAGAGCTAACTCCTCAGCCTCAGCCAACCATTTCCTCTGACTACTTAAATCTTTATCACCTTGTAAGGTTTGAAATAAATTATTTAGCTCTTGAGTATCCAAGCCAGTCACAGGCCACAGCCAGTTAGTATTTCCCAGTAACTTCTAAAAATCATTAAGAGTCCTTAAGTGGGAGGAGACTAGAAGAGAAAGGAACAGACAGGAGAGAGGAGAGGGGGAGAAGCCATGGCAGGTGATGTTAAGATTCTGCTCTGTGTATTTACAGGTTGTTATTAATGTTCCTAAGGGATGGATGGTACCGGGCTTTGTATGTTTAAGTGGGCAATTATATCTTACCAATTGGGTAAAAAAAAAAGAGTCCTTAAGTGGCATAGTCTAATTTGTACCTTTTGTGGCCTTTTTTAAGACTTAAACAGAAACAATCCCATGCAGCTGTCTGATGAAGAAAAGAGTTGAAGAAAAGGTAGCTTTTTAAACAAATGGTGCTGGGAAAACAGGATATCAACATGTAGGAGACTAATTCTCAAAGTACACAAAATCAATTCAAAATGCACAAAGGAACTTAATGTGAGCATTAAACACTATGAAAGAAAAACATTAAGATACAGGCATAGGACACAACCTTCTGAACAGGACTCAAACATAGCTCAAGAAATAACAAAAGCTGGTATGGTGGCACACAGTCTTTAATCAGAGCACTTGGGAGGGTGGAGGCAGGAGGGAGAGTTCTGGGCAAGCCTTAGCTATATGTACCAAAATCCTGTCTCAAAATACCAAACAGGAAAGAAAGAAAAATAGTAGGAAGTCAACATATGTAATTGTATCAAGTTAAATTGTTTTTTATCAAAGTGAAGCAATAACTTATGGAACTGGGGCAGGGCCTATGAGCTTCATCCAACGAGGAGATTAATAACCAGCATATGTAAAGAACTCAAAAAACTAAACACCAAAAGGTAATCCAACCAATAAAATGGCAGTTGAATGTAACAGTTCTCCAAAGTACAAAAGAACAATAATTACATGAAAAAAAGTTCAACATTTTTAGTCACTTGCAAAATGCAAATCTACATGGAGATTCCACCCCATCTCAGTTAGAAAGGCTATTATCAATAATAATAATAATAATAATAATAATAATAATAATAATAATAAAACAAAACAACAACAAATGCTGAAGAGGCTGGGTAAGAGGAACCCTTATACACTGCTGGTGGGAATCTAAGTTAGCTCAGCCACTATGGAAACCAATGTTCTGATGTTTCAAAATCAAACCAAACTAATAAGAGAAGCTGCAGTGACATACTTTTGTGATAGCATTCACTTTTAATCCCAGCAAGCAAGAGGCAGAGGCATGGGATCTCTCCGATTTCCAGGACAGCCTGGTTTAGGAGTTTCAGACCAGCTAAAGCTACATAGTCTCAAACAAAAGAAACAAATAGCCAGGCATGGCAGTACAGTATGTAATCCCAGCACTTGGTGTTTCCAGTTTTGAGGACAGCTTGGGCTACATAAGTAGACTCCTTTTCAAAACCCTAAAACCACAAAGAGTGAGGTGCTACTGACAGTTGATACCTACAAGGGAAAAGAGGAATATTAGAGAAGGGATGGCTATAAGGGGGGGCAGGGAGGGCTACAAGAGGAAGAAGGATCGTTTTTCTTTAGGGATGTGGTTACTAGTAGGGTGCCTATGTTCTACTGAATGACCCCATACCCATCTGCATAAGGTTAGTACTAATTGGAGGGGAAAAAAAAAAAAAAGAGGACATGAAAACAGGAAGAGGATGCGTAGGGGAATTTGGGGGAAGTTATAGAAGGGAATAGAGGGCGGCTATGATCAAAGTATACTATATTACATTCTCAAAGAATTAAAAATATCATATACATGAACAAGCAGAAAGCATATCCAATGTGTGAATGTGTGTATGTGTGTTCATCCACGGACTCTCTCTCTCTCTCTCTCTCTCTCTCTCTCTCTCTCTCTCTCTCTCTCTCTCTCTGTGTGTGTGTGTGTGTGTGTGTGTGTGTGTGTGTGTGTGTGTGATTCTTTACCCCCCCCCCTTTTCTTTTTTCCCTCTCCCTGGCCTCCAAAAAGTTCAGAGTTCAAATAGTGCCTCTTCCTGGTCACAGGGACTACTGGCTCCAGTGAATCTAGGGTTAGTCTTACAGAAAAAACTCGAGTGATCAGTCACTGGTTCTAAGGCCCCCAAGAAAGGGAGCACCTTGATGGCCCCAATCAATTGTCAATTGTCTCAGTTTACCCTGAATGTCAAAGCTGGACTTTGATATTAAACTATGGAATCAAGCTAAAGATCCACCGATGGATGAATGGATAAAAAAATATGTGGCATAGATACAAAATGGTATATAGTTTGAAAACATCCATTTGTAGCAAGGTGGACTGAATTGGAGATTATTAAGTGAAATATGCCAGATTCAAATTAATAAAACACATTTTCCCTCATATGTAGAATCTGAATTTTAAAGGGCATTAGCTTGGCTAAGGGTGGTAGCACATGCCATTAATCTTAGCACTTGAGAAGCAGAGGCCAGCTTGGTCTACACAGCAAGTTCTAGGCCAGCCAAGGTTCCTCAGTGAAACCTTGTCAAAAGGAGAAAGGAAAAAAGGGACAAAACCAAAAACCAGCTGTAAACTAGGCGTGTGCAATCCTAGTACATTTAGGATGTGGAAGAATATTAGGAGTTCAAAGTCATTCTCAACTACTTAAGGATTTAGGGACTTTAGAGGCCAGTCTGGGACACATGAAACCACTCTCCTGATCTTTTCCCCAAAACAGAAAGTCATGATGGCATATGACTGTAATCCTTGCAGTTGGGAGGCTAAGGATGGAAGATGTCAAACGCCAACCTAGGCTTCACTCTGAGGTCTTGTTTTAAAACAAAACAAATATAGGTTCATTATTTTGTGAATATACATATGCTATCCAAAAAGATGAGCTGAAGCGAACTCTGACACCTGCAACCTGTGATCTTAGCTGGACCAAGCGCTTGGGTTTGTACTTGAGCTGTCAAATAGGCTCTGAAACAGTTTGATTCTACTTTTTTGAGGTATCTGTAATAGAAATATTTTTAAGCAAAATAGCAACTTTCTCTCCTAGACTAAACACCCTTAATATGAAGATTTTTTTTTTTTCATTTTATGAGGCAGAGTCATGTCACAAAGCCCTGGAGTTTTTAAATGACGCATTCATCTTTACTTTACGTGCATTTGTTTTGCCTGCATGTGTATTTGTGTGAAGGTGTCAGATCCTCTAAGACTGACACTTATAGACAAGTGTAAGCTGTCACGTGGGTACTGCAAATTGAACCCAGGTCTTTTGGGAGAGCAGCCAGTGCTCTTAACTGTTGAACCACCTCTCCAGTCATGAACCCTGATATTTTCAAAACACACACACACACACACACACACACACACACACACACACACACACACACCCCAAGATGGCCTCAAATTTGTGGCAGTTTTCTAAGTGCTGGAATTATAGGTGTGACAGGGTTGAGAACATCAATTCTTCCACTCAGATCATAGGCCTCCCAAGATGATCACTCATGCTTCCTTACTGAGGAAGCTGAAGGCTACAGCTGGACTCCCAAGGTAGCAGTAGGGGTATCAGTCTAATTCTTCTTTCAGCCTAAGCTTCAGAGTGACAGTACTGTACTTGTAAAGAACTTAGTTCAAAGCTGGGCATAATGTATACCTATAACTACAGCTTTAGGAAGACTGAGGTAGGATTTAAGTTTGAGGAATCCTAGGCTACCCAGTGTGTGCCTTAAAACTAAAAGCCCTCATCAACAGCCTTGAGAATTTGTTATCTATTGGAACCTGTACCAAGAAAGGACCTGAGCTTGTGGAGAGTGCTTTAGACTATCAGGCTGAGATGTTGCAGAAAGATATCCAAAAACAGTTGACTTCATAATGGGGGGGGGGGGTGAGAAATAAGCCTAGGAAAGAAAAGGGGATATAGGTATTATTTCATTACTAGATAAAGTGGCTGGAAATGTCCCAAGGACAGTGACACTAGTGTATTTTAAGAACATAATACTGATCTTGGCATAATGGGATGTACCTGTAATCAGTTTTAAGAAGGCTGAGGCATGAACACTTGTTTGAAGATAGCTTGGGTTACACAGTGCTTGTCTCAAAACTAAAATCCCAAATGGCTGGGAATGTGGCTTAGATGGTATAGCACTTGCCAAGCATGCAGGAAGCAGCGCTGCATAAACTGGGTGAGGGATAACTCTCTATCAGCATTCAGCAGGGGTCAGTTCCAGGCTCATCAACTTAGTGAGCTGACCTGAAGATGGTGTGGTATGTTATCCTAGCATTCAGGAGCACAGGGCAGAGAGAGTTTGAACCTGCAGAATAGAGACTAAAGCAAGAGTCCCCACAAACAAAACCCCATGCTGCCTTGCCAGATGTCCCTCACTCAACACAAACCCAGACTCACCATAAAACGGTCTTCTCCCCAAACACCTATTCCTTTTGTATTTCAACCTTAGTTGGCTACGTTTTTCTTTTCTTCTTTTCTTTTTTTTTAAGAGCCTGGGGGAAGATTTCACCCAGGTTTTTTTTTTTTCCCCTTCCGGAGCTGGGGATCGAACCCAGGGCCTTGCGCCTGCTAGGCAAACACTCTACCGCTGAGCTAAATCCCCAACCCCGCTACGTTTTTCTTGAATGCTTTTCTTGCTCTGAGTTACAACAGTTCTGTCTCCTTTCCTACCTTCACAAGGACTAAAAAATATGTTTATATAGCATGAGAAATGTTACAGTCAGTTTGTCTGGTCTGGCAAGCCCCTTTACCCACTGACCATCTCAGTCCCTCCATGTATCTTGGCTTCATCTATCCTGTGCAACTGCCAGCACAGACCATTGCCAAGTTTGCCTCAACTATTTAAACTTATTTTTGTTTTGCCAGCACACATGTACGGGCGCCATGTGTCTGTCTGGTGACAGCAGAAGCCAGAAAAGGCTGTCAGAGCCCAGGACATTACCAACAGTTATCAATAGCCTGTTGGATGCTTACAGGCCCTCTGTAAGATCAACAAGAGCTTTAACTGCCGAGCTCCCGATTACCTGTCTCCTAGCCACTCAGATACTCAGGTCCTTCAGAGGCTCTCAGCTATGTATCAAGTGCAAACTCCACCTCTGCAGAAACTGCCAGCACATCACATGTAACTCCCTGGGAACCTCCTTCTGAATCCGCTATTGTCCTTTATGTTCAGCCTGGAACACCCTCTCCTGTCTTCACGGTCAACTCCTGGAACCTATCCTGAATCTTAAGGCAAGTAACTCAAATCTCAGGATTTTCTAACCACAAAAAATTGTAAGACAGGGTCATCAAAAAAAAAAAAAAATCATATGAATGGTTCAGTTAGCAGAAAATCACTGGAGTAAAATATGAGACACACTCCAGAAAATACGAGTGTAGCTGCAGTGTGCACATGGCACGAAAACTCATTATGAGTAAACAAGAACTGGGTGAAAAATTGTAATTTATTGAAACTCAACTCAAAAAATATAAGATGCTGTAGTGTACAATATATTACACAAAGCACCCTTGGGTGCACATTCAAGTCAAGTAAGAACTTCCTACCCTTTCCCTAGCCCTCCCACCCTGGGACTTTAATATATGTTCCATATACAATCATGCACACTTAATTGGAAAAGGAAGCCCCAGTATATTTTGATGTATTAATTAGCACCAAACAAGAGTACAGTTCCATTTTTTAATAAACAAACAAACAAACAAACAAAAAAAAATCCCAACCAATAAACCAACTGGAGAGCTACTGGACGCCGCCAATACTGCTGACACAGATACTGTACATTCATGTAAATACACAGCCTATTCTACCCTAAGCAAGTGTGGCTGCTTCCCAGCCTTTGTTCACGTTAGCAAGTGTCCCCATACTGCAGTGCTGGAGCGATTCAGGAACTTCCAACACAAAGCTCATCTGTCTTCTTAGTTGGAAACAAGTCTAAAATGGGTGTAGAGAACTTAGATCTTTCAAGGACAACCACGGGCCGAAGATAATGAAGCTGTTTTAAGGCAAGCTCCCCACAGTCTGTTAATGCTTTGTCCAGCACAACCCTCAGATTCTCCAAGGAAGGAACTGCTGTTGCTTCAGCTACTACTAATGGTGGGATTGCAGTCAGGTTCTCAGGAACTGCAGGGTCACTGGAGGAATGAGGTATGTCAACTTGAGGGTCGCTGTCATTCACTATGGTATCTGCCACAACATTCCCTGTCAAGTCATTACCGGGCTGAGAAGAGTTATTCAATGTTAAATGCTCTGAAGGCTCCCAGTCATCAAAATCATCATCCTTCTCCTCACTTTCCTGAATAAATTTCAGAAAGGAAGACTCAAATCCCATAGGCTTGTAAGTCTTCAGATCAAATGATCTGGGCTGAGAATGCTTTCTAATGTTCTCTTTTGGGACCTGGGTTGCATTCTTTACAGTGTTTTCTTGCCCTGAACTATGCTGCCCAGGTTCTTCTTTGATCCTTGGTAATGGCAGCTGGAAGTCTGTGAAATAAGTTCCACTTTCTGTCCCACTGGGATTAGCTACGGGGCTTTCTATTTTACAGGGAGGCGACTGAACTATATTACACTGTTCCAAAGAAGTGGTTTCTGAAGAATGGTTGCATTTCAGAGTTCCCCTGTAGAGCAGACTGTGTGTGTCAAAAACTGGGTTTCTTTCTGAACACCCTTTCTGACCACCATCTTGTTCAGCTGGGCAAGTGGAATCAGTGTTTGGGAGGGGCACACTACTGTCTCCTGGGGATTGGCTCTCTGTGCGCACTGACTCACAGCTAGCATTTTCCTCTTTCTTTACACAGGGCTCTACTTCTGAAGGGGGCTCGTCTTTAATTTTGGTACCATACTTAACACAAACCACAAGGTTCTCCAACTGCTGCTCTAAATAGGCACTATTCATCTGATGGGTACGTTTGTAATGCCTCACAATGCTGCTTTCCAGCTTCACCACAGACAAGCACCCCTGAACCATGCATGGGTACTGCGTGTGCTCAGAATGTTCAACGCACATATGGATAGCTTCTGCTCTTGTTTTAAAGCTAATTGGAGCTTTTTTATCTTTGAGTAAGCCACACTTTTTAGCTTTAGTGTTAAATGGCCTTTTGGCAGCCTGCTGTTCCTGCCCCTGTGTCTGTGTCTGCCCCTGCCCCTGCCCCTGCGTCAGTCCCTGCGCCTGAGTTGTCTGACACACTTTTTCACTCCTTAGAAGCCGCTCATTTGCTACTTTCTGGCTGCTGAACAGGTTGTCATAATAGTCCTTATGTCGGTAGTAGACATGCTGGAAGTAATTACTTCGATGGCTGAAAATCTGGCCACAGCCATTAAGAGTACAATGGATTTCATAATCCGAATGGATTTCTCCTTCAATATTATGCTGTTCCAACAGGTGGTGTTTCAACTTACTGAATGAATAAAAAACAGCAGGGCACTGTGGTTGGTTACAAGAGAACCTTGCTGCAGACTCTGTCTCAGAAAGCACTTTAGACTCTTCAATGTGGTCTAGGTTATGAGAGTCACTGCAGTGCTTAGCCAAGGCCTTGGAGCACAGGAAGCGCTTGTTACAGTCCTTATACTTGCAAGCAAATAGCTTTTTACATTTTACAAGTTCCCTTTTGGTTCTTGCTTTGTCCTTCTCTAAGCATAACTGCTCTTTGTTGTACTGATGCACAGTTCTGTAATGGCGAATCAGGCCTTTTAGATTGGTAAATGAAGAGTTGCAAGTTTTGTGGATACAATGGAATGGTTTGTGGTACTTATTCAAAATGTAGCACAGATTTCCTTTAGCAACAGTCCGCCTGCTTCCTCTCCCCTCTTTCCCTTCCCCCTCTTCTCTATGGCTACCTGTTGGTGATGAGATCCCACACATCTTACTTTCTGTCTCCTCACAAGAGGACTCCAGGTCTGTTTCCGAGCTGCACTCATCTTTTTTAGAGTGACACTGAGTGGTCTCTGAACTGCTGTTGGGACCAAGTTCTGCAGAGCAGTCACCTGTCAGCCTGTCTACTGAACACGGCCCTTCATGGTCACATTTTTCACTGTCTAACAGTCTGTGAGTTGCCCTGTCACTGCCAATTTGATGTTTGTTTTTATAATGAATCCTAAGGTGTGTTTTTCTTGTAAATGACCTTTGGCAGATGTGACACCGGAATGGGGAATACCGGTGCTGAAACATGGTTAACTGAAGGACCTTCTCTTTTGAATAGTTATGCTTTTTAAGATAATGCATCAGCAAAGCCTCTCTGGTCACAAATTCATATTTGCATCCTTGAAGCTCACAGAAGAAAGGCTTTGCTGCCAATTGTGCAAGGTACTGACTTGGCATATTTTCATCCTGATTCTGAAGATTAAGGTCTGAAATGGAAGATGGGACTGACTGAAGAGACTTAGCACCACTAGATGGGCACCCCTGCAATGACCCTGAGAAAGAGCCATGTGCTATTGAGTTCTTCAAGCTTAAATGTTTCAAACGTAACAGAAGTTCCAACATTGTATCCTCTGTACATGGCCTTTTAGAAGCACAAATGGAAGGTTCTGGGGAATAGCCTTGATGTTCTCGTTTGCATTTAGCGTGGATACTGTGATCTGGACCTTCATCCAGGGAGTCACTGTTTGTATCAGAGCTGGGTTTGGGTTCTGCATCAAACTTGTCAGCTTCATTATGTTTGTCATCCAAGCAGGTAAAGAGGTCTTTTGTCTTTATCTTTCTGGGCTTGCAGTGGTACGGATGCACCTTCCGCAGATGTTTCTGCATCCCTCTTGCATTTTTGTAGGTGGAGCCACAGCCGTCAAAACCACATGTGAATTTAGTCCCATCAAAACAAACAGCCACATTGGAGCACTTCTCTTTTAAACTGGAGGGAACAAAGACTTTCTCATCAGACAGTAATAGGTCCTGCATGGTTTCAGAGTGGTCTAGTGAGTCAATTAACTCCTCAGTTATTGAAGTGGAAGAGCTGGGACTTAACTGATCACTAGAATTGCTGTCACTGTTGTCCTTCAGAGTTTCTGTGGTGTCTATGTGAGCACTAGCTGACCCTGGACAGAAAAGAAGATCTTCAGGAGAATGGGACTTATCAGTTTGCTCAAGTAGATGGGACTGGTCCACACAATCTTGCTTCTCACCTGCTACAGGTTCCTCAAGTTTCACTGATTTCTTTAATTCTCCATCTGGATTTTCAACATTATGCATGGAAAGGTGATTCTGGTATTCAATTTTAGAATAATAGAACTTTTTACAGCCAAGGACATTGCATGTGTACGACGCATCCCTGAAGTGTTGTGCTTCATGGTGGTAAAGCTGACCCAAGTCACTGAACACAATATTGCAGCCATTCAACTCACATTTGTAACGGAGGTCATCATGCTTCTGCTTGTGGTTAAGCAGTTCATTCACTGACCCAAACCTTGCATAGCAATCTATAGAGACACACATATAAGGTTGAGGACCACAATGTACCTGCTCATGCTCTCGCAGGTGAAAAGCTGACATGAAATGCCTTCGGCAATAAGTACACTTCTCTCTTCTATTTTTCATATCCAAGTAGTGCTTGGCATTTTCATCATTATTTTGGTGCTCAGCTTTAAGATGTACGCTTAAGTATTTAAACTGTTTGAACACACGGGAACAGTCTGTACCGGGACACGGGTACAGGTCTCTGTCTTGCAGGCGGCGGTCTTCTAACTTGCTAAATGTGACATATTCATGAGACTCTCCTCTGGCTTGTTCACTCAATGATGGATTTTGTTCCAGACTTCCAGTAGGACTCTTGGGATAAATACCACTTTGAGAGCTTTTCAACAGTAATTTCTTTCTAGAACGGTGACTTCTGCTTGGTGGCATTTTAACATGTTCCATTACGTGAGGAACAAATAGCTCTTTTCTCTTGAATTTTTTAATACAAACTGGACAGGTATAGACTCCATCTTCCATGTGCATCTTGGAATGATGCAGAATCCTGGCCTCTATGCATTCCCGCTTACACAGCAAACAGAAAAACTTATACTGAAGCCACCTCTGGTATCTTTCAGAGGAACCAATGGGCTTTTTGTCTCTTTTCTCCTTATTCTGATCTGCTAGACTTCTTCTATATTGTTTATCTTCTTTACCTTCGTCATAGTCACTGAGAAATGACTCTAAGACATCTGTATCATTAATAGACATTTCGTAGCCACTTAGGTCATCATCAGAATCTGAGGCTTCTTGTCCCAGTAGTTGGTGGCAGTGTCGCTTCAAAGTTTTCCAGTCCCAAAATTCAGGATCAAATGGCCAGTGGGCCTTTAAAGCCAGTAAGAGCTCACATCGCAGGGAATTTGGAACTGGTGCATTTTCTTCATCGAATTTTTGATCTGGCTGCAAATACAGTTCTTCCAGCATATTGAACCCATCCAAACTGGGTTCAATTAAGAATTCTGTAAGCTGACAGGCTCGTCTGACTTCCAAATCTTCTGGTAAAAGACAGGAAATTGTTTTACAAACTGAAGCTTTCATTTCCTCATCTTCACTTGATCTGAGTTGAAGAGCTCTGACACATAATAAAATTGACACCCCAATGCCAGCATCTTGTGCCTGTAAGCAGAGGAAGGAAAAGTCAGTCTTCCTACACATAAGGCAGAGAGAGGTTGTATGATCTCTGAGTCTGAGGTCAGCCTGGTCTCTAGATCAAGTTCTAGGACAGCCAGGGCTGCACAGAGAAACCCCGACTCTACTAGCACTGCCCCCTAACTTATCAAACTTTCAGAGTTCTTAGCACATGTGTATAATTCTAGCAGTTGGGAAGTCGAGACAAGAGGATTACTAGTGACCAGTCAGGGCTAGAGAGAGTTGGGGGCTAGCCTGAACTATATTAGTAAAACCATGTTTCCAAAAAAAACAAAAAACCAGGGCCAGTGAGATAGCTCAGTAGATAAAGGCTATTTATTATAGATAAAGGCTAATTATGTTACATTTTTGTAACTGTAATATTCTCCAGTATGCTTTTCTGTTTATTGTGTAAGCAGGAATACACAGAGGCCTAGATTCTTCACCAAAGATGCACAAGAAAGATGAAATACATACCTGTCCAGTTTGCACCGATAAATTCAAGGAAACAGAACTATCTGTTCCACGAGTAATGGCGCACGTTAAAATGCCACCAAGCAGAAGAGTTAACTCTCAAACAACTTTTAATAACTTAACAAACAAAATACCACCAAATAAATAATCCTTTGGGTTCTTTAAATGTCATCTTAAATCATTTTTTCCTCTTCAGGCAAACGGATATAGACCTTGAACAAAGCCCCCGCCCCCAAATACTGGGCTCACAGGCATGTATCACCACATTCAGCATCACATTTAGATCCTTCTTGTCTCAACATGCAAAGGGCTGAATTAGACTGTAATTAGGAACAACAACTATATTTACAGTTTCTACAATTACACAGCACTATATATTGTTCTAGTTGTTTTGGGACAGGGTCTTGGTATGTGGTGTGCCACTAGGCACTGTTGATGGTATTATATACTGAAGTAGTTCTTACCCTTCAATGAAATAACCCATAAGCCAAATGTAATATAGAAACATAAATAAATGCACATGAATCTAAAGGATTATGGGACAAGAACTCAAATCATTAAAAGATGAGAATGGTGTTATGCTGGGTAAAATAGATAAGAGTTTAAACTCAGGTATTAAGAGACACCTGTAGGGCTGGAGAGATGACTCCGTGGTTAGGAGCACTGACTGCTCTTCCAGAGGTCCTGAGTTCAAATCCCAGAAACCACATGGCGGCTCACAACCATCTGTAATGAAATCTGATGCCCTCTTCTGGTGCGTCTGAAGACAGCTACAGTGTACTTATAATAAACAAACAAACAAATCTTAAAAGAAAGAAATATTTGTGACCCCAGCACTGAAAGGCCCAGGCAGGAAGATCTAAGCAATCACACCAAGCAAGCAGAGAAAGACGCAACACAGTACAGAAGTGCTCTACAAGTGGATTTAAGAAACTCCTTGTATAAAAAGCATCTGGTTTTCAAAGTCTCAATACTAGTAACTGACTCTTCTCCAATTTCTCCTGAAATAACTGTTTTGTACATTAGTCAAAGGTGTGAGATAAACTCTCTAAAATAATTTCCTGGAAAGTAGTTAAAACTCACAAAAAGGTATAATCACAAAACCCAAAGATTATACATGTCTTTTATGGAGAGGCTGCAGTGAGATGCGACTTTAATACAAGTTCTCAACCCCTCCAGGCCTCATAGTCTTTCCTTCTTTCTAGTTTTTCTTTTCTTCTCTCTCTCTCTCTCTTTCTCTCTCTCTCTCTCTTTCTCTCTCTCTCTTCCTTCCTTCCTTCCTTCCTTCCTTCCTTTTTTTGATACAAGATTTCTTTGTACCATTGGCTGTCCTGGTAATGTAGATCAGGCTGGCCTCAAACTCATAGAGATCTGCCTGCCTCCTGAGTGATAGAATTTAAGGCTTCGCTGTTGTTTGGGGCTGGGGAATGAACATGCTTGCCATGATTACTATTCATGCAGGACTCAGGTGACAGACAGCCTTGGGCCATATGGAAGCACAAGCATCCTGATCCTTGTAAGCCCTGGCCCAGCTCACTGTAACCCCGCCCTTGGCTAGTTGAGCACAATGTGCTATAGCAACTAACTTTGGACTTGAAATTTTTGATTCCTGCATTTGCCTCACAAGTGCTGGAGTTATAGACAGGCATGTGTTGTTAATTTTTAAATAGTTATAAAGCTATCCATAACAATGAGACATATCCTAGCCTCTCTTGCAGCTGATGACCCACAAGATGTGCTAATACCTAGATTAGGAAAGTGTACCACGGTGTAGTCTATCCTACCTCTTCTTTCCTGCTCTTGAAGCTACGTGTGCTTTCTACATGTGGATTCTAATCAACCTGGTATGTGTCCATCTTAATTTATACTACATTTCTATATGGAATAAAAAAAGAAAAAGAAATTTCTGTGTACACCTCCATGGATCCAAGGTAAGAAATTGCAATGTGAACGAAAATGTACACCTTCCTAACACTTGACTTTTCTTCTGTCCTTCAGGTGGACATCATGTGAGGACTAGGCAAGGATATTCTCCATACCCACATCTGAGAAAGTTCTGGTGGTGTTGAATTCCTCAGCCTGTCCAAAAACAACTCCACCCTCACCAACATCCACCAGAAAAACAAACCAACCAAACCAAACCAAACCAACAACCCCCTACCCCCCTTCTGTAATATCCAGCAGCTTTCCCATTATTCTGTGTTCTTAAAAATCTGTAGAATTCTAAAATAACCCCGAGTATATAGATATCACTGGTGGCTCGTGTATATAATTTCTGTTTTAGGAAAACCAAACAGCAAAATTGCTTTAAGTTTAAAGTACTATGGACTACATAGCAAGATCTTGTCTTAAAACAAAATAAAACAAAACCAAAACAAACACAAAAAGCCAAAGCCAATCACACCCACCTAAACAGGGATGAAGAGATGGCAATGGTTAAGAGCACTGGCTGCTCTTTGAGGACTCGCTTTGATTCCCAGCATCCACATGGTGGCTCAGAACCACTTGAACATGCCAGTTCCAGGGGATCTAACACCCAGTTCTGGCATTTGTGGGCACAAGGTATGCACATGATGCAAATATGGTATAAAACACCTATAATCATAAACTAGTAATATTTTTCTAAACCCTGTTTTAAAAAAAAAAAAGAGACCTCTTCTTGATTGGCATTCAGCTTTACAGAATTTCTTCCCCTCAAGTGTAGACTGAGTGAATAATTATGTTAGTATGCATGTGATATCAAAAGGGACTTTGCAAATGAAGATCTCCAATCAGTTGACCCCACACTAACTATACTACCCAGATTGGCTCTTTAAACCTAGGTCTAGGTAGGACTAGTAAGACAGCTCAGTAGGTAAGAATACACGCTGTCACGACTGACCACCTAAGGTGATTCTAATCTCTACATAAGATGTGGTGTGTACTCACACAGACAGACAAGGAAATGGTTTTTTTTTAAGAGACATGAATCTAGCTTTAGAAGTCTAGGTCTGAAGCAGGAGAGATGGGTGACTCAGTGGTTAAGAGTATACACTGCTCAGTTTTTCAGAGGACATGGCAAGTCCCATGATCCCCATTTTTCATCCCAGAATGACAGTGAGAGACGGGGAGAGGAAGTCAGCTCAAAGTTAGTTTCAACCCAAGAAGCGAGGCATGGTAGTAGACACATGGAAACCAGCACTGAGGCAGGCAGGAGGACCTGGCATCTGACTGCATCCTGGACCACGTAAGACAGTATCTCCAAGCAAAACAAAACAAAAGCAATCAATCAGGCCACCCGAGCCTGTGGCCCTGAGAGGTCGGTGTGCACATCAGTGAGGCAGGCCTACTCCACAGTTTTGGATCCAGCAAGCATTCGCTGGAAAGTTGACATAATATGGAAAGCATAAAGTACTCACTTCAGTCTGTATGACTCTAATCAGGCAGAATAGATGCTGCTGTGTTTTAGCTATGACACCAAACTGCCGACAGCGCTCCAAAAATGTCTCCAAAGATGGGTCGGTTCTTCTTTGCAGTTTACTCCAAAAGAGAGTCAGCTCCCTGTGAGACACAATGGTTGTATTAAATCTTACCTGTGTTTGCTGTCCCATTGACCACTCTCTTTTTCGAGTCAATGAAAGTAAGCTGACAATACATACATACAACACAAACCAGATGAAAAGCTGCCTATGTCCTCCACTGCCTCCCCTAAACAGGCAACACCAGCAAGATCCATCCGGAAAGTTCTCATTTCCCTCCTTCTCTGTGTAAAGCTAAAAGCCAACTACTTCCTTCCTGATGACACTGAACTTGAGCTACAGGTCTCTCTATCTTAAACACACAAAAGTACCCAGCATAACAAACTAATCTTACTTGTACTTTGATTAAGCCTTTCTTAAATTTATTGTTACGTGTGATGATTATTTCTTTTTTTTTTTTTTTTTTTTTTTGGTTCTTTTTTTCGGAGCTGGGGACCGAACCCAGGGCCTTGCGCTTCCTAGGTAAGCGCTCTACCACTGAGCTAAATCCCCAGCCCCTGATGATTATTTCTGATTCCAATATTTAGACCCACCTGACAAAAAGGAGGAAAGAGTTTTTGTTGGTCTCTTTTTAAAATTAGATTCTATTTCACTTTGAAAGAAGCTTTTTAACAAAGTGTTAAGTGACTAAGATTTTTCTTTCTTTGATTTTTGCAAGGGTAAAATAGAAATCCCAATTAATCCCTTCCTTTTCCAGGACACAGCATTGAACCTAGAGACAGCTACAGGTTCCTGTGACTAGTGGCTGAGTGAAAAGGGGGAGAAAAGACCACTGTAAAAGAAAAGTTGTGTCAGGAACACTAAAGAATTGTGGGAGGAGGCTGGGGAGATGGTTTACTGTGTAGAATGCCGCTGTTCAAGAATGAGGATGTGGACTTTGATCCCCAGCACACATGGAAAAGGCTGGTTACGGCGGACACTGGAATCCCACCCAGTCCTGGGATGCTTGAAACAGGAGGATCCCTGATGCTTGTTGGCCAGCCCAGCCAGCCTAATTGGAAAGTTCTGGGTTTACTGAGAGGAAGCAAGGGAAAAAGGTGGAAGACAACTGTTCTCTGCCCTCCAAACACATGTATTCATGAACACACACGAATGGGAAAAGGTCTGAAGCTAGGTGTGAGTATGGCGCCTCATATCTGTACTTGGAAGGCAGAGGGAAGAGAAGTGCCTTACACTTGGGACCAGCTTGGGCTACAGAATACGATCCTATCCCAAATAACCAATGGGAGAAACAAACAGGAAATAAAGTACAATAAACATGTGGGTGTGGTTTTGAAAATACTTAGAATCTTGGGTCATGAGGACCTGACTTGATTTCCCTGAACTCCTGTGAAGACAGATAGAGAAGTATGAGTCTGTAGTCCTGGTGCTTCTGTTCCAAGATGCCAAGAGACAGAATTTCTAGAGTTCCCAGGCCAGCTAGTCTGGCATATGTAATAGCAAAAAACAAGGAGACCCTGTCTTGATTGAGTGGAAGATGAGAACCCGTGCCCAAGACTGCCCTTTAATCTCTGCAGATCTGACACAGCCAGTACTGTGTCTGCAGAAGCATCCCCCCCATCTCTTCCCACAGAATCTATATTGTTCCACACGGTTTCACTAACTTTTGGAGTGAAAGTTTACCCAGGCATAATGGTGAGCAACAGAGGCAGCAGGATCTCTGTGAATTTGAGGCCAGTCTGGACTACCTGATGAGTTGGAAAATAGCCAGGGCTATGTTGAGAGATTCTGTCTCCATTTAAAAACAAACAAACAAACAAACAAAAAACCCAAAAAAACCAAAAACAAAAAACAAAACAAACAAACAAACAAAACCCCAAAGCCCAAAGTCTAGGTACAACTAGCAGATGTTTTAGTTCCTGAAAACAAAATACATTTAACCAAGAAAAACTTAGGTTTGTTCTTTATCTACTTGCTGAACTTAGAACTTCTAATCTCCAGATTCCTGGGGTGGTGGTGGGGTTGATTTACTTGATTTAATAATAAAACATTTGGGCGGGGGTAGAAAAAAAACAAAACAACAAAAAAATCTCACTGCTATTAACAATTTGTTATATTCATATTATCTCACTCTGGCAAATGTCTACAATGATTAAGACCTGGGGCCCGTATTCCACCGTCTCCTAGCTCAGAGGACACACACGTGTGCTGTTATGGACTCAGCGACAGATTACACCTGCTTCTTAGTCTGTGTTACATGGCTGTGGCCCACAGCAACTTTTCTTCCATGTGTGAAGCCCTAGGCTCAAAGTTTGGGAGTAGAACCAGGAGAACCGAGTGTTGAACGTCAGCTTGGGCTGTGGGAGACCCTGACTTAAAACGAAAAACTTGGGGGTTGGGGATTTGGCTCAGTGGTAGAGCGCTTGCCTAGCAAGCACAAGGCCCTGGGTTCGGTCCCCAGCTCCGAAAAAAAGAAAAGGGAAAAAAAAAAAAAAAAAAAACAAAACAAACCCCAACAACAAAAAAACAAAAACGAAAAACTTGTTTGTTTTCTGGAGGAAAAGCACTCAAGTTAAGAAGCAAAGCTTTGGGGGATGGGGATTTAGCTCAGTGGTAGAGCGCTTGCCTAGGAAGCGCAAGGCCCTGGGTTCGGTCCCCAGCTCCGAAAAAAAGAACAAAAAAAAAAAAAAAAAAAAAAAAAAAAAAAAAAAAAGAAGCAAAGCTTTGGGGGGCTGGAGAAATGGCTCAGAGGTTAAGAGCACTGACTGCTCTTCCAGAGGTCCTGAGTTCAATTCCCAGCAACCACATGGTGGCTCACAGCCATCTGTAATGGGCCCCTCTTCTGGTGTGTCAAACACACTAGCTACAGTGTATTCATCTAAATAAAAACATCTTTAAAAAAAAAAAGAAGCAAAACTTTGGGCTTGTGCTTTATAACTTCAACTTGAGACAAACGTTTCTCAATCACTGATTATTCTACTGCTTCATATTGTAATGAATGACAGGGTGAGGAAATTTACAGCATACAAACACTTCTATATAAATGGTAGACAAAAAGGTGGAAAGTGACCACCTGTACTCAGGACTGTCTTCTAATCTCCACAAGTACGACATGGCTATGCCTCTGCACCCATGAGTCACACTATATAGTCAAACGATTCAAACAGATAAAGCAGGCCAGAGGGAGACCACTCAAGGCCCAAGTACATGAAAGGCTTTTACTAAATTTTCTAGAAAAACAAAAACAAAAACAACTAAGCAATCCTCAAGGCTGGCACCTCTCTCAGCTGCTCCAATGCAGTGTTTTCATCACTAATGATATGTTCACTGACGAGTGTTTCCTGCCTATCAAGTTAATCTAATAGATCCAATACATTTACAATTAAGAGTCATTGGATATATTTGTTTCTATTTTTTAGTAACTAAGCATTCTACAGGCATACACAAACAAAATTAAATAAAAAAAATAACACAATGTCTTTTACATGGTACCAAAGTTGCAAATCAAATAGGCACTCAAAGGATTTCCTTTTGCAATGCAAATTTTAGCTGGACTCCTAGGTAATCTGATTTTTTTTCATTAATGGGTTCCTAAATAAGAGCAAGTTACTGCCATAAGATATTAATAAATGTTCAGGGGAAATAATCTTCCTATTTGTTCCATACTGACATAATGCTAATGCTGCCTCAAGGAAGAAGACATCCTGGGAGTCATGAGATAACCACCTACAGGCCAAGCAAGAGAAACATCTTACCTTTCTTTTTTTACATTATACCAATGGCATTTTTATTTAAATGACTTTATTAGTAATCAAGATTTTATTTATATGTTAAGACTTACATCTGATACAGACCCTAAGTCCCATGCTATATACCGACAAACGAAGTATATACAAAGTAAGTGTACTTACCAAGAACAATACACACTGGCCGTCTGCAGCTGCTGGGTAAGGTAAGTCGTGCAAAGAACAAACGCCGTGTTGTCCTGACCCTCAGACTCCAGATTACATATGATGTCTAGTACTTCCTTGCAGTCCACCTTTGCAATCTGTCAAAAAACGAGATAACTAAGGTAAAAATTTAACATTTTCTGTAAAGCCTATTATGTAAAAGGGAAACTTCTGGAATACCTTCTATCTTTTGTAATTTCTTTGACAAGAATTAGAGGGATGGTGACTACTTCACTGACTAATGTCTGAGTGTACAGCATGAAGGCTTCATTTAGCAAACTATTAAGATGAGAAAGGTATGGGCATTTTGTAAAGAAGCTCCATTTTGTTCTTTATTACAGTATTCACAAACACTACTACCATGAGCTCAATATTTCCATCACTGGTTATTTCCATCAAAAATTATATCCCTTTTTTCTCTTCCTTAAACTCCTCAGTGCTTAAGTAGTGAACACAGAGGCTTAATATGTTCATCCACCACTCTACAACTGAGCTTCATCCACCCATCCCTCATTCTTCTTTTTTTTTTTTTTTTTTTTTTCGGAGCTGGGGATCGAACCCAGGGCCTTGCGCTTCCTAGGCAAGCGCTTTACCACTGAGCTAAATCCCCAACCCCCATCCCTCATTCTTAAGTAGAAATAAAAATGTTTACTAAGCGCACTGAAAAGGGAAGAAGAATGGACAGTAACAGTACCGCCTACCACCTGAGGAATGCCCTACCACATCCTGTCTCCTCTCCTCCTCTTATGAAACTGCTTACCCTAACTTTAAAGACACTCAAGGGGTGACCTACTCATTTCCTTCCTTCTTCCTGTATCTGAATGAGTCCCCTCAAACATTGCAAACTTTTATTTCCTAGGATTCTGAAACTAGCTAATCTCCCCCTCTCCTGCTGTAAAACGTGCGTGTCATCACTCAAGTGAAAGTTACGGGACAATTCCTGAGATCCCTCCTGCCACCGTGTTGGATCCAGGATCAGAATCAGAATCAGATTGTTATGTGCGTCTCTACCTGCTGAGCCATCTTGCTGGTCCTCTGAAAAAGCTAGTCGTTTTCATTCCTGGCTTCAATTTTTC
Organism: Rattus norvegicus; assembly: GCF_021556685.1. Lineage (NCBI taxonomy): Eukaryota > Metazoa > Chordata > Mammalia > Rodentia > Muridae > Rattus > Rattus norvegicus. The sequence continues at coordinate 140,752,237 of NC_141538.1, forward strand.
TCTTTCTTTCAGGTTTCTTTTTTTTTTTTTTTAGATCAGGTTTCACTATGTGTAGCTTTGACTGTCTTGGAACTCATTTTGTAGATCAGGCTGGTCATGAATTTACAGAGAACCACTGCTTCTATATCCAGCTTGGCTCCAAGAACTCTTCCAGCTCAGACTTTGTCCTAAATCTCACATGGCCAACAAGCCTCTCTTCCTTTTCAAGGCTGGGATTATAGGAGTGTGCCACTATTTTTGTGATGGTGGCTTATTTTATTTTTAAATGTTTTCTGGGTATTGAACTCTGGTTTTCACTCTTGTATAGCAAGCACTTTATTGACTCAGTTATATTACAATGCTCTTTTTAAATATTTATTTATTTATCTCTGATACAGGGTCTACTGTGTGGTGCAGGCTGTCCTGGGATTCACTATATACTCAGGCTAACTTGAACTCACAGCAATTCTAACCCTCAGTTCCCCAATGCTGGGATTAAACATGGGCCACCTGCTGGATTCTTGAAAATTATGTTTGACTCTGCAGTGACCCCTCCAGCCCAATGAGATAGCAACCAAAGTATCAACACTAATCCATGAAAGTAAGACTAGAAGTAAAGTCCAAGCCTGGAGGTGGTGGGGAGTGGAGCTGGGATGGCAGAGGCAGGTGGATCTCTGTGAGTTCAAGACCAGCCTGGGCTACACAGAGAAACCTTGTTTCAAAAAGACCAACCCAAAAAACAAAACAAAAGGCCCAAACTCATTTCAAAGCCTAGGAAATGCCTCTTCACAACTGTTTAGGGCTGTAGTTACAACCCTGTGGTAGTGTGATCCTTTAGCAGACATGAAGCCCTGGGTTAAAAACTGTTTTAGAAGAATTCTACTTTAGGAGTAAAATACTTAAATATTTAAGTCAAATTCTTCACAACTTTCCTACCTTAGTGGAAAAAAATACAAGTATTAAGATGATAATTTTAGAGCCAGGAGTGGTGGCTCATGCCTTTAAGCTGATCAGGTGGCTCTCTATTGTTTAACAAAATCTCAATCTAAAGATACACCCTAGAATTTCTATGCTCCTGTTTACTCTTCTACTTCCAAACTGAATCCCCACTGGGTCCTGTTTAAATGCATTTGCTCTGTTTATCATTTATACTTAGTGCTGCCTCAATTCCCAGCAGAGTTAGACTGGTGAGTAAATTAGATCCTGTTTATATTTTCTTGTCTCTATCTAGAGAAGAAATAAGTATTTGCTATTGTGCTTACCAACTACAAGAGTCAGGAAATATGTAGTTCATTCACATTCAGACCAAACAGTTCCTGCTCTTAAGTACCCCACTACTGTAGCACAAAAGCAGCCAGAGACAGGAAAGAGCCAAGAATGATTGCGTACCCAAAGACTCAAAAACCTATTCATATACAAAAAGTGGAATGAGACAGTGGACTTCTACACACATTGTCCTCCTCACATTTATGTACCATGCAACAACATGCTTGGGTACATGTGTGCAAGTGCATGTACACACTCATAAATAAATAAATGTAATCTAGTAAATCTTAGTTAGGGACCAGAAAGATAGCTCAGTGGTTAAGAGCACTAGCTGCTCTTCCAGAAGACCCAAGTTAGATTCCCAGAGCCCAGATGGTGGCTCACAAGCATCAGGAACTTACACTCTCATCTGACCTCCACAGGAATTGGCATGCATGTGGGGCACATACATGCAGTTAGACACAGCTCTCATACACATTTTAAAAAACTCAACCCCCAAGTCTAAAACACATTTTAATTAGTTCCAATGACTTATCATTCAATTCTATACAAACTGTTCCAACACAGAACGCCAAATTCCAAGGTATTCTGTTTTTTAGATTCCCCAGTTCCTAATTTGTCTAACTATGCACTGGCAATGAATTCTGGCTTTCACATGACCCAGTCAATTAATCTTAATTGTATGTGTTTGGCAAAATGGTCCCCAGCAGAGGTTTCCCATGACATGCACCCATTACTAGGACACCCACAGGTGCTGACACAAAGAACTCTTATTCCCAGCTGTCCCTCAGGTTAATTCAACTCTTCTCCTAAAAGCTGAAATAGAGTGAAAACTGTGCTATGTTAAAATACACGCCGAATAAAAACACCAATTAATGAACATGTAGCAAGCCACCAGTAGTCTTCCAAAATAAGAGTTCTTTATAATTCTATTGCTGACTAGATGAAACCAGTGCTTCTTTTAACATAATTCTGTGTGCTAAATGTTTTTGTCCTGATAAATCTAACAAATTAATTCAAATTAAAAGAAATATTTAAAATTACACTAACATTTATGAAGTTCAATTCTCAACACTGAAGAGGGGAAGTGATGAGACACTGCTCATCACTTTCTACCCAATGGAAATCAATGGCACAGAGGAAAGACAGCCAAGGAGCCAGCTGAACTGCCTTTAGCCTGACTTCAGACTATCATTAGCATGAAGGCTTTGGGAACATTTCCATGTTGGCATCACTGGTAGAGTATAGAAGGCTGTTTTCATGAAGACTGCAATTTAGTGGTGGTAACACTGATAATTTTTAGTATCATAAGAGTTGGTAAACTTCTGGCAAAGGGGACAGAAGAAAATACTCTCAGCCTTTACCAAAGAGTTCTGCTTTCTTAAGTACCCCACTACTGTAGCACAAAAGTAGCCAGAGACAGTTACGAGCCAAGAGTGGTAGAAACAGGCACAGGTGGGCATGCTGGCGTATGCTTATAGAAGCCTCACTACTTGGGAGGCTGAGGAGTGAACCAAGAGTTTGAGGCTAATCTAGACTGTATGAATGTTCACTATTACCTGAGATAAACCAACAGAAAACAGGTACAGCCGCATGTCATAGAGGGTAGTAAGTTAATGTTATCCAGATTATGTAACTGGATACATTACAGTGCTGGCCCAAAGATGAGACTGACAATGCAGACAGGTTGTAGAGCGGCAGCGGACTCATTTCCCATAGTGGTTCCCTGCAAACTCAGCAACCTCCTCACAAATGAAGCAAGTAAGAAACTTAATGAGCAACTCTGTTTACTTACTTAGTTGTTTGACTGACTTAGCATAGCAGCACAAGGCAAGTACTATTATCAGAGTTATAACTTAACCCCTTAATTTGTTATTAATAAACCAAGAAAGATCATGACTAAAACAAAGCTGACTGCTACATGTATCATCTTGAACACATGTACAGTCCAAGGTTCAACTGCAGCACCATTAGACAACAAGCACCCATAAGCTGACTTGTCTCCTCATGATTCCTGGCTCCTCCACTCACTCCTCTGGGGGTTTCTCTATGAAGGCTACATTATAGGCGTGCACTACCATGTATTATTATCCTAAGTATCTGAAGTCATATACTATTCTTATTGTCCCTATTTCTGCCCTGTCAGTGAAGGCTGTTGTTTCTCACAATCTCTTGCCCTAAACCTAATACACTACTTTTTTTAAAAAATTTATTTTTATTGGATATTGTATGTATTTACATTTCAAATGTTATCCCCTTTCTCCCTTCTTCCATTCCCCTTGCTTCTATGAGGATGCTCCCACTCCCACCTTAACACCCTTGCATTCCCGTACATTGGGGAAATGAGCCTTCATAGGACCAAGGGCTTCTCCTCGCATTGATGCTGGACAAGGCCATCCTCTGCTACATATGTGGTTGTTGCCATGGGTCCCTTGGTTAGTGGTTTAGTCCCTGGGAGCTCTGAGGGTCTGGTTGGTTGATACTGTTGTTCTTTCTATGGGGTTACACTATTCTTTAAATCAGATTTAATTCAGATTTCTAATGGAATGCAGAAGGACTCTCAGTTATCCTCTAGGACAGCAGAGTGAAAAAGACAGATCTGTTACACAAGTGAAGAGGAGGAACTAATTTTCTGCCTCCAACAGCAGAAGAGACGTACATACACAGAGTCAAAGAGGTAAGCAGACATTCAGGAACTAAAAGAACATCTGTTCCAAGTACCTCAGTCTCTGCAGAATGACAAGGAGAAGTCATCAACAACAGGTTTCAGAGAGAGAGAGATTTCCTACGGTGGTGGGTGGTAAGTGGGCTAAAGAAATGCATATATACATCTGATTTAAAGATGAATTAGTTGGTAAGCTTTTCTCAACCTGTCAGCCCAGTGGATGCAAGTAAATACCACAGAGTAGATAAAGAGTTGAGGCAGTCAGTAAGAGATTCAATTAAGGACAAGAATAACAGAGGACCTGAGGAGAATATGCCTTACAATGGTAACTGAGTAGAGAGAGTTGTGAGATTGTGGTGAGGATGAGGCAGGGTGGTAAAGGCACAGGAACAATGGATCCTTACTGGTGCTAGTAAAGTCCATACAGTAAAGAGAAAGAAACAAAAACAGAGCAGGATACAGGGGAAAATTTCAACTTAGAAACTACTATGTAGTAGAGATCTTAGAGGTGCCTACATTTAGTTATAAATTTCAGCTGGCAGTGGGCTCGCAGAGAAGACACCTGCAAACAATCCTAGTGACCAGAGCTTCCCAGAAACCAGGTAAAAGAGAATTAACATCAAAACTTATCCTCTGGCATCTACGTGAATGTCATGACATGCATGCTTACAAAAACACATCACACACGTATACACCTGTGTGCACACACGCACAATTATAAAAAGATGCTTCAGTGTAGAAGTAAGGATTCATGGTTGGTTGAATGTGGAATGGCAGCTGAGATGAGAAGTAACTAACGGAGTGAAGCCTGAGCGTTCCTGGTCTTCTGTGTGATTTATTACACATCTGGGGAGAATTAACTCCATCCACACTTTCTAAGGACAATGAGACAATTGATAAAACAGATTTTAAAGACTCAATCATTTTATTAACATTATATGCACTCCTTGACCACAAGGTGGGAGAGAGGAAGGGACAGGAGAGGGAAAGAGGATGGGGGTGGGGGAGAGGGGAATGTGATCTGGTATTGGGTGGGGGGAAAAGGACTGAAGCCCTGAGGGCCAGCAGAAAGAATGGAAATAGTGGGCCTCAGGCGGTAGGAAGTTGGGAGGACCCTCCAGATTGTACCAGAGACCTGGGAAGTGAGAGACTCTCAGACTCAAAGGGGGGAGGGAGGGAGGCTAAATGGAAAGCCTAAGAGTGGGGAGAGGGAACTTATTGAACCCACTTCCAGCAGAAAGACAGGGCATCAAATGAGGGATGGGGTTGCTATCCCACAGCCAAAGCTCTGTCCTACAATTCTTCCTGTCTGAAATGCAGGGATGGAAATGGAGAAGAGCCTGAGGAAGATGGTCCAGCAACAGGCCCAAAGTGGGATCCAGCTCAAGTGGAGGCCCCAAAAACTGACACCATTACTGAGGCTATGGGGTGTTCACTAAAAGGGCCCTACCAAAAGACCCAACAAGCAGCTAATGCAAATATGTGCACCCAACCAATGAACAGAAGCTGCTGACCCCTCTGGTTGAATTAGGGAAAAAAGCTAGAGGAAGCTAAGCAGGAGGGCAACCCAGTAGGAGGACCAGCTGTCTCAATAAATCTGGACTCCTGAGATCTCTCAGACACTGGATCCAGGCAGCATACACCAGCTGAGATGAGGCCTCCAACACACATACAGCAGAGGACTCCCAGGTCTGGGTTCAGTCAGAGAAGATGCACCCAACTCTCAAGAGACTAGAGGGCCCAGGAAGTTTAGAGGTCTGGTGGGGTGGGTGGGGACATCCTTGTGGAGACTGGGATGGGGAGTGGGGTGGGAGGAAGAGTGCAGGGAGGAGGTACGGGATGTGGAACTCTCAGGGGGTAGACTGGGAGGGGAATAAAGTCTGGAGTGTAAAAATAAATAAATAAAAAGTTAAAAAAAAAATACCCCCCAGTTTTCCAAAAGATCAAGTGAAGTAACATTATTCTGCATTACTCTTCATAAAATTTTAATCCTCTAAAATAAAATGACCAGACATATATGATGTTAATTTATCACTTAAATATAGATAATATTCACTTTTGTGTTAACTATAGATATCTATATAATATATAATGTACAATAATGACTGATATATGAGGTACTGCATGTAATGTGTAAAATATATGTGGTATATGGTAAGTGGGTGTGATATATGATATATAATGTATAATACACACACATATATATTCTTATATATGATTGTGTTATGCCATATGTGGTACGTGGTTTGTGATATGTAGTATATTATTAGCAGATAGAATACAGAATTTAGTGTTCAGTGGATAGTATACAGTATTTAGCAGATAGTAGACGATATGACATGTTATTTGTGATATGTGACATAATAACTACATTGTAGGATGATGTCGTCATACAGGTGAGGCAGGTACAGGATAGAACAAGGCCTGTCATTGAACAAGGAAGGAAGGATGGGCGGGAGAAAAGCTTGAAGGAAGAGGAGGAGACTGGAACGGAAGAGAGGAGGAGAGGAGGAGAGGAGGAGAGGAGGAGAGGAGGAGAGGAGAGGAGGAAACTGCAGAGAAGCTGTGGAGACAACATGGACGCTGAGGTTAAGGTTCCACGCTGTACCTTTACAGGTTGTTATGAACGTTCTAAGGGATGGATGTGTACTGGGCTTTGTATATTTAAGTGGGCAATTATATCTTATCAATTGGATCCAAGGTTATTGTGTTGTGTGTTCTTTCATGTGCAGATTTAAATGTAAGAGTGTGTTTCTGGTATGGAAACCTGCCTGGGGAACTGGATGGGTAGAGATTATTGCCAGGCTCAGAGAGAGGTCTTTGGCAGTGTGCTATGGGATGGAGCAGAGCAGGTGAGACGCTTTGCTGACTGAGATGAAGATGTCTACCAGCTATCTTGGGGCACTTCGGTGCCGGACCAAGGGGGGGGGGGTAAGAAGAAAACAACCTTATTATAATTTTACAACACTACACAATTGTAGATATCAATTAACTACATATAAATATTACTTTTCTATTGGGTTAATGCCCTATTTCAGGACTTTAAGAACAAATATAAAATAACTTGAGGGTAGAAAATGTTAGGTAGTTTTTTTTCTAGCCACATTCTATGCATGCATGCATGTATATTTTTAAAATCTATGTTACAAAACATTCTGAAGTAATAAATTTGTCTACTTTGAAAAATGTACTCCATGGTGTCCAGTTTAACCAGTTAATTTTTAGTAAAGTATATTCATGGATCTTAGAGTCCTGCACTTCTGTGTTGCAGAAGGCCAAACCACAAAGTGTTAACTAAGTTAAAAATCAAGTCCCACATTCCTTGTATTATTCCTTAACCTAATAATTTCCTAAATCCAATAAAGTTCGAACTGTAAGAAGAAAAGCTACTTTCCTATCAGACGATTACACGGTAGAGCAGTACTTGTAAACACTTATAAACTTCACTTGAACATTCTTAATTACCCACTAGAAACCCAACTATACCAATCCCAACTGCATGAGCTGAAGGTAGACAAGATGGCTAAAGCACTGGTTTTTGTGGCATAAAAGATGAACTGTTGGGTTTGGTCCCCAGCTCCGAAAAAAAGAACCAAAAAAAAAAAAAAAAAGATGAACTGTGGCTTTCACTCTGGATGAAGGGAAATAAACAATGCCATGCCTGTGCTGACACATCGTAGTTACAACCAGACTGAACAGTTACCTAAGGCACTCACTCACCTCCTGAATAGCCTCTTCGCTGGGAAGCATGGAGCACAAGCACGTGACATAGGCTTGCTGAAAACATGATACCTGCGCAAGTTCTTTAGACTCTGCGCACAGTTTTGATAGAGCAGTGGCTTGGGGGATGCAGTTAGACTTCAACAAATGTTTGATTCTCATTTGTAGAAAGGAAGGTCCTTCTTGTGCAATCAATTTGTTAACTACAAAAAAGGAAAAAAAATGCAATAGTATGACAATATACCACATGGCAGAGTAGTGATGACACTTTCATCTTTCTGCTTTTGCCTTTTTTCCTTCTGAGACTGGTGAATTTCAGGCTGCCGCAAGGTCACCACTATACAGCTGAGGATGACCTTTAGTTGATGATTCTCCTGCCTCTAATTGTTGTTACTGAATCCTGAGTTGCTATAAATGTGTGTTTATTCTAGTCTCAAGACTCCTCTAACAAAGGCAAGAGGAAAATAGAGCTAAAAAATTTCATGTTAGTTTTATTATAAACACCAAACGTTTTACTGAAACTGTCAATATTTCAGAATTATTCAATCATCTCCCCTCTCACTTTCTGCAAAGTCCAGTAAAGAACAGTTAAGAATAGTGAAATCAACTATAAGTGCAAATAAATTCAAGAAAATGAAACAAGTGGCCTACACAATATTAACTACTACCAAGTAGATGCATATGAGGCACCAACTTTTATGCTAAATGTTCTTATATCTCATTTATTCTTCACACCACCACCAAGGCAAGTAATAACCGCAGATTAAAGTTAGAAAAATTAACATTCAGAGAAGTTAGGTCACTTGCCAAGGATTCCAAAGCCAGTGGTGCTGTTTCCTCTAAACCAGGCATTTCTCAAAGTGTGTTCCAGCGACCAAAAGACCTGAGAGATAGTCCTAGAAAAAAAAAGGATTCCTTGGTCAAATCTCTGAACAGTCCTGCAATGAATAAAACTGTTCATGTATATTTAGCCCAGTGTTTCCCAAGCTGATTTGACCAGAGAACCCTTTTATGAATAATTAGTCCCTTATAAAATATATACGCCTGGTTTAGTACACACTTTGGAAAGCCACTCAGCAATCTGTGACATTATACAGCCTTCCCTACTAATGTTGCATTCAAGCAAGTTAAGCCGAAACCGCTTTAGGTGGCTAGTCTAAGGCACTGCTTCTCAGACTTGAAAATGGCCCCTAAGAACACAGGAGACTTACTTAAATGCAGATTCGGACTCTAGGTCTAAAGATGGAGCTTTAATTTTTTTTTTTTTTGATACAGGGCCTTCCTGTATCTATCTCTGGATAGCCTGGAATGCTCTATATAGACCAATCTTGGCCTTGAACTTGCCTTTGTTGAGATTAAATAAAGTGAGTGCCACAATTTCCTAGAACTTTAAGCTAAAAGTACGGCCTAAGCCTGGCATGATGGTATATGCTTGTAATCCTAGCATGAGAGACCAAAAAAGATTCTTTTATGTGTGTATGTAAGTATGTATGTATGTATGTATGTATTCATATTCAGGTTTGTGTGCTTAAATGTGTACCATATCCGTAGCTCTAAGTTACAGAGTAGTGCCACCACATGTGTGCTGGGAATCAAACCTAGGACCTCTTGAAAGCAACCACAGATCCATCTCTCCAGACTGCAAGATTCATTTAAAAGAGAAAGAAAGAAAGATCAAAAGCAAGAAAACTCCCTTTTATTTTTACATCAGTACTTTAGTTTCCCTCCTAGAGAAACAATTCTTTTCATTTTTTTCTGTACCCCTCCATAAACAGTCCCTTTCTTGACCAACCAAGTAAATGACATAGTAGTTCATTCTACCACCAATCTCTTAGAGTTGCTGTCAACCAACCTCGCTGTTTGGATGTACTATAATTCATCTCAATGATTCCCTACTGACCCATTTCCAAGCTGTTTTCAATCTTAGCAGTTATCAATAATGATGTGATTCACGAGAGCATATACCAAACAGAACAAACAAAGCCCAAGAAGTAGGACTACTAGGTTAAAGGCTTTGTTCAATAATTCTGGCCTAAAGTGCCAAACTTCTCCAGAAGTTGTGCCTACTTTTTAACTACTTCTGCGTTCCAACTCTGAAGACTCAGATTTAGCAGGCAGAGCGTGAGTCTCAGTATCATATGCTTTTGGTTTTAAATTGTATAAAATGGAGCCAAAGTCAAAAGTCATGTAGGGAAAATGTCACATTTACCTTAGCCTTTCCATTTTAGACTAATAATCATTTAAATTCACAAAATAATACAGCTCCCCCATCAATAGTTCTTTATTCTTTTGTCAGTAATGTTTTGTCAAGTATTCAAACAAAACACAACAAAACAAAAAACAAAACTTCATACGTAGCATTCTTCTATGCTACTCCAGTTACTTGCCCCTGGCCATGCAGCTCTTTAAACCTCTTCTCCTCATTGCCTAGACTCCCTCTCACTGTGTTCTGCCCCTTATCAGACCCTGCTCTATCTGTGTTATAAGGCTATGAGTAGCTTAGGAATCTCATAGGAGACAACAGACTCGAAAACAGGAATGTTACCATTAAGCCCCCAGTCCTGCTAAATTTGCACAATACTCTTCATCTCTTGCCACACTAAGATTTCTCTGTACGTGCAGAACAATGGGTGAGAAGACTGCCATCTGAGGATTCAGCTTTGCTCTGATACAAATTCATTGACCACTCTGGAGTTGAAAGTTTTCATCTATAAAATCTTAGTAAAACTCATTTACCTTAAGGAGAAATCACAGAATCATACAGGAAATGGGAGTGATATAAATAAGAGAACAAAAGCCAGCATGTAACAAGTGTTCACTATTACTGACCATTATTTATCTCTGATATCTTCTCTGCTCTTCTGCTACTAATTTGTGATCAACTACAATGTTTGGATTTCTGTATTCTCTACGGAACCATGGACTTAGTGATGTAAGGATTATTAACTTTCAGTCAAATACTTCTAAAGTCATGTTTGTTTGAACACAATTCTACAATTTCAACTACATGGTCTCTGGGCATGTGTGATCTCTCATCTGCTTGTAGATGTGCTGAGCTGTGAATACACTAATACAATACTCAACACAGAACAGTGACTCTAAGTATCACTGCTGTTGTTTTTAGGAGAAAAAAACCCATTCCACTCAATATGTTACAATGGTTAAACAATTTCTACACGTTTTAAATGTGAGGATGGTAGAGGCTGGGCACACGACCACAGCACATGGACAAGGACTAAACCCAGAGCTTCAAGTTTGCTGGTCGAGAAGTTCTGTCACTGCTATTCCAGCAGTCCTTGTTCTTACTACTTTCAACACAGCTCAGTCTTGCATTAAAAAAAGTCAGTTCAGGGATGGAGAGATGGCTGTTCAGTTAAGAACAGTTCATGGTTTTGTAGAGGACCCAGGTTCAATTCCTAGCAACCATGTGGCAGCTCACAATGTATCCCCATTTCTAGGGAGATACTCACATTCAGGCAAAATACCAATGAACAGGAAAAAATTCAATAAAAACAAACAAACCATTAAATAATAATGTTTTAGCTTATTTTATTTTATTAAATAATAATAAAAAAGGTCATTTCAAGAGCTGGGAGATGCTCACTAGATAAAAAGCATTTGCTTTGCAGAACTGCGTTTAATACCAGGATTCACACAAAAGGAGGTAGTAACGCCACTACTGAAGCTTAGAGTCCGGCAGCTCTCTAGAGTTCTGCTGGCCAGCCAGCACTGATGAACTTCAAGCTCAAATAGGGCAGTAAGGTCAATCCACCTGCCTCTGCCTTTGAGACCTGAGACTAAAGTGTGTACCATCATTCCTGGCTTCTTTCCCTTTCTTAAGAAGTATCTATATTTCGGGGCTGGGGATTTAGCTCAGTGGTAGAGCGCTTACCTAGGAAGCGCAAGGCCCTGGGTTCGGTCCCCAGCTCCGAAAAAAAGAACCAAAAAAAAAAAAAAAAAAAGTATCTATATTTCTTAGATACTTATTTCTTAGTTACTTATCAATACATTTATCTGTTGAAAGGAATCTAGGGGCTGGGAAGGCAGCTCAACAAGCATTTATCCTGCATGTCTAGGGTACTGGTTCATGCCTAGTGTTGCAAAGTAAAATGACTGTGAATCCCTGTGTTGCTGTGGTGTACATCTAGACAAAGAGCAAGGCTCTGGTTTAATCCCCAGCCACAGATGCTGGGAAGAAAACAGTTACTGACAGTAAGACACTCTATCTTATCTGTACCTTAACATCTGAAAACAATCACATTTAAGGTTTAGTTTAAAAGGAGTTCTTAGGGATGGAGATGACTCAGAAGTTAAGAGCACGTATTGCTCTTTCAGAGGACCAAAGTCTAATTCCCAGAACTCGCAACAGTTCACAGATGTAACTCTAGCTCCAGATGAGCTCCAGTCTCTAACCCACACAGACACAGACACAGACACAGACACACACACACACACAATTTAAAAAATTAATTAAATCTTTAAAAAACAAAATAAAAGGAGCTCTTAGCTAGGCAATGTGCTCCACCACTGTTGTATTTTCAACATTTGAGAGGCTGATTTTAAGAAACAAACAAAAAAAAAAACCCCAACAAACAAACAGCAAAAACAAAGTCTCAAGTCGTTGTGCTGGAGAGATGACTCAATGGCTAAGAACACTGACTGCTCTTGCACTGCTTCCAGCACCTACGTGGCAGCACTGCAGTTCCCAGCCATCTTTAACTCTCCAGTTCAAGGGATCTGATCCTCTCTTCTGGCCTCAGCAGGCACCAGGCACACATGTGAAACACACACACACACACACACACACACTCTCTGCATGCTCTGACTATAGAGAGTTCAAGGCCAAAGTGAACCACAAATGGCCTCCACACCTATGACCTTTTGCATGTTTTTAGCCATCAGCTCAGAGTCAACTGGCACTTATCACAGGGTGCAGTTTTAAACAATTTGTATGCATACTTTCCAAATTTACTAGTATTTGTGTGCTGTGCATAAAATCTATGTGGAAGTCAGAGAACTTAGTTTCCTCCTTCTACTTTTACATGGGTTCCAGGATTTGAAATATGGTCATTAGGCTTTGGGTCATAGGTCATTGGGTGGCAAGCAAAAATGTTTAAATGTCTTTTGAATTCAAAACAATGCTTAATTGCAGAGACAAGTGGATCTCTGTGAATTCAAGTCCAAGATAGTTTATACTGGAAGTTCTATGCAGCCAGGACTACATAGTGAGAGACCCTGTAAATTCTGTAAGATTATAATGAAAGGGGCTGAAGAGATAGATAGCTTAGCATTTTAAAGCACTAGTTGCTCTTGCAGAGAACCTGGGTTAGATTGATTCCTAGCACCTACATGGTGGTTCACAATCTTTTAGAAGTCTAGCTCCCGGGGATCCAAAATCTTCTCTCACTTTTGCAGACACACACACACACACACACACACACACACACACACACACACACACACACACACACACACACAACTCGCGCACACAGGGAAAACATTCATACACATGAAAAAAATCCAAGAGAGACTATAGCAGAGAATTTCTACTGCTAGGCTGAAGAAATGGCTTAGTTAAGAACATAGCTGCTCTTCCAGATGACCCAGGTTCAATCCCAGCACCCACCATGGTGGATCACAACTATCAGTAACTCAGTTCCAGGGAATTCCCAATACCCTCCTCTCTTTAAGCCTCTGTGTGCACCAGGCATGGATCGGGGGTACATACATATATATATGCAGGCAAAATGTTCATACATAAAACAAGACAACTTAAAAGGCAATTTCTTGCTACTCAGTAGCCATAGGAACACTATGATACATCACAGACCTTCCACATCAACAGAAGTACACTAGTCAATTAGGACGTCCATGGTAAACATACCATAAGCTGGCTGGTGGTGGCTAATGCCTTTAATCCCAGCACTCAGAGGCAGAGGCAGAAAGATCTCTGTGAGTTCGAGGCCAGCCTGGCCTATAGAGTGAGCTCCAGAACAGCCAAGGCTACACAGAGAAACAAAACAAAACCAAAGCATACCCTACCATTAAGCTCTTTTGATAACAAACATGATTTGTTAGTCTCCACTTGCCTACATGTAAAAAGGAAAATTATCTTTTCCAAACAAATCATCAACGGTCACAACTAATAGCAAATCTAAACATCTTAGTGCGGCAAACAAGAGCACCTAGCAACTTGCGGTACGATTCTCCACATGAAAAAGTGGAAAGACCCTAGCCCATAAAACTGTCCTCTGAATGAACACACAACAGGTTATGGCATGTGAACCCACCAAAAATCAATTTAAAAATTATTTGAGAAACAAAAAACCCAAAACCCTTATGCTAAACTTTTTACTATACAAAAAAGGCCTGAATGCAATAGTCACATTTAATAAAATGTTAGCTAACTGGGATATTGTTCTGAAATCTGTTGTTTATCCTAGAACTATAACAATTTAATCTTCATTTCAGGAACTCCATATGAGTATCATTATTCAATGTGACAACTTAAAAAAAGAAACAAATACAACAAGACATACAACACTAAAAGTGTAACAATTCTTACAGAAAAAAGTAAAATATCAAACAAATTTGTTTGAAGCAGGTTTTCACTGTAACAAGTGCTAGTAGTCTCCATTATGTTAACAGGCTGACCTGAAACCAATCCTCTGTCTCCAGCTCCTGCTTGCTTGCTGGGATTCTAGTGTGCTACGCACACACAGACACACACACAGACACAACTATTTTCTACTACTCAGAAAAACAAAACAAAAAACTCAGAAAATTTTAATCAATAACCAATTCCAAATCTCTTAGAACTCAATATGGTCAATGATGTGTTAAGACTTACCTTCCTCTGTCTCTACTGGCTGTTGTGACAGAATTTTAAGAAGAACAGGATTTTTCCATACTCCTTCTTTTGTAACATGAACCAGTATTTGTAAATTATTATTTCCAAACTCCAACAATGCATCATGGGACTCCTAAAACGAAAGTAGCACATTTAGAAGAGAAGCTAATTAACAAAGCTTTGCCTTCTCAACTTAAATACCAATAAATTGAAAAGGACTTGTTCCTAGATGGAATGTTATGGCCTAGGTTAAATCTAAAAGCTTAGTTAACTGTTAGCCTGCCATTTTGTACTGTAACTCATATTATAAGGAAACTTTCTCACGTCCAGGTTGATTACATATTCTGTTGTCTTCTGTGCCCTTGATAAAAGTCAGTAGTTACACACAATGAGCTTGGACCTGAACCAACCACCCAGCAACACTTCCTGCACTTGTGTATAAGCTTTTATGGTATTTGCTTTTATAAGTTGCCCCTGAGATGGACCCCAACATAAGAGAGACATCTGTACCAATATCAGAAACTATCTGGAATAAGACTTCCATTTTGGGTAGGGGTTGAGTAAAGTTTAAGTTCCTGAGACCTCCCTGAGAACTGCAATGCTACCTGGCATAAAGAGACATGTACATGGGTAACTGACATCCTGGTTGACAAAATGTTAGACAAGTCCCATCCTGACTGACAAGTTAAGACAATAAGGTTAGGGGGTTGGGGATTTAGCTCAGTGGTAGAGCGCTTGCCTAGCAAGCCCAAGGCCCTGGGTTCGGTCCCCAGCTCCAAAAAAAAAAAAGGGAAAAAAAAAGACAATAAGGTTAGGCATGGCAAATCCCCTGCCAGTTGAATACCACAACTAATGGGGACAGCAGAAGTGTACAACAAAGACATGAGCCTAGCAAAGCCCCGTCTCTAAATCCTGATTGGTGGAATAACTTGACACAAATGTTTGTGGATTTTAGGCTTAAAAACCCTATATAACCTTATTGTGTGAATCTGTGACCCTGATCGATCAGTCCTGGGGCATATACAGCTCAATACGCTATCCGTGTCTGAGTGAGGTCAGTGTTCAACGCTTACAATGAGAGGGAGAGAAAGTAATGTTTGTGCTTTGCTATTGGGATATTCCCAACCAAGTTTAAAAAATGTATTTAAAATGTTTTCATGAATTTCCTTCATGTAAAATTATTATCACAATCAATTTATACCTGAGTTGAATATCTGAAATATCCCAATAACTATGATGGCTGGACCTAATAACCTTGGCAGTAGCTGACTTCATTTAAAGGCCTGTAGAGTATTCAGGCAGCACAGTAAAATAATTACCATATGGGAATAATTGATGTATGACACTGAGGTGAGGGGCAGTGCTGAGCTTCAGCTCCAGCTCTGATTTCCAACTACTTAAATCCTTGTTAATCTATTGTTTAAATAAGAGGTGGCTTTATACTAGATGTTTTAAGGTCTCGGTTATTCGCAGTTTTTAAAAATGTAATTGCTACTAGGTATGACAGCGCAAACCTTTAATCTCAGCATTTGAGAGGCAGAGGCAGGCACATCTGGAGTTCTAAGCTAGCCAGGCCTACACAGTGAGACAGAGTGGCACGTACCCAGCAATTAGTAAGTAGAAGTGAAGAAGCAGAAAGATCAAGAGCTCAAGGCCAGCCTGGGCTACATAAAACCTAATGAGAGAAAAAAGGGGAAGACTTCCAGTAATAGTTTATCAATATTTAATTTATAATTATTTGATATCATTTTAGATTGTTAACACAGCAATTTTCCTTTTAAAGACTGACTAGTCTTTAGACTTCTTTACCCTGAACACAGTGAAAACGAGAAGTCTACATGAAACTCTAGGATTTACTATCAGGTCACTGCTCACAGAGCCTGCCAGAAGAGTGATGGCACAAGTCTTTAGTCCCAGCACTTGAGGCAGAAGCAGGTTGAGCTCTGAGTTCAAGGTCAGTCTGGCCTACAGGGTAAGTTCCAGGACAGTCAGGGTTATTCAGAAAAACGTTTGCCTTGAAAAACAAAACAGGATGAAGAAAATATCATCACTCTGTGATAAACAGCAACTGACATGTAAATGGTTGTTCTCCTCCCATCCATCTCTCTAAATCTGGTGTTATTGGCACTCCCCAGGACTAAGGTGAAATAAGGTCAGGGGTACCACACCACATATTTTACTTTTTCATTGTTAAACTCAGAATGTATTTCATTTAGAGCAACTTTTGTTGCAAGTATTGACTGATTAATTAGTTAAATCATTATAATAAAGATACTTAAAAAACTTTGTATTTAAAAGGTTTTACTTATTGGGGGGATGTGTGTGCAAAACAGTACTTGTGAAGATCAGCAGAGGACACGTGGCAGTTTAAGTCTCTCCTTCTAACAAGTGTGTTCTGAAGCTTAAGCTCATGCTCTCAGGCCTAGCAGGAAAAGAGCAGCCTCGCCCACTGAGCCATCCTGCCAGCACAGGTTCTTTAAAGTACAACTGTTATACCCTGAGATGTGGAACACTGAGACGGCAGCAAGTCCTTCAGTTTCATACCATTAAAACCAACAGGAGATATTTAGTTAAATAATTCATGGTCACATGCAGAAAAGAGTATCATGTGTTGTCAAGGAGCAAAGTCATTGTCATGTAGAATAAGCTGCATGTTCATAATAAAAACTAAAGAACAAGCTGTATGGCCACCATAGGAGTACTGTGTCCAAGGCCAGCCTGGGCTACAAAGTGAATTCTAATTCAGCCTAGGTGGCATATACAGATGTTAATCTCAACAAACAAATGAACACACAACCCTCCCCCCCCAAACAACAATACCATGAACAATAACAAAAGTCCTGACCAGGCTGGAAATGTAGCTCAGTGTAAGAGTGCTCAGACAGCATGAGCAAGGCCACATAGCTTAATCTCCTGCCCTGGAAACAAGAACTAACTTGCTCAGAATAGGTTTTCTAATACACATGAGGCTGCACATCGGTCAAGGGACTTGGTGCCATCGGAGGCCTTCACTGATATAGATTCATATTCTGGGTGGAGATGGAGCATGAAACAGAATGAAACCCAAAAAGCCAGACATGCTGGCATGCCTATCAATCAGAACACTTAGGAGGTGAGAAAAGAAGATCAAAGGCTGGCCCAGGATACATACATAACAAGTCCCTACCTCCAAAAAAAGGAAAAAGTTTAATTTTGGTTTTTAACAGGGGCCAAGCCTCTTATTTATCTGCAGTGCTATTTTATTAAATTTACTGAAAAGATTCAAAACTATATCCCACAGATTTAACAACTACTAAAAACCTACATTGGGGGACGAAGAGGCACTTATTTTACTCAGGCAAACACTAAGAAAACAAAGAAGCGTAAGAGAGTATTTTGTCTAGGGAGGATATAATAAAATATAATATAATAAATATATAATAAAATATAATAAAATAAAGAGTTAAGTATATGTGCATTCTGGAAGGCCAGAACACAACACGCCTGGAACAAACTAAGGCCTCCAGACAAAAATACTTGTGTTCATCTGGGCATATCTGCAATTCCGGCACTCATGAGGCGAGGACAGGACTGTCACAAGGTTGAGGCCTGTCTGGGCTACAGATTGAGTCAAGGACAGTTTGGATTTCAGCAACCTACTTGTGTGATCAGCTTTAATAAAAAAAACAAAAACAAAAAACAAACAAACAAAAAAAACCACCAAAAAAAAAAAAACCAAAAAACAAAAAACAAACACCAAAAAACCCAAACAAACAAACAAAAAACAAAAACAAAAAAACTAAACCCAAATAAATCCCAAACAAAAGCAGAAATCAGCGTGCCATACACAAAAGATGAATTTAATGGCTGTTTGGATATGTGAGAAATCAGGATTGCATTACATAGTTTCAAATAGGCCAGGAATGACAAAGAATTTTCTTCATTTTTCTCTTCAATCATTCCATTTTGTAGTATGTAGCTCAGAGGAAATAAATCCCTAAAATGTTTTTAACATACCAATCTTTATCTGTGTCCATATGAAAGGAAACCGGTCCAAGTTACTGTGAAATGTGTGTCCTGCATAAAGCCATTAATAAAGGGGTCTGATTCGGAAGGTGGGCGTTACTCTGGGCAAGCTAACTTTCCTCAGTGTGCCTCCTTGTTGTGAATGGAGATTCAAATAATCTCCACAATGTAAGGTTTACTTGATTAAAGAACATATTTAAAATAAAAGTACAGAGCAGTGATCAGTAATTAAATGATTGATATTATTTAATGTATATTTGTGTATGTGTGTATACGTAGGTGTGTGCATATTTAGGTCAACACCTTGGTATTGTTCTCCAGCGTTTTACCAACTTCCTTTGTTCAAGAGGCCTGGAGCTTTGCCACATAGGCTAGGCTAGGTAGACATGAGCTCTAGGGATCCTCTTTTCTGTTTCCCACCTTGCCATCCCTGGGATTATAGACCTATGGTAACACACCTGGCTTTTTATATGGGTTCTGGGGATCCAAACTCAGGTCCTCGTGCTTGCAAGGCAGAGACTTTAATGGTTGAACCATCTCCCTAGTTCTGAAGTGTATTTTTAAAATATCTTTTCAGTTTCTACCTCAACAGATCATTTGACACTTGTTGATGGTCAGGACACTTGCCATTTTCTAGTTTGTTCTACCCACTTAGAAAGGTGAGAGCCCAATGGTCTCCTATGGGTACAACTAGTTTAGTTGATCCAGAGATTTATATCGAGCGACAAGGTGCTATATCATGAATAATCTGGACATTTTAATTTAATCATAAATATACAAATATGTAATTAGCTTGTTTTTGTTCTAAGTTTCAAAGTTTCTTTGCTGAGAATAATTAAATATATTTGGACAACTAAACAGAGAATTTCTTACCTGTAAAGACTGAAGGAATGGTACCCAGACTTCACAGGGCAGTTCACTTTCAGACACTGAAAGCAGTAATTCAAAACAACTCCTACAATACAAATAACTATGTAAGTATGTAATGAGGTTAGAGTAATAATTAAGTACTGCATAAAAAATATGCAAGAATTTTATACTTGTTTTAAGTACTTATACTCTTTAAAATTGTTCTATTAGTTTTTCAAGTATTAAAAAACACAAGAGAAACTATAATGCTTTTGTTTAATTGTTGTTTTAATACATTTTGGAAACATATGAGCCTTCCAAAAAAAACAAAAACAAACAACAACAACAACAACAACAAAACAAAACAAAACGTCATATTCTAAGCAGTGCTCCCTTGTATAGGAAGGCTGCTCGGTACCTACAGACCAAGAGCGAGATCTCAGGACACTGGGGCATTAGTTGACACAGTGACAGAGATGCAGCCTGCCATCCACTTCAGTTCTATCACTTGCAGAGGAAACAGAATGACCAGCAAAGTGATTTCTTCACTTCTAAAACCCAACAAAAATGACTCTTCCTTCTATGATAACTAATAGCCCAGCACAGGGAAGAAGTAACAGAAAAGGATTTTTAGAGGATTCCCAAATATGTCAGTAATGCAAGTGAAAATGTCAACCCTAACAGCTCACCTAAACCTTAGAGCACATTACTTTGCCTGTAGAGACTGATATCATGTGGCAGGAAGTGAGTGGGACTTGTTAGGGAGAACAATGGGATAAATAGGGAATACTAATCTTCCACAAAAATGTCAGATTCAGCTGTGGTGAAGAGAATACAAACAGGTAGGGCTAGACGAAATGAACAGACTGCATTCTAACTAGCATGTATCTTACTCAACAATGCAGGATCTAAATGAGACAGCACCAGTCCACGGCGGAATAGCTGTTGAGATGAATATCAGGCAACCTAATGTTAAACAGCTAAATGACTGTGGACACTTAGGCCGGCTTTACTATACCGATATTTTGTGCTGGTAAAATTATTTTTAGTTCAAAAAATGTAATCAAGTTGCAAAGTTTCACAGTATTTCTCCAAAGAATATGGTATTTCTCAAGCATAACCTGCTTCCAGATCCTGAATCTATGATAATTAATTCTGGTTGCCAACTTGATTAGCCTGAGACCCCTAAGAAGGACATCTAGATGAAAGCATCTTCACCAATGACTGACTACAGGGGAGACTTCAGCTGAGGTAAGCAGTGCCGCCTACAGCCTG
Organism: Rattus norvegicus; assembly: GCF_021556685.1. Classification (NCBI taxonomy): domain Eukaryota; kingdom Metazoa; phylum Chordata; class Mammalia; order Rodentia; family Muridae; genus Rattus; species Rattus norvegicus. The sequence continues at coordinate 140,772,846 of NC_141538.1, forward strand.
AGCTCCAGAAGGATAATAAGGGAGCAGACCCTTCTGGGGCAGGCATCTCCCTCTGCTTCTTGCTTCAGGGTGAAGACTGCTCTACTTGGTCAGGCCTCCTTCTCATGATAGACTAAAACCCCTGAAACTACCAACACAATCCTTTTCTCTTAAGCTGGTTTTCTTTGGCACTTGGTCCCAGTCATAATAGACTGTTTAACACACATTCTTAGGTATATACCTAAGGGAGAGAGAAGGAGAATGGACTGTGTACATAAGTGCAGCCTGAGTGAGAAAAGAGACTTTAGTGTGTAGTGGTGGTGCAGGCTTTAATCCCAGCACTCTGGAGGCAGAGGCAGGGGAACGTCTGAGTTCAAGGCCAGCCTGGTCTATAGCGAGAATTCCAGGACAGCCAGGTCAGTCCCGGGTGCAGGGGTGTAGGGGAAACTGAGACTGACTGAGGCAGCTGCAGATGTTGTTTAGATGGAGCCTCACTTGGACTTTATCTCTTGGGAACTTAGGGGTGAAGGCTCAGAGAAAAGGGAAGGGATGCTGTGCAGAATAAACAGTGCTACCGTAAAGAAATCAGGCAAACATCACAACCAACAGTGCTCAATTCTTAAGTAATTTAAGAGCTTAAACTTACAGGACTAATCTGCCAAGCACTAAGAGGACATCTTCACATTCAGTAGTTAAAAATGGACGTGCGCTGGCAAAGCTCTGGATAGCAAGGCGGTATACCTCCAGAAGATACACAATGTGTTCTGATGCATTCTTGTTGCTTGCATACTGCAATAAGGTCTAAAAAACAAACACATTTCATCATTTTACAAATAACAAGGTTATTCATTCTCAAATGTACTGTTCGCTTCTCTTGTCCTAACACATGTGTACCTGCTGTTTTTTTAGGCCCTGGTTGGTTTAATGGATTCTAGATTCACTGATTTAATGAATCATCCCTTCGAAGCAAGCAGAATGCAGAATTTCTGACAGTGAGAAATCAGAGGAGTAAAGCCACAATATGCTTAAGTAGGGTCTCACTATACATGCAGAATTAAAGTAGCAAGTTTGTAAATACAGCATTAAATTGAAAAAGGAAAAGGAAAGGCAAGGCAGTTGCTGCATGTACACCCTACCACTAACAGAGTAAGTTTCTCCTCCTGTTTTCACTCACATATATTCGTAGATATATACAAGATTGAGAGGCAGGTTAGTTTGGGGTGTATGAACAACCAGGCAAATTGTCATGAGTTGAACTTTTAGAAATAATTTCTTATTTACCATCTTATGCCTATACATAAATAGACTATATAATTAAAATCAGATATATCATCAGAAGGGATAACTCAGGTCTGTCAACTAAAGTAGAGAACCCAAGTTATGACCTCAACAATTAGTCCCTCTTTCCTGTCTTATAAACAAAGCCCCAGGAAGTAACTACTCTCTCTCATGCAGCTACTGTCGCTCTTGAAGACAAGCAAGACGATATACTCTTACAATATACATGAGCCTTTATTTTAATTCCTTGAAAAGACACCAAGATCCTGACGTAAAGCTGCGTATTGTGGTGCACACCTTTACTCTTAGCGTTGGAGGTAGAGAGGCAGAGGCAGGAAGATCTTGCTGAGTTTGAGTAAGTTCTAGGAAAGCCAAGACCACACTAAGAGACCTTGCCTCAAAAACAGAAAAGTAAACAGCAGCAAAACCCTGGTGTAACTGTTGTCTTAGAATTTTCTGTCTAAAGGACTACAAATAGGGCTAGTAACAGTTACTGATACTAATGATACTAGCTACCAAACCACATGACCTGAGACCTACAAGGTGAAGATGTCCTCTATCTCCACATGAGTGTCAGACACACATGTACTCCCCCACTACACACACACACACACACACACACACACACACACACACACACACTAAAAAACTACAAAGAAATATAACGACAGTGAAGCATTCCCAACTTTTTACAGGTTTAGTTTCACTTTAAGGTCCCTTTCTGAGCTGGGTGTGCTGCACACCTGTAATACAGGGGCTCGGAAGTGATCTTTGCACAGTCTGAGGTCAAACCTCAAAACAAAAGAACAATAATGATCTTTATTACTAGGTAAGAAACAAAACAACCCCCCTCCTTTAATGACATGTGATATACCATCATGCTGCATATAGTAAAAATGCTCAACACACTGAATGATGTACACACCTGAATGCTCGACTGAGTGTCCTGTATTCTCAGAAATGCAATATATCATTTAACCAAATCATCCTTCCCTCTGATCCCTAAAGACAGGGTCTCAAATAGCCCAAGATGACCTTGAACTTGAGTGCTGGGATTACATGTGTACCTACCATGCTCAGTTGCTGCTGTGCTGGAGATCAAGTAAGTCAGACAGGCACTCTCCAGGCCACAGTCCACAAGACCTGGGATGTTTGAATTGTCTTGATTTATTTGTTTTAGATGTGGTTTCACTTTACTATTTACTATACCTTTCCATGTTTGGCTGTATTTAGATACACGGATGACTAATGATGTGTTACAAGTTGTGGACATATCTAGTATAGTAACTTGATGTACAAATTCAGAGCCTAGAAGCAATAAGGTAGATGTGACATATTGCTGGGATGTACGGGAGGCTCTCATGGCACCTAAGTTTAAGTATATCCAAGCATGCTAGGCCCTGGTTAGCAGTTGCCTCTCATAGCGAGTGAGTGAGTGAGTGCGTGCGTGCGTGCGTGCGTGGAGCGAGAGGGAGAGGGAGAGGGAGGGAGGTGGTAGAACTGAACCTAGAACTTCAAGCCTGCTAGGTCTTGGCTAGCAGCTGCCTGCTTACAATGAGGAAGTGACTAAGTAAACCACAACTCTTGCACCTTGTGTTGCTTCTTGTACCCAACTCACACTTTCCACATTAGCTATGCAAAAAAAAAAAAAAAAGTGTTTCTAACCAGCTTCAAACTTCTCATTTAGGCAAGGATGACTTTGAATTTCTGGTCCACTTGCTTCCACCTTCTAAAGGCTAGGATTACAGAATGCCTTTATGTGCTACTGGGTAAAGGCCCAAATTCAGTACTTCATATACAGTAGGCAAGCACTTTACAAACTGAGCTACATCCAGAGAGAGAGAGAGAGAGAGAGAGAGACAGAGAGAGACAGAGAGAGAGACAGAGAGACAGAGACTTCCTTGTCATTTCCATCCTCCACTGATCTACAACCCTGACCTTTACAGCAGAAGCTGGGTGTGGTGCTGCACGCCTTTGATCCCAGCACGCAGTAGGCAGAGGCAGGTGGAGCTCTGTGGTTCAAGGCTAGCCTGGTCTACAAAACAAGTCCATCACAGTCATCAATGGTTACACCGAGAGGGAAAAAAAGCAGGTTTTACACTTTCATCTGAACTAGTCATCTGGCTCCAATGCACATGTTTTATGTCTTCTCGGGATATACAACTCTACTACTATTTTAATAAATATGCTTATTTCCAAATTCTGCCTTTTCTTCTGACTCTACTCCCTTTAGTATCTGCACCCATGCAGTGTGGTAGTCATTTGGCCTTCTTCCACCTCCCATTCTAAAGTTACTGCTCCTGGGAAGTTTCCTGGCAATGGTACCAAGTGACATTCACTACTATGCAAGACTGTGGTTATGCTGGGGAAGTGGCTCTGCTTGAGTAGAACATGTGCCTAGACTCTTCTCTCCCACCACTTTCAGGACTTCTTTTCCCATACACCTATCTTCTTGCCTTGTTTAGCGACCACAGGTTTAGTATCCTATCCACTGAAGCTTGGTGGCCCCAGGACTTTCTTAGAATGGACTATAAATAGAATTTCTGGCTCCATAACTTCTAGGGCTTTACATGATGCTGGAGTCTGCTCCAGAAAAAAAAAAAAAATCAATCCCAATTTACATTCCAATTATCAGTATAAGACAGTGACACACTCAAGAGTTATCACACTAGACAGCATATGAAGCTGGGGGAGAGGGGATAGTCAAACTGTGTTAAACATCCTTGTGACTATCAAAGCCTTTAAAATGCATTCTTGGCAAACCACTAGTTTCTACCACAAGAACTAAGCATGTCAAATAGCACAATGCCTGTAACAATCCACCCCCACCTTACTTTACTGGAACTTGTTGGTCCTCAGCAACGAATGTGGCAAATGTCTTTCTTTATTCTGGAATTAATAAAATCTCATGTAACCACATCTACAATGGAACATGTATTGGAGGTAGCCTGAATCCATGTTCCTAAACCACTGTCACTCATATTTGGCTCCTGAACAAATTATCTATTTCCTTTGAGGTAAGAGGTATGGTTTTTGCATGGATAAAGTATCAGCTTAATGGAGAAATCTTGCTCATTCAGTTTACAATCTTTTCATTTTATTTTTGTTATCTTTTTTGAGGCAGGGTGTGATACAGCCTGGGTTGGCCTCGGTTCCTATGTTGTAGAGGCTGACCTTGAACTCCTGATCCTACTACCTCTGCCTCTGAAGTGATGAGATTATAGGCTTGTGCCATCACACCAGCTAACAATCTTTTCACCACCATGTGGCCGAATTGCTTTTAATATAACTTAAATTTTTAAATTGAGAATTATCAGTAAAAGACATAAAATTCTTATATACATGATGTAAGAACAGTAAGAAAAAGACAAATTTTTCATCAACTAATCAAGATATCTACATGCAAAAGGATGAAACTGAGAGCAGCTGAGAATGCTCAGAGGCAACCAGTTGGGTGATAAACCTAGGACACCTGAGTTCGAGCCCGGGGATCCACACGGTAGGAGAGAACAGGCTCCCACAAGTTGTCCTGGCCTTCACATACACATGCAATGCTGTGGCACTCATATACCCATGTACACATACACACTCATACATACATTTAAGACAAATGGGTGAGAAAAAAAAGGGCAAGCTTGATAGCATATGCCTTTAATCCCAGCACTTGATAGCACATGCCTTTAATCCCAGCACTTGATAGCACATGCCTTTAATCCCAGCACTTGGGAGGCAAGAACAGAAGATCTCTGTGATTTCAGGCCAGCCTGGTTCACACAGTGAATTCTAGAATAGGAAAAAAAAAAAACAAACAAACAAAAACCAAAACAAACAAACAAAAAAGGCAAAACAATACATATTTAAGTAGTCAAATTCATAGAAAGAGGAAAGGAAAGAATAAAATATGGACTTGAGTGTTTAATGAGCAGTTTCGTTTACGGACGAATGTACTGTTTTAATTAACTGGATGCAGGTGCGGAGAGGCAACATCTAGAGGAAGTTAAAACAGAAAAATAACTTGAACTCAAGAACTGGAGACCAGGTGTGGCAACACAGCAAGTCCCACCCTAGGTTAAGTAACTTATGTCATATACATTTTACACAATTAACTAAAAGGAGTCAACTGGGGCTGGAAGGCCTAATGAATGGTTAAGGGCATTTGCTATTACTGAGGACTGGATTTGGTTGCCATCACCCACATGATTGAGTCTACTCCAGTTCCAGGGGATCTGACCAACAACAACCTTCAGGGACACCAGACATACATACATGGTGCACATACACACACGCAGGCAAATCTTCATACACATAAAATAAATACATCGTTTTAAAAGTTTAAATAAGGGGCTGGAGATGGATCAGTGGTTAAGAGCACTTGTGGCTCTTGTATAAGACCCGGGTTCAGTGCCCCAAACCACTGGGTTCAGTGGTGGTTCATTAAGTATCTGTAACTCCAGTTCTAATGCTTTTTTCTGACCCCTGCAGCCACCAAGCACACACATGGCACACATACATACATTCAGCACGCAAAACACTCATACACATAAAAACAGTAAAATAAAATAGCCTAAAAGAAAAGGTTGTAAACAGCTGAAAATCAACTATGAGCCTCAAGATTTTAGAGGAACTTGAATGTGCAACTGGAAAGCTCTAGAGAAGGAGACAGATACAAGTAACCGTCCAGTTCTCCGTTAGTGAACTAGTATTACTAAAGATACTCATCTATAATATTTGTTAATTGCTGAAATGAGTTTTTCTTTTTCTCTTCTTTTTTAGACTGGGTCTCTCATATCTCACACTGGCCTTGGCAATGATCTTCCACCTTCCAAGTGTTGGGATTACAGACTCCTGCCACCCAGTCAAGTTAATGGCTTCTGGTAATAGGACCCAAGGTTTCCTGCATGTTCAGCAAGTACTCAACCAATAAAGTTACAACCATAGCACCAAAAGTGGATATTTTTAAACGTGAGATTTACTACATATGATAACAGCATAATAATCCTAATTGTGTAAGAGAGAAAGACATGCTTTTTGGCTGTCTGACCCATCTTAACCACTGAGCCATCTCTCCAGCCCAAGTCCCATCAATTTTAAGCCAACCCCTCTAGGATCCTTTTGGTTTGTCAGCAGTGCTGAGGACTAAACCCTGGGCTCTAACAAGCAATTAAAAGTTGACTCAATACTTATTTCGTACTAGATACGGTACGACCTTTTCAAAAGTGGGAGAAATATGCAGCATCACCATCATCTGCACAAGCTCATGCCTGCAGCTCTATAGTAGTCACTAACACTCAAAGAACTGGGAATACTGAAAATTTATTAAAAACAAACAAACAAAACCCCTCCAGGCTGGGCATAGTGATGCACATCTTTAATCCCATCTCTCAAGAGGCAGAGGTAGGCAAATCTCTGTGCAAGAGGCCAGTCTGGTCTACGCAGAGACCCTGTTTAGAAAACAAAACTGGGGCTTAGTGGTTAAGAGCACTGACTGTTCTTCCAGAGGTCCTGAGTTCAAATCCCAGCAACCACATGGTGGCTCACAACCATCTGTAATGGGATCCGATGCCCTCTTCTGGTGTTGTCTGAAGACAGCTACAGAGATAATAAATAAATCTTTAAAAAAAACAAAACAAACCCCTCCATATTCCTTGGCAAGTGCCAGTCTTCCTGTTTCTATGTGCAGTATCATTTTATAATATATTGTTTGAGAAGAGCAAAATGAAAGTATGTTATTGGCAGCAAAGCAGACAAACAGACGAGAGAGAACTCAAGAAATACAGCCCTATACATATGACTACTGACTCTCACAAAACCAAGTTAATGGAGAAAGGGTAATGTCTCAACAAATAGTGTTTAATCAGAAACTCGATTTTTACAAAAGTAATGTCCACTTATGCCTCACACCAAATATAAAAATTCAAATGGACCATATACCTGAATTTAACTATAAAATCTCTGGAAGGGATCATACAAGGTTATCTTAATGTTCTTAAGGTGAGAGGACTTTTTTAGACAAATGATTAAAAGTGCAACCCAAAGGAAAAGTGGAAAAATTGAATTTAAACAAAATTATGAATTTATGTTCTTTGACTTAACTGTTAAAAAAGCAAAAGGAGAAGAAAATCTTTTAGAGTAGCAATACCTTAAAAAGTAGCCATGCCAGTGTCTGTCAGGAAGCATTGCTGATGGGAGTGTAAAATGATACAACCTGTCAAGGGACCAAGCTATTACATTTTATCCACACACAGAATGTTCACAGCAGCTCAATTAATACATAGTACCCACAAACTAGAAACACCCAAACATTTATCAACAGCTGAATAAATAGAAAAATTATAGTATATCCATACCAAGAAGCCAACTATTTATTTGTATGACACAAATTTCAAAATAATTATGCTGAGTGAAAGAGGTCACACAGATTCATGATTGTGCTTACATGAAATCCTAAAAAATGCAAGCTACGAGCTGGAAAGATGGCTCAGTGGTTAAGAGCACTGGCTGTTCCCCTACATGGTGACTCACAAACTCCAGTTCCAGGGTATCAGCCCTCTTCTGGCCTCTTTGGGCACTACATACACTTGTGAATAAGACACGCAGTCAAAACCTATACACATATAAAATAAATAAAATTTAACTTGGAGAGAGAGAGAGAAATTAGGTAGCCGAGAGTAGTATGCTCTGTAAGGATACTTTGAAGGCACAGGCACTGCAACTTTCTAGCCAGCCTGGTCTACATAACAACCCAGCCAAGAAAGAAGAGCAGCAGTAAAAAAGTCATGGTACAGAGCACAAAACCAGAACGCTTGGTGGTTTGTGACAGAATTCACTAAGTCTAGCATGCTTTGGCAAGTGTTTTATGGCTGAGCTACATTCACAGCCCCAAAGAGAACTACTTTACGGATGCTCTTGCCCCCTAAGGATGAGCTGGCTGGAAACCTATAGTGAATTCAAGGTTAGTCTGAAGCACACGATACCATCCTGGGCTCAAATCAAAATGAAATAAAACAAAGCACGGGTCTTATTGCTAGCAAGATGGCTCAGTGGGTAAAACTGCTTGTCACTAAGTTGGAAAACCTAAGTTTGATCGCTGAGACCTACACTGTACAAGAACACTGACTCATGAAAGTTGTCCTCTGACTTGAGCACGGTGGTGTACTACATATTCAAACACACAACACACACTCTTTTTTTTTTTTTTTTTGGTTCTTTTTTTCGGAGCTGGGGACTGAACCCAGGGCCTTGCGCTTCCAAGGCAAGCGCTCTACCACTGAGCTAAATCCCCAACCACACAACACACACTCTTAATAAAAAGGTAATTAAGGGCTGGAGAGATGGCTCAGAGGTTAAGAGCACTGGCTGTTCTTCCAGAGGTCCTGAGTTCAAATCCCAGCAACCACATGGTGGCTCACAGCCATCTGTAATGAGATCTTCTATCCTGCAGGTGTACATGCAGGCAGGATGATATATATATATTTTAAACCTTTAAAAAAAAGGTAATTAAATTTTTAAAATAAGTTTTAGCAGACAAGTAGATGTGCTAAATGACTTCCAAAATTTCTTTCTTACTTCAAACGCAAACTTCTACAATTATGGAAATACAGCTTTATTTTTCCCAGGAGCATGAATTCAAATAACTTTATATATATATATATATTCAATATAATAAAAACATAGTTGGGCATTGTAATGCATGCCTGTAATTCTAGCACTTGGGAAGGCAGGAGGATCGAGAATCAGCTTGAACTAAGTAAGAATTTGCCTTAAAATAAAAGAGGAAAAATAAACACAATTTAAGTACAAAATAAGCAGATAGTTAAGCTTAAAAAAAACTTTATCTAGACTAATCTATGGGGCTGGTGAGGTGGCTCAGCGGCTAACGTGCGCACTGCTCTTGTAGAGGACCTGAACTACTTTATCCTAACATCCACTCTTCTGGCTCTCGGGAGTATACAAAATAAAACCTGTTTTTGTATTTGTTTGGAGACAGGGTTTCTCTGTGTTTCCCTGGCTGTCCTAGAACTCACAGTGATCCATCTGCCTTGGGGTTCTGATTAAAGGCAGGTACCACCATCACTTGGCCTAAAAGCCTTTTGAAGAGAGAAAGACCAATCTATTGATTGCAAAAGGCAGAATTTATTATATCCACGACAAGCATACACACACATTTATTGGAAGCTAGGGACATACTTCAGTTTGTAGAGTGCTTGCCTAACATCTAAGAAGCCCTAGATTATCCCCAGCTCTGAAAAAAAAGAAAATAAAAAAAAAAATTAAAAAAAAAGAAGCCCTAGATTTGCTCCCCAGTACTCCGTAAACCAGGTATGCTGATACAGTCTCTGTAATCCCAGCAGTGGGAAAATTGGAGAATATTAGGAGTTCAAAGTTTAAGACCAACTTGGGCTACATAAGACACTGCCTCAAAAACAAAACAAAAGGAAACAAAAACCTCTTTTAGCCAGGCATAATGGTATATATGTTTATCATAACCTCAAAATGTAGAGACAGAATGTAGAGTAGCAAGTTCTAGGATAGCCTATGCTACGCAGCAGAATACTGCCTAAAAATCTTTTTTTCTTTAAAAGAAATTTAACATACTGGGTACTTATCTTTTATCCAACACAATGGAATGGGCAACAACACCTGGTCCCAACTGCTCTACCCCACCAACTATACCAGCAGCTATCTCTAGAAAACAATACAGATCTGTAGAATGATTGAAGGTGAACAGGAATTGAAATGGAAGATTTTAGTGCAAACTCCTAATCAGAGGTACAAGTGCATGTTCTCTAGTTCACAATGACTAGGCCTTCCCAAGCATGACATTTTCTCCCCACTGCTAGATGGTTATGAGGAAATGTGCTCTAAATTAACATTTGCATTTGTAAGTCCTTTAATGTAGAAATCAAGATTTCACTACAAAGAAAAGCCAAATTAAAAGAGTAAGCACAACTCACGTAAACAAGCAATCTTAGTTAAATTAGTAGTGAGGCTTCCATTGGGATAGGCATTTACTCTAGAGGGGTAAATGATAACTCACCAGGGGCACAAATACAATATTAACACTTACTGTTAAATAACATCTTAAAAATCTTGGGACTGGGGATTTAGCTCAGTGGTAGAGCGCTTACCTAGGAAGCGCAAGGCCCTGGGTTCGGTCCCCAGCTCCGAAAAAAAAGAACCAAAAAAAAAAAAAAAAAAAAAATCTTATCCCTGAGGGCTGGGGATGCAGGTGAATTGACAGAGAGGATTTGTCAAGCCTGCACAAGGCTCTGGGTTTGATCTCTAGGACCACAAAAACAGGCGTGGTAGCTGACTGCTATAATCCTAGCTATCTAGATTCAAGTGGGAGTCTGAGGCAACCTAGTCTACAAAGTGAGTTCCAGGTTAGCCTGGACCAGAGTGAGAGGAACTCAAAGTGGCTGTGACCTAGATAAGCACAAACCAGACAAAATCCTGGCATGGAGGAGGGAAGTAGGCACCAAGTACTGTCCTTATTTGATGGGCTAGTGGCAACTGAGGGCAATTGGAAGAACCAGTTTTTCGTAAGATTGACCCCTGGAAGTAGGATGTAACCCTTGGTAGACAGATCATGTCCACCCAAGAGTATCTAGGCAGCACAAATTGGACTGTATGGGGGAAAAAAGACACAAAGCTGGGTGGGTGTGAAGGTGGGAGAAGAAATTTGGGAATTTTGGGGTGATGAATGACCAAAATATATTACATGGATAAAATATTTTAAAAGAATATTTTAAATATCTAATTTACATAGAAATACTCAAGTTACTTCAGTGCAAAGTTACAAGATGAGAACATGTTTTTAACATGGAAACTATTAAGTTTAAAAGCACCAAACTGGCAAGGATACATAAGGAATAAGGATTCACAAGCATGACTGGGGGACATAGAGATTCAAGTTATTGGTAGACTAATATCTACCTACATTTAAAAAAGGATTTTTTATTGTTTTATGTATATAGATGTTTTGCCTGCGAATATATCCATGCACTGTGTGCATGTGTGTGTGAGTGTTGAGTGTGTGAGTGTGTGTGCATCCGTGAAGATCAGAAGAGGGCATCAGATCCCTTGAAGCTGCAGATGGTGTGACCTACCATGTGCTGGGAAATGAACTCAGATTCTCTGGAAGAGCAGCAGTCAGGGCTCTTTAATTACTGAGCCATCTCTCCAGCTCCCATTAACATTTTTTTTAATCTAGGAATTCATGTTGCAGATATAAATAACCTTATTTAAAAGGGTTTCTCTGAAATATCTGTAGTAACCACTGAAAAGCAACACAGACTGTTAAATCACGGTGCTGTCTATCACATGTGACAACTCATCCACGCCTGTAAGCCCAGCACACAGGAGGTAGAAACAGGAGGATCATAACTCTAAGGAAGAGCCCCAGGCCAATGTGGCCTACAATGAAACCCTTCTCAAACAAAACAAACAAGATGGTGGCTTGTGAAATGATTCTGTGGGTAGGGACACCTACCGCCGAGTCTGATAATATGAATTCAATTGGACTGACCCAGACAGTATTAGAGAGAGCTACTCCACAAAGTTGTCCCTTGGCCTCCACACGTCCACATTCATTTTATGCACACATATACATAATACCTAAGTAAATCTTTTTTTTTTTAAGATTTTATTTTATTGTATATGAGTACACTGTAGCTGTCCTCAGACACACCAGAAGAGGGCATCAGATCTTATTACAGATGGTTGTAAGCCACCATGTGGTTGCTGGGATTTGAACTTAGGACCTCAGGAAGAGCAGTCGGTGCTCTTAACCACTGAGCCATCTCTCCAGCCCCCTAAGTAAATCTTAAGAAAAAAAATTAAACCAATAATTATTACATTTACTGCATTCCCATAAAATGCTAGGGACTACTCTGAAGTCAACCCCTTCCCGACACTTCCTTTCTAGCTGAGGAGTCAGGTCAGACAGTGACCTGAAAATAACTAGGAAGCACTATTTTAGAGAAGATAGCCAAGGCTGAAGGTATTGGTACTGGCTCAAACCTGAACATCTAGCTACACAGTGAGACCTGCCCCTCAAAACTAAAGATAGTTAACAAAGATCTCTGGAAGAGGTGACAGACGTTTGGTCTGAATGAACAAAGCACCTATGTTTTGGCAGTCTTCAGTCTTACACAGTCTTAGTGGTGCTTCCTATTTGTAATTAAAAATGACCAGACAGTGGGGTGCACAGAACGAAACAGCACCAGCAGTGCTTTCGGAGAACAGAAGAAACAATGGTCCCACAGCAGACATTGCAACCAAAGTTTCCTTTGCTTAAGGGTCACTCCATACAATGTTTGGATTACACAGGCCACACAGCTTGCTTCTGCTTAGAGAACAACTTGACATGTAATTTCTATCAGATATCTCTCAAGAGAAAGCAGCAGCAGAAGAAAAGCTGATGTGTTTGAAATTACTTGTTTGCAGGTCAAGCAGATGCTTCAGTGAGCAAAAGCACCTGCCACACAAGCCTGACAACTTGAGTTCAATTCCCAGAGTTCCTGGTGAGAGGAGAGCAGACTCTGAAAGCTGTCCTGACATCCACACACCAAGGTAATGACATGAGCACACTTATGCTCAGAAATGTACACATCACACAAGATGAAAACTGCACAATAATGAAGTTTTCAAGTATGTCTGTGTGCTGAGGCTAGAACCCAGAACCCTGTGGCACACTACACAAACTTTGTTCTAGTTACCAGCAGCCTGATTTTTTAATTGTTTTAATATACTGAAAACATTAAGCTCAGGGCTGGAGAGATGACTCAATGGTTAAGAGGACTCAGGTTCAATTCCCATCACCCACATGGCAGCTGACTAGTATCTGTAACTCCAGCTGCACGGCATCCAACACACTGACACAGCACACATGAAGATGAGACACTAATACACATAAAATAAAAATAAATCTTAAAAAACGTACAGTAAATCTTTAAAATAGGAAGAAAACATGAATCTCAAGAATCTCCATGGTTACCACACTCTCTCCCATCTCAGCATCACTGCTGTCCTATTCATTTGCTAACTCAACTCTTCTGCTTTTTTTAGTTTTCTATCTTACCAATGAAGACTAGAGAGTCAGATGCTGGAGTGAAAGCCTGCTAGCTCAGAGAGGCACAGAAAGCACCCAGCTGACCTTCCTCTTCAGTCAACATGCCACCTCAATCTGTCTCACAGTGTCAAAAAACCTTCAAACTCATGCCCCTCCCTCCTGCTTCCTGTACGTCTATCTGTCCTCCTGACTCCCTCTAACTGGTTTTTTTCTTAGTAATCCTATGTTTACTTCCTGTCAACTGGTTGCTAGCTCTGCCTCTTGACCTTATCTTCACTTCACTTATTAATACTGTTTACAGAATTCAAGCAAAACCTCTTGGATTAAAGGTGTGTGCTAAGGTCGAGCCACACAACTAAAAGGGTTTTTTCCCCCAGTAAATAACAATCTTGGTGTTTACAATGTGATGGAATATCTGCAACATTCCACAATACTAAAATGCTTCTTTTATTATCTGCCTATCCTTACTAACACCACAATGTGTACAGTGAAATGTGTGCATTATATAAATTCAGGCTAAAACTGATAATGTCCCTCAGAAAGTGGTAAAGGACTTAAGGTTCTTGCCCCTTCCAAATACCACACAGTTCCTACCCTATAGCTCATTCAATACATTACTTGAGATAGGTGGTGGGGTCAGAAGACAGCTCAGCAGTTAAGAGAGCTTGCTGCTTTTTCAAAGTACCAGGACGTAGTCACCTCCAGCCCCAGGACAGGATCTAACACTATCTTCTGGCCTCCTTGAACACTCACATGCATTCGAGAGCATGAGCACGCCCACACACACTAGGACAATTTTTTTTAATATCATTTATATATCAGCACTGCACTGCACAGCACTAAACACAAAGCACAAAAAGAGCCTTGTGCAGTGGCTCACACCAGTAATCCTAAAACACACCCAGAGGCAAAGGTAAGTGTGGCTAGCCTGGCCTACACAGCCAGTGAGGGTGTGGGTGGGGGTGGGGCAGATAACAGAAAAATATGCTCTACAGGTAATTTTTTTTTTTTCGGAGCTGGGGACCGAACCCAGGGCCTTAGCGCTCTACCACTGAGCTAAATCCCCAACCCCTACAGGGAATTTTAAAATCTCAACCATAGATAAAGGCAATCAAAGAGCAAGAAACTTGTGAAAATAAGGCTACAGATAGGAGGAAGCTAACTAAAATATAGACAGCAAGAAAAGTAACAGCTGATACTACATGCAAAGTGTCAAAAAACAAACGGAAGAGGTCAGTGGTAAACACTTGCTAAGCACTGGTTAAGTTAAGTAACTTCCTGCATTAGCCCACACTTGTAATCCTACCATTTGTAAAGTAGGGGCACAAAGATCCTAAGTTAAAGACCAGGCTGGTATACAGAGTCCTACCTGGTGTATACAGGTGTATATAACAGTGACCCTGCCTTTAAAAGCCAGTCCTGCAGGGTCATGTGTGACACATTCCTATAATCCCAATAGTGTTAATATCACTAGATAATGAGTTTAGATGTAAGTTTTGTTGTTTGAGACAGGTTCTCCTGCACCCCAGGCTAGCCTCAAACTGACTTTGTATCTGAGGCTGATCTTGAACTTCTGATCCTGAGTACACCATACCCAGTTTAGTGGATTCTGGGTATTGAACCCAGGGCTTCAGGCATTCTACCAACAGACCACATCCTACCCTCAAACTTAAAGATGTTAGCTTCTGGCCTCCACATTCAGAGTACTAATTAGTACAGGTGGGCATCCCCATACCCAGGGCTTCTTGCACAGCAGGCAAACATTCTACTAACTGAGTTGCACCCCCAGACCCTTTTCAGTTTTGTTTGTTTTTTGAGAGGTCTAATATAGCCCAGGTTGACTCCAAACTCTTGATTCCCCTGCCTCCACCTCCCACGTGCTGGAATTCAAGTGTGAGCCAGCAGAACCAGCATGAGACTCTCAACAGCCCATGTGAGGTAGGCGGTAGTGGCGCTTGCCTTTAATTCCAGCCCTCAGAAAGCAGAGGCAGGTGGATTTCCCAGGGCTACAAACCCTGTCTTGAAAACAAACAAACCCACCCGAATAGTGGGGACTAGGATAATGTGTTTTGCTAGATGAGAGCTAAAACCAAGCTGGAGCTGAGGTTGTAAGCTGTTTCCTTCAAAGCTGAATCTGGACGACTCAGACAATTCAAGTGTTTGTTTTTTAAGACTGTCTTAGTCCTCACAGTGTATTTACTTAGAATATAATAAATACACCAGTACATTCAAATGGCAAATAAGCAAACTGAGTAACAGAAAAAAAAAGGGGGGGGGGTTGGGGATTTAGCTCAGTGGTAGTAGAATGTTTGCCTGCTGTGTAAGAAGCCCTGGGTATGGGGATGCCCACCTGTACTAATTAGTACTCTGAATGTGGAGGCCAGAAGCTAACATCTTTAAGTTTGAGGGTAGGATGTGGTCTAGGCAAGCGCAAGGCCCTGGGTTCAGTCCCCAGCTCCGAAAAAAAAAAAAAAAAAAAAAAGTCCAAGTCCATAGAGCTAATTTAAATGAAGTCAGAAAGGCACCCTTCTCCACTTTTTTGGTTAGTCAAAAATATCAAGGGGAAAAGTCCCCAAATAATACTTTATTACCTTTTAAATGACACACTGATTTAGGTAATGTGATGAAATCTTGGGCTACCCATCTCTGCCCCACTAAGGACATATCCACATAGTTAGGATCTGCTAATGTGTTAGCTATTGAGAGGCCAGCTCAATTATTACAGAGCTTGTGTTCAAATAATCCTTATACAGCAGCTTAAAGCTAGTAAGCAAGCCATAAGAAGCCATCTTTCAGTTTATTTCACCTTAGGCACTTAGTCGTTTCACATCACCACAGGAAGGATACACAGGAAGACATCTTGAGAAAGAAACATTCACACAGCCTCCAGCACCGAATACTGTTGTGACTGTTATTCTGTGATGTCACTGTGATTTCAAAAAATGGCAGCCCATCCATCCATCCATCCATCCATCCATCCATCCATCCATCCATCCATCCGTATTTGTGGGAGCCGAGGTGGGAGGCACATGTGAAGGTAAATTTGCTGGAGGTCAAGGATTGCTTTGGGGAGCTGTTTTCTCTTACTATGTTCTAGGGACCAGCAATTGATTTTCCTCTCTGAGGCATCTTGCCTGCCCCATGGGTAAATGTGGGGATGAGGTGGGAAGTGGAGGACATGGAAAACAGTTTGTAAGGAGATTCATTTTAGACATCTGTCTGGGACAGTCTTGGATACATACCCTGCCCATAGAGAGCTAATTATTATATGGCCTATTTGACTTAGAACCCTTTTACTCAATAATCAATCCAAAAAGATATATACAGTGTTTAGTTTAACTATTAAAAAAATCTAGGGGGGTTGGGGATTTAGCTCAGTGGTAGGGCGCTTGCCTAGGAAGCACAAGGCCATGGGTTCGGTCCCCAGCTCGGGGGGGGGGGGGGGGGACTAAAAAATCTAGGTGGCTGGAGAGATGGCTCAGTGGTTAAGAGCACTGACTGCTCTTCCAGAGGACCTGAGTTCAAATCCCAGCAACCACATGGTGGCTCACAACCATCTGTAATGGGATCTGATGCCCTCTTCTGCTGTGTCTGAAGACAGCAACAGTGTACTTATATATAATAAATAAATCTTAAAAAAAAAAATAAATCTAGGAAGTTGAGCTGGACATGGTGATGCAAGCCTTTTTTTCTAGCACTTGTGAGAGGAGCAGGTATATGAGTTTCAAGATGGCCTGGTCTAGTAGCCAATTTGAGGCCAGCCAAAGCTACACAGCCAGACACTATCTCAAAAACAAAACAAAACAAAAACTATCTGCAACATTACTATAAGTCTAGAATTTAAAAGTGTGTAACATATTTACTCATAAAATTACTTTGTCTGGTAAGTCTTTAATTACCTCCCTACTAATTTCTTATATGGTAAATGAAATTCAATTAAAAAGCCTTCAAAAATAGAGCCACCATTTCTAAGATTTTCAGAATGTCTTAAAAATTCCTTCATTCCTTCATCCATTAAGGGGCATGCAAGAGTGTGCATGTGGAAGTCAGAGGACAGCAGGGGTCAATCTCAGGTCATCAGGCTCAGCAGCAAGCATTTGTATCCACTGAATCACCTTGCCAACACAGTATGAGCATTTTGGTTTCCCTAGATATAGCAAAAAAATTAAGACATCGATTTTTCAACATTAACAAAAAGTATAGCATTAAACTTTTATTTTTAAAAGTTACTTAAAAAAACCATTTATGTGCATATGTGTGGTATCATGGAGGTCAAAGGACAACTTTTAGAAATTGGATCTCTTTCTCCAAATGGAAGGTGGAGGCCAGCATATCTTCCATGTTTGTTCTTCACCTTATACCAAGGCAGGGTCTCTGATGAGCATCCCTGAACCCAGAATTCCTGAGCCAGAAAGGCAGCTCAGCAGTTAAGAGCACTGGCTGCTCTTTCAGAAGACCTGAACTGGGTTCGATTCCCAGCCTGCATGACAGCTAACAAATGTCTATGACTCCAGTTCCATGCATGCAGGAAAAACACCAAAGACACATAAAAATAAATGAATCTTAAACAAAACAAAGAGTTCCTATTTTCTTTTTTTTTAAAGATTTATTTTATTTATATGAATACACTGTAGCTGTCTTCAGACACACCGAAGAGGGATGGTTGTGAGCCACCATGTGGTTGCTGGGACTTGAACTCCGGACCTCTGGAAGAGCAGGTCGGTGCTCTTAACCACTGAGCCATCTCTCCAGCCCAGAGTTCCTATTTTCACATAGTCTAGCCAGCCAGTTTCCTCGGGGGAACTCTTGTCTCTGCTTCCCTGGAGTTGGAATTACAGATGAGACACCACATTCACCAGGCTTTTAAGCCGCTTTAGATAGATGCATTATTTTCTTCCTTTCTCTTTTCCTTCTTTCTTTTTTTAAGAGAGGGTCTGTCTCACTATGTATTTCTAGGTGCCCTGAACTCACACTAGGTAGATGTTCTGGAACTCACAGAGATTTGCCTATCTAACTCCTGGGATTAAAGGCTGGTTTGAGGTAGACATATTTCTTATAAGGTAACAGCATGTTACAATTGTAGGCACAATTTAAGTTTTTAGAACAACATTTCTTCTCTTTTCTTAGAGATGGAGTCTCACTGAATAGACCTAGATGCCTTGGAACTCACCACATAGACCAAGCTGGCCTTAAACTCACAGAGGCCCACTTGCCCCTACTTCTGCCTCAAGAATGCTGGGATTAAAGTATGTACCACCACACCCAGGCTAGGATGACATTTCTAAATAAATACCTGATGAGAACAATCTGTAATAGTAAACACTGCAGGAGCAGTCAGCCCTTTTCTTTGGTGTACTAACCACCAATCTTTATGTAGTATGTGCCCCCAGCTCCTCATCTTCAGCATTCAATCAAACAATAAAGCATGTCTTATTCTGCCTTTCAAATGTGGAACCAACGTCAGGCACTGGTGGCACATGTCTAATCTCAGCTCTCTAGAAGCAGAGGCGGGTGGAGGTTTAAGGTGAGCCTGGTCTATAGAGCTAGTTCCAGGGCAAAGAGCTAGTTCCAGGGCAACCAAGGATAAGCAAAGGGGGAACCAAGAAAACTATTCAACTAACCTAATTAAAGGTCTAATTTTTCCAGAATACATATGTACAGCATATTCTGACAAAATCCAATCTGACTGGCTACATTCACCCTTTAATTTTTGCTGGCAGATAACGTAAGCTTCAAAGCTCTGCTCAAAATCCACAGTTGTTTTCCTACCTCCACCCTCTCTGCAATTACTTCCCTCTTCTCCCACAGCATTCTGTGTTCCTTCTCAGCTCCACCTCTGTCACCCTTGCTCCAGGCCCTCCCAGGATTCACTTATAGCCTGAGGTTCTACTCTATCCAAAGTGGCAT
Source organism: Rattus norvegicus (assembly GCF_021556685.1). Classification (NCBI taxonomy): domain Eukaryota; kingdom Metazoa; phylum Chordata; class Mammalia; order Rodentia; family Muridae; genus Rattus; species Rattus norvegicus. The sequence continues at coordinate 140,792,083 of NC_141538.1, forward strand.
CTCCCAGTTCTCAATACCCACTACATTCATTTTTTTTTCTGTCATTCTCACTAGGTTGTCCCATGAAGTCTCCTTACACTCTCTGCATGACATTTTTTTTTCTCATCACTATCAAAATTGCACTAATTGTCATTTCTCTTTTTTTGGGGGGGGGCAGTGTGTGTGTGGTGTGAAATGTCTACTTGAGAAGAATATCACTGTAGCCTAGCCTAAGAGATCATTATAATGTCCAGGATGTCCTTGAACTTCCATAAATCTTTCTGGCACCACTCTAAGGGTTGGCAAAAATTGGTTGAATAAATTCCTGTCCTAAATAAGAATGATGATCATTACTAGTAAAGTAGACAACAATGGGAATGCTGAAGATTGTCCACACAAGAACTGACATGATCTAATGAATGGAAAAGATTAGCAGAGACAAAATTCCAAATAGACAAAGTTCTGGGTCAAAGAGTGGTACACAAACGACTCAAAAGGAATAACTAATTCTGTCCAGGACCAATAAAGTAAATTGTTCAGTACCCCAGCTACCACTTTCTAACTCCACAATTTTTTCAGCACTCAATTGCTCATTAAGAATCCACGTACCAACATACCTCGATTATTTTGTATTCTCTAAGGGGCTCCAAATGAGGAGCAAAGGGATGACAGAAACCTGATAGTGCAAGTACTAGAAGCAGAAACAATAACGGCAAGCATTTACACTTGGAAGACACTTGAAAACATGGAAAAAAAAACAAAACAAAACTGCAGTGTGATCACGGAGACCAAACTTAAAAACACATCTGTCAGCATGTAGCCCCACAGATTGGGACCCGCACCGAAATGATCAATCACCCGACTGCCAAAAGAGGCTATTCTATATGTCTCTCTCCCGACCTCTTCCACTCAAGACTAATCTTCACTAGAGAGCTCACCAGCCCCATTCCTAGTAGTACGATCAGCAAATGAATACAAAACAGATCAAAGAATGGCATAAACATATCTTTCCACACCCGCCCACAGTGGCAAAAACAAAAAAACAACCAGCCAACCAAACGGCTCAGTAATCCCTAATCAGAAAGCTCTAGACGCCATCCAAGACCAACCGTCGTATCTTAGGGAAGCCAAAAGATGTGACTTCAAAGATAAGTCTCTGGCCACAACCCACCTCTGACTATTCAGAAAAACAAGGTTTTTCAGTTTGGAGATCAGCACACCACTCAAAAAAGCATCTCCCTGCAGGAACTGGCAATCGATCCCTCAGGGGGGCAGTGGCGCTCCAACCTCCGGGCCAAGACCCAGGCAAGAGCGACAGGGCACAGCCCTTCCAGGGAGCTCTCTGGGCTCTCAGTACCGCCCAGCGCAATCCGCCCCGGCAGTGACTGAAGTCGGGGTTATGGCAGAGCTGGGCCTGCCCGGCCTGGGGGCGCGGCGAGACACTGGGGTGGCGTTTTCCCCCCGTAGTCCCCGACCGTGGAGGCGGATCCTGGGTCTCTCCTCCAGGCCTCTTCGCCCCTCCACCCTCAGCCAGCTAGTCCACCCCTCACCTGGCAGAAGCTCCGGCAGTAGTTCAAAGATGAGACCTCGGACACCTCCTGCTCCCTCAGCTCGGTCTCCAGCTGCCAGAGACACGGTCGTAGGCCCGGGGCTCCCGACGCCGGAGATGCAGGGCGATGACCCCGAGCCATGGACTCAGTCTCGGTTCCGGCTCCCGCGGCCGCCGCAGCCTCAGCCCCGGCCCCAGCCCCGGCGGCGGCGGTGGCGTCTCCCTTTCCGTCCGCCATCTTCCCACGGCCCAGCAGCGCGTAGGCAACCAAACCACGTGATTCCGCATGGCCCCGCCCCCAATCGCCCGTGTTAGTGACGCACTCCCTGGCGACACTGGCGCCAATTTTATTACGTCACTAGGACGCCGAATGTTGGTCCTCTCAGAAGTCTCCACCGCAACCGCCCTAGCAACAGCTTAGCAACGGCGAGATTCTGGCGGCCCTGGGTTCTACAGGCCCTTCAGAGTCGAGGAGTGCAAAGGACCTGGAGACAATGGAGATAGGAGATTTCAGCCGAGCTGCCAACTGACGAGCAAAGGAAAGATAGCTTAGAAAGAAGCTTGGAGAAAAGCATCCCCGGTTGGAGGAAAATATTGCTAGGCTGAACTGAAAAACAAGCTCAAGGGAACTTGGTTTATAATGGGAATGACATTATTTACTAATCACTGGAAAAAGGATCAACCAAAATATATGACGTTGAGACAATTCTACTAAAAGAGGGGAAGAAAACCTTAAAAAAAGTTTTTGCAAGACAGGGATTCTCTGTGTGGGATCATTGTAGACCAGACTGGCCTTAAACTCAAAGATTCACCTGCGTCTGCCTCTCAAGTGCTAGAACTGGAGGTGTGCAGAGGCAGGCTGGATCTCTCTGAGTTTGAAGCTAGCCTGGTATACAGAACGAGTTCCAGGACAGCCAAGGCAAAGCCACTGTAATCCAGCACTTGAGAGACTGAACCAGGAGGAGATCATGAGTTCCAGGTCTTGGTGGGAGGGGACAAGAAAGAAATGCAAAGAAGAAAAGGGAGAAGGGCAAAGCGGTGTGGCTGGAGCCTAGTGGTGAAAACAGTGATATAGATAGATAGATAGATAGATAGATAGATAGATAGATAGATAGATAGATAGATAGAAATGATACAAGCAAGGAGAATTATAATGCGGAAGGAACTAGGGGACGTACAGGAGAAAAGTCCTTGAGAAGGACAGAGAAGAGAGCATCCAGAACACTGAGGGATACTCTCATTTCAACTGGAGGAAGTTTATAAATGATGGGTCTAGATGAAGATAAATGTATAATTTGATCATGGGAAATTTGAGAGCCATAACCTAAATGTTGCTTTCCACTCCATGAAATGTGAGTCATTATGCTGATTGGTTAGTTGTTTGTGACCTTAAAACAAGAACAGAGTCACCTGGGAGGAGGGAACCTCAATTGAGAAGTGCCTCAGTCACACTGACCCGTGTAGGCATGTCTGTGACATTTTTGTTTGTTGACCGAAGTGGGATGGCCCAGCCCATTGTGGGTGGTATTACCCCTGACCATGCGGCACTGGGATGTATAAGCAACACATAACTGAATATGAGCAATGAAACAAATCAGTGAGAAGCTTTTCTCCACCGTTCCTGCCTCTGCTCCTGCTTGAGTTACTGCCGTGATATCCCTCAATGATCAACTGGGACATGTAAGCCACACAAACCCTTCTCCAAGTTGTTTTGGGGCATTGTGTTGATCACAGTAATTAAAGGACAGTCATCAAGCTTCTGAGGAAAAACCAAACAAACTGTATTCAAGTTGTTTCAGAATGAGAAAGAGAGAGAGTTATATACTAGATAAATACAGGGAGACTCTAGGGTAGTGTTGAATGGCATTCATTTGTTCGACAAATATGCATTGACAATGTAATATGATTCTGGCTCTGCCCTATAAAACTAGTCCTAAATTTTGTATTCTTTTTGTTTCCTTGAAGTTATAATGCAACTAATTCATTTACACCTTTCTTTTGTCATACCCTGCCACATCCTGAGGGGTTTGGATTCTGGAACCCTGGCTAGGGGTGGCCAGGGAATGAACAAAAAGACACACAGACACACAGACACACACAGAGATCAGGTGGAGTTCTCTAGGACTACAGCTTTCACTGCAACCTGCAATCTGAACATGTTTATAAGATACAAGCTCAGAGTGAGAGGTTAGCTAGTCTCTATAGGAGGTGTCTCTATAGGCCAGCAGTCTCAGGCTATAAACATCCGGGAGGAGGAAACTGCAGTTGCTAGTCTTTACATACACTGATCAATTGTTCTTAAACACGTAGACTCCTGATTTCTCTTGAGCTTGGTTCATATGGGTAATAGCTTTGCTAATTTTCCGTAGACCAATTAGTCTTGGAGTCTTTGGCAGGCTTTGCCTATGTCAAAAGATACATCTTCTTGGGACTTCACTCACTTAGAGCATCTACTCCCTACAATAGCATATGGTATAAAAGGCAGTCCAGCTGGGCTGTGGGGGCAACACACCTTTAATCTTAGCACTCAAGAGGCAGAGACAGGCAGCTCTCTGTGAGTTCAAGGTTAACCTGGTCTACAAAGTTGAGTTCCAGGACAGCTAGGGATACATAGAGAAAACCTGTCTCAAAAAGACAAACAAAAACCCAAAAACAATAACAACATCATCAACAACGACAACAACAAAAAGGCAGTCATTTGAGCAAAACAGCCATTGGATAAGCTGTACCTACTTCCAAGAGTCCATCAGAATACAGTTTATGGACTGCTGACACCCACAGAAAAAGAAGGTGGGAGGGATCATTAGACCTACACTTGCGATTCCAGCTGCAATTCTGCCCTAGTTGTACTTGGCCTCCGAGGTGTTAGAGTATATAGGCTGTGGACAGGCTAGTTGAAGATCTATGTAGCTCTGGGGAAACCATCATCTGTGCTGGGTGAAGACTATCCAGTGTGGAAGCTTTGAAGTCACCCACATTCATACAAGTAGCCCCTCATTCATGCTTTGTAAGTGAGCCCCATAAGATCATTAGTTCTCCAGGATAAACTTCGGTGGAGTTGTACTTTAGTTTGTCATTTGGACCTTATAAGGAAGGGTAGATGTTTAATGTCTCCCTAGAGAAGGAACTCTTCCAACATGCTAGTTCTGCTAGAAGAGGTGGCTAGGTAGACATGAGCAGAAGTGGTAAAGGTGTCCACCCTTTTTTCTAGTTCGAGACCAGCTGATTTAGTAGGCAGAGACTTAGACCTACAACCTAGGAATCTACAACTGTATTTTGGTTCTTTTTTTTTTTTTCGGAGCTGGGGACCGAACCCAGGGCCTTGTGCTTCCTAGGCAAGCGCTCTACCACTGAGCTAAATCCCCAACCTACAACTGTATTTTGGTAGCTAGCTGGATCTTCTGTGGGCTGAAGTAACCCTTTGAAGCTTGACATCTCTAAAGCTGCAAAAAGTTCTTCCCCTCATATCAGAATTAAAGGTGCCATGAATACTTTCCTAATGACCATATATGACAACTAAAAGAAAAGTCCTGATAAGGAAAAAATGTAAAAGAAACACAAGGACATCCTGACTTTTGGAGCACACTCAGTAGAGTAGGATGGCATGAAGATGGTCCTTCAAAAGAGGAACTTAATGATATTGTGAGAGGAGGGGACTATAAGAAACTCCCCAAGACAGCCGAGATTACAGGTCTGTGCCACCAGGTCTAGCTTCTTATTTATGTTGACATAGGGGTCTCATATTGCTTGTCTGGCTTCCAGTTTGCTACATAGCTTAGGAATTGCTTTGAACTCCCAATTCTCCTCCTTTTACCTCCTGAGTTATACCCTACTACCTCCTACTATACCCAGTTTATGTGATGTTGGAGATGCACATGAGGGCTTTGTGCATGCTAGGTAAGCACTTTGCCAATTGAGCTACATCCCTGACTGTCTCTGAACATGAAAATGGGGAAAAGTACTATACATGTATGAAAATGTCACAATGAAGCCTATTAAATATGCTAACCATGATAAGCCATAAAAATATGCTAACAAAAATATTAATTTTTTAAAATCTAAAAAGTATGCATTGTGATTCATATCTGTAACCTCATCACTTGGGAAGTTAAAGCAGGAGGACCAGGAAGGAGTTTAAGGCCATTCCTCACCTGTATTAATTCCGGGCTCCCCTTCCTTCCTTCCTCCCTTCCTTCCTTCCTTCCTTCCTTCCTTCCTTCCTTCCTTCCTTCTTTCCTCCCTCACTTTTCTTTTTTTCCGCATGAGTGTGTGCATGTCTATGCGTGCGTGTGGGTACATGGACAGCATACACACCATGGCAGATGTGTGGAGGGTCAGAAGAAATTGGGGGAACTGCTTCTCCCTTTCTGCCACATAGGTTCTGGGAATCTTTGGATCATCAGACTTGGTAGCAAGTTCTTACCAGCTGAGCTATCTCACTGGCTTCTTTTCTATTTTTAATACATGACACTTTCATACCATGGGAGAGAAGGGGTGGGGAGCCCAGTCAGTTTAGGTAGGGTTACTTACAAGAGCATAGGTAAGGGATTGTTCACATGACTATGGGCAGCTTACAAGTCGTTACATTACTGAAAAAATTGTACTTTCCTCCCCCCAGCAACCATTAACTACATATATATTCCCAGAGACCAGTGAGGCCTCATAAGCACCCCTGTGCTCCATGACAGACTACTGATGGGCTCATCTAGTACAGCTCATCACATTTTTTTTTTCAAGACAGGGCTTCTCTATGTAACCCTGACCATTCTGCAACTCACTTTGTACACCTGACTGGCCTTGGACTCAGAGATCCGCCTGCCTCTTTTGCCTCCTAAAAGATTAAAGGTGTGTACCGCCCTCCACACCTGAGTCATAGTTTTTTAATAAAATTTTATTAGATTTATTCACTTTATTTTATGTGTCAGTGTTTCGCCTGCATATAAATGTGCACCCCTTTGTGTTTAGTGCCTGTGGAGGTCAGTGGAAGGCGTCAGACCCCCTGGAACTGGAGTTATGGATGATTGTGAACCACCACCATGTGGATGCTGGGAATGGAAGCCAGGTTCTCTGTAAGAGCAATAAATACTCCTGGCAAGCACAACTCAGTCGTGATATTCAAGTGTTAAATATAAACGAAAATTATAAAACACAAATGTCAGGTAAATCTGCTCTGTGATGATGATAAGAACACTTCATAATCACATACAAAGACAAAACAACAATATGACCTAAAGAGTTGGAGTGGCTCACATAAGTGGACAAGGCAAAAGGGTCACCAAAAGTTCAAGGCCAGCCAGGACTACATAGTGAGTTCCAGGCCAATCTAAGCTGCACAAGATGCTGTCTCAAAAGATAAAATAAAATTAGGCAGTAGAAACATTGTGTGATGAACTTGCTGTCTTGGAATGAGGGTATCTTTTTCCTTGTTGAACTTCAAATCCTAGTGACCTTGACTGTAAGCTGACTCTGGTGATATCCAACAGCAGGGAGGTTTTGTCCTACATTTGATGTGCCCATATCTAAATGAAAACATTAACATTTTGAAATGCAGAAGTGAAAACAAGATACTAGCAGTTACATCAGATTTACCATTTAAAAAGACATCTTTGTACTCCTTTTTCCTTTTTGAGGCAATCTCACCGCGGAGCTCAGACAAACCTTGAGCTGGCCTCGAATGTGAACCTCTTTCTTAGTCACCGTTCTATTGCTGGGAAGAGAAACCATGACCACAGCTCTAATAAAGGGAATCATTTAATTGGGGCTGGCTTACAGTTTCAGGGGCTAAGTTCATTATCATCGTGGTGGGAGCATGGCAGCAGCTATTGCGCACATGGTGCTGGAGGTGCTGGAGAAGGAGTAGAGAGACTATGCCTGGCTTGGGATTTTGAGGTCTCAAAGCCCACCCTCCCAGTGATATACCTCTTTCAACAAGGCCACACAACTCATAACCTTCCCCAACTGATCCATTCCCAGGTGACTATGCATTCAAACACACGTGCCTATAGAGGCTAGTCTTATAAATCCACCCCATTCCACTCCCTGGATCTCACAGGCATGTAGCCATGTCATAGATACATCCGGTTCAACTTCAAAACTCCTCACAGCCTATCACAGTGTCAGTACTACTTAAAAGTGCAAGGTTTAAAGTCGCTTCTGAGACTCAGCAATCTATTAAGTGCAACCCCTGTGAAATCAAAATAAGAGAGCAGATAGATTACTTCCAGGACACATTGCCACTCTAAAAGGGAGGAAACTGAGCAGAGTGAGGAAACACTGTACCAAAGCAAGACTAAAACCAGATGGTCCACCTCCAAGCTTCGCGTCTCCATGTCTGGTTTCAAAAGAGGCAATACATGCTCCTAACCACAGATCTCTGTGGGTTGGAGTCCAGTCTGGTCTACAAAGTGAGTTCCGGGCCCTCAAGGGCTATGTAATAGAACCCGCTCGGCTCCCTGCATCCACATGGTAGCTTGCACCTGTCTGTAACTCCAGTTCCAGGGTTCTGATGCTCTTTTCTGGCATCTGTGGACATGCGTGCAGTGCACATACATACATGCAGGTAAAATACTCATGCACATGAAATAAAAAAATCCCTTTTTTCCTTTTCATTCTTTTTAGATTATTCATTTATTTTACTTTATGTGTGTGAGGATTTTGCTTGCACATGCATGCCCAGTACCCACAGGGGTTAGAAGACGACATTGGATCCCCTTGAAGTAGAGTTATGGTTGGTTATGAACTACCTGTGAGTTCTGAGAACTGAACCCACGTCCTGAGTCCTCTGTAGGAGTGACTAATGCTCCTAACCACAGACGCATTTCTATAGCCCTGTAAAAAATGAAGACAAGGGGTTGGGGATTTAGCTCAGTGGTAGAGCGCTTGCCTAGCAAGCACAAGGCCCTGGGTTCGGTCCCCAGCTCCAAAAAAAAAAAAGAAAAAAAAAAGAAGCTGTTTAAAAAATGAAGACAAAAACAAAAACTTAAAATATGACTTACTTTTATCTTATGTGCATTGGTGTTTTGCTTACATGTATGTCCGTGTGAGGATATCAGAAACCTTGGAACTGGAGTTACAGACAGTTGTGAGCTGCCATGTGGGTGCTGAGAATTGAACCTGGGTCCTCTGGAAGAGAAGCCAGTGCTCTTAACCACTGAGCTATCTCTCCAGTCCCTGTAATTTTTTTTTTTTTTTTGGTTCTTTTTTTCGGAGCTGGGGACCGAACCCAGAGCCTTGCGCTTCCTAGGTAAGCGCTCTACCACTGAGCTAAATCCCTAGCCCCTAATCCCTGTAATTTTTTTTGAAGTTTTGGTCTCTAGGCAGAAAGCCAGGGATGGGGAGAGGAGTGTTGTAGGAGAGTGGGTTGTGAAGAAGAAGAAGAAGAAGAAGAGGAGGAGGAGGAAGAGGAGGAGGAGGAAGAGGAGGAGGAGGAAGAGGAGGAGGAGGAGGAGGAAGAGGAGGAGGAGGAGGAGGTGGAGGAGGAGGTAGAGGAGGAAGAGGAGGAGGTGGAGGAAGAGGAAGAAGAAGAAGAGGAGGAGGAGGAGGTGACTCAGTGGCAGGGGAGAGGCTATGGAGTAGCAAGAGGAATGTGATTGTTAGACGTGTACACAGTTATGAAAGAATGAGTTGGGGCTGGAGAGGTGGCTCAGTGGTTAAGAGCAATGACTGCTCTTCCAGAGGTCCTGAGTTCAAATCCCAGCAACCACATGGTGGCTCGCAACCATTTGCAGCACAATCTGATTCCCTCTCCCGGTGTGTCTGAGGAGAGTGACAGGGTACTCACTTATATAAAATAAATAAAATCTTTAAAAAAAAAGAAAGAATGAGTTGTTCTTTAAAAGTTTCAGGGCTGGGGATTTAGCTCAGTGGTAGAGCGCTTACCTAGGAAGCACAAGGCCCTGGGTTCGGTCCCCAGCTCCGAAAAAAAGAACCAGAAAAAAAAAAAGTTTCAGACCTAGCTGCATGTAGTGACTTGTGCCTACATGCTAGTATTCAGAGTCTGTGGTGGAGAATTGCCAACCTGGACCACATAGTAAGTTCCAGGCCAGCAGCTTTGGTTACAGATGGAGAGTGTATCTCAAAAGGGCCATTGAGATAGCTCACCAGGGAAAAACACTTGCTACGGAAGCCCAGTGACCTGGGTTTGATCCCCAGAACCCACAAGGTGTAAGTATTGTAGGGTATCCACTAGAGAAGATTGCTTGGACATAGGTTTAAGGCAATAGAAAGTCACTTCTATTAGCCAGCAACTACACTGGGTGTCTAGGATCCTAGTATAGCACCAAGCCTTTCACAGAGTGAGCTTTTAAACACACACACACACACACACACACACACACACACACACACACACACACACAAAAACCATGTTCTGTGTTGACACACTTCAGTTAACAAGAACAGTTAGCCAGAAGCAGAACTACAGAAGCTAAATAGGAAAGTTAGTACATTTAGAGATTTTCCTGGAACTATGGGCTTTGATGGATTAGGCCTTTGCTTTCATTTTGGCTGGTGGTGCTATGTGCTGAGTTAAATGGCCTGAATGGTTTGCTCATCATGGAGTCAGTCAGTTGTGTTACAGTCTGGGGATCTGTTATAGAAAGGAGAGATCTAACTTCCAAAAACAGTTCTCTGACTTTCACATGTGCATCATCACAAACAAACAGTAAATAAGTCAAATAAATAATTTTTAAAAGAAGACTTGGAGACCTCCAAGTCTACCTTGGCTATATATCAAGACTCAGTCTTTATGGCAGTGGTGGGAGGGTGAGTGTTTGTTATTGTTTTGTTTTGCTTTGAATTTTGGAAACAGAGTCTCAGGTAACCCAGGCTGCTGTGCAGCTTGCTGTGTAGCCAAGGATGACCTTGAACTTCTGACCCTTCTGTGGCTACTTCCCCAGTGACAGGATAGCCAGTGTGTGCCACGGTAACCAGTTTACTAGGTGCTGGAGACTGAGCTGGGAGCCATGTGCCTGCTAGGCAACAACTGTTCCAACTGATGTTTATCCTCAGACCTGTCTTTTTTTTCCTTTGAGACAAGATCTTGTGTAGACTGGGCTGGCCTCAAACTCACTCACTTTGTAGATAAGGCTATCATTGAACTCCCAATCCTTCTACCTCTAAGTGCCGAGATTACAGACTTCATCTTTTTTTTTAAAGATTTATTTTTTTTACTTTGTGTATTGAATACACTGTAGCTGCCACTCCAGCCCTTACAGACTTGGCCTTAAAAAAGGAAAACAAATAAGCCAGGGTTCACTTTTGTTTGTTTGTTTGTTTGTTAGTTTCTCTGTGTAGCCCTGGCTGTCCTGGAATCAGCTCTGTAGACCAGGCTGGCTTTGAACTTGGAGATCATCCATCTTGAATTAAGCTTCGTTTAAAGGTAGAGATGCACTCTGAGAAAAACACATGTAAGTATTAGTGAGGTACAGTTTTACACAGGCAAAGTGACAGAGGATCATTTCACAGACAGTATACATCTAGTTCACTAGTGATACTGTGTGGAATATGAAAAACATTGCATTAACACCTCTGTCACAGACAGGGTGTGGTTGCACACACCTTTAATCTTAGTCCTCAGGAGACAGAGGCAGGCAAGTCTCTGAATTTGAGGTCAGTCTAGTCTGTATACCAAGTTCTAAGCCGACCAAAGTTACTGGAGAGATGGTTCCGAGGTTAAGAGCACCACTGACTGCTCTTCTAGAGGTTCTGAATTCAATTTCCAGCAACCACATGGTGGCTCACGACCATCTGTAATGAAATCTGGTGCCCTCTTCTGGTGTGTCTGAAGAGAGAGACATACATAAAATAAATAAATAAATCTTAAAAAAACCAAAACAAAAAACCAAAACCTAAAAACTAGAACTAAAAAATCTCTATTAAATGGCTGAGTGTGAACTAGGACACTAGTTTTGTTTGATGCACACGTGTGTGTGTGTGCGCGTGCGCGTGCATGTGTGTGTGTGTGTGTGTGTGTGTGTGTGTGTGTGTATAGGGATGAGTACCCATGGAAGACAGAAAAGGTCGTTAGACACCTTGAAATTGGAGTTACAGGTTATTAGGAGCCCTCTGTCATGGGTGTTGTGGTGGTTTGAATAAAGATGGCTCCCATAAGCCTGTGACATGACACTATTAGGAGGTGCGGCCTTGTTGGAGAAAATGTTTCATGTGGGCTTGGAGGTCTCAGATGCCCAATCTAGAGTCAGTGTTGCATTTTCTTCCTCTTGTGAGATGATGCTGAGATAGAACTCTCAGCTCCTCTCCAGCACCGTATCTGCCTGTACATGGCCGTGCTTCTTGCCATGATGAGAATGAATTAAAAGCTTTCCTTTTTTTTTTATTTCTATATATTTTTTTTATTAACTTGAGTATTTCTTATATACATTTCAAGTGTTAGTCCCTTTCCCGGTATCCGGGCAAACATCCCCCTCCCCACTCCCCTTCCTTATGGGTGTTCCCCTCCCAACCCTCCCCCCATTGCCGCCCTCCCCCCACCAGTCTAGTTCACTGGGGGTTCAGTCTTAGCAGGACCCAGGGCTTCCCCTTCCACTGGTGCTCTTACTAGGATATGCATTGCTACCTATGAGGTCAGAGTCCAGGGTCAGTCCATGTATAGTCTTTGGGTAGGGGCTTAGTCCCTGGAAGCTCTGGTTGCTTGGCATTGTTGTACATATGGAGTCTCGAGCCCCTTCAAGCTCTTCCAGTTCTTTCTCTGATTCCTTCAACGGGGGTCCTATTCTCAGTTCAGTGGTTTGCTGCTGGCATTCGCCTCTGTATTTGCTGTATTCTGGCTGTGTCTCTTAGGAGCGATCTACATCCGGCTCCTGTCGGTCTGCACTTCTTTGCTTCATTCATCTTGTCTAATTGGGTGGCTATATATGTATGGGCCACATGTGGGGCAGACTCTGAATGGGTGTTCCTTCAGTCTCTGTTTTAATCTTTGCCTCTCTCTTCCCTGCCAAGGGTATTCTTGTTCCCCTTTTAAAGAAGGAGTGAACCATTCACATTTTGATCATCCGTCTTGAGTTTCATTTGCTCTAGGCATCTAGGGTAATTCAAGCATTTGGGCTAATAGCCACTTATCAATGAGTGCATACCATGTATGTCTTTCTGTGATTAGGTTAGCTCACTCAGGATGATGTTTTCCAGTTCCAACCATTTGCCTACGAATTTCATAAAGTCGTTGTTTTTGATAGCTGAGTAATATTCCATTGTGTAGATGTACCACATTTTCTGTATCCATTCCTCTGTTGAAGGGCATCTGGGTTCTTTCCAGCTTCTGGCTATTATAAATAAGGCTGCAATGAACATAGTGGAGCACGTGTCTTTTTTATATTTTGGGGCATCTTTTGGGTATATGCCCAAGAGAGGTATAGCTGGATCCTCAGGCAGTTCAATGTCCAATTTTCTGAGGATTCTCCAGACTGATTTCCAGAATGGTTGTACCAGTTTGCAATCCCACCAACAATGGAGGAGTGTTCCTCTTCCTCCACATCCTCGCCAGCATCTGTTGTCCCCTGAGTTTTTGATCTTAGCCATTCTCACTGGTGTGAGGTGAAATCTCAGGGTTGTTTTGATTTGCATTTCCCTTATGACTAAAGATGTTGAACATTTCTTTAGGTGTTTCTCAGCCATTCGGCATTCCTCAGCTGTGAATTCTTTGTTTAGCTCTGAACCCCATTTTTTTTTTTTGGTTCTTTTTTTTGGAGCTGGGGACCGAACCCAGGGCCTTGTGCTTCCTAGGCAAGCGCTCTACCACTGAGCTAAATCCCCAACCCCTGAACCCCATTTTTTAATAGGGTTATTTGTTTCCCTGCGGTCTAACTTCTTGAGTTCTTTGTATATTTTGGATATAAGGCCTCTATCTGTTGTAGGATTGGTAAAGATCTTTTCCCAATCTGTTGGTTGCCGTTTTGTCCTAACCACCGTGTCCTTTGCCTTACAGAAGCTTTGTAGTTTTATGAGATCCCATTTGTCGATTCTTGATCTTAGAGCGTAAGCCATTGGTGTTTTGTTTAGGAAATTTTTTCCAGTGCCCATGTGTTCCAGATGCTTCCCTAGTTTTTCTTCTATTAGTTTGAGTGTGTCTGGTTTGATGTGGAGGTCCTTGATCCACTTGGACTTAAGCTTTGTACAGGGTGATAAGCATGGATCGATCTGCATTCTTCTACATGTTGACCTCCAGTTGAACCAGCACCATTTGCTGAAAATGCTATCTTTTTTCCATTTGATGGTTTTGGCTCCTTTGTCAAAAATCAAGTGACCATAGGCGTGTGGGTTCATTTCTGGGTCTTCAATTCTATTCCATTGGTCTATCTGTCTGTCTCTGTACCAATACCATGCAGTTTTTATCACTATTGCTCTGTAATACTGCTTGAGTTCAGGGATAGTGATTCCCCCTGAAGTCCTTTTATTGTTGAGGATAGCTTTAGCTATCCTGGGTTTTTTGTTATTCCAGATGAATTTGCAAATTGTTCTGTCTAACTCTTTGAAGAATTGGATTGGTATTTTGATGGGGATTGCATTGAATCTGTAGATTGCTTTTGGTAAAATGGCCATTTTTACTATATTAATCCTGCCAATCCATGAGCATGGGAGATCTTTCCATCTTCTGAGGTCTTCTTCAATTTCCTTCTTCAGTGTCTTGAAGTTCTTATTGTACAGATCTTTTACTTGCTTGGTTAAAGTCACACCGAGGTACTTTATATTATTTGGGTCTATTATGAAGGGTGTCGTTTCCCTAATTTCTTTCTCGGCTTGTTTCTCTTTTGTGTAGAGGAAGGCTACTGATTTATTTGAGTTAATTTTATACCCAGCCACTTTGCTGAAGTTGTTTATCAGCTTTAGTAGTTCTCTGGTGGAACTTTTGGGATCACTTAAATATACTATCATATCATCTGCAAACAGTGATATTTTGACTTCTTCTTTTCTGATCTGTATCCCCTTGACCTCCTTTTGTTGTCTGATTGCTCTGGCTAGAACTTCAAGAACTATATTGAATAAGTAGGGAGAGAGTGGGCAGCCTTGTCTAGTCCCTGATTTTAGTGGGATTAAAAGCTTTCCTTTATAAGAGTTGCCTTGGTCACGGTGTCTCTTCACAGCAATGGAAACTGTAATAAGACAGGTGCTTTGAACTGAACCCAGACCTTCTGCAAGAGCAGCCAGCATGCCTAACTGCTGAGCCAGCTCTATAGTTTCTCACTAGTAGATTTTGAAGAAAAGTCTCACAAGTTTAGAGCTGGGTCAGTAGTTCAGTGGAAGAAGACTTCTCTCCACATGGATGAGGCTCTCTGTGAGGTGCACAGTGCTCTCCGGAGGAAGGGGAAGAAGAGGAGGAGGAGAGGGAGGGAGCAAAAGAAAAAGAGGAAAAGAAAGATTGAACAGGAAACTAGACTTGGTGGAGCATGCTTTTAATCGTGGTACTCAGGAGGCAGAGGCAGGTGGATTTCTATGAGTTTGAGGTCAGCCTGATCTATATATGAAGTTCCAGGACAGCCAGGGGCTACAGAGAGACTTTGTCTCAAAATCAAAACAAGCGAACAAAATTGAACGAGTTTGTTGATTGTTGTCATCAAGGTGGACAGTCGAGATGCTTTCATGTAAACTTTTAGATTTACATTAATGCTTTAGCTCCCTGGATTAATATTAAAAAAAAATCACACAATATGAAAATGGAAAAAAGCTGCCAATACCTGATTTGTGTTTTTCTACTCCCAGTTATAAAATTTGGTCCATTAGTCAGGGAGAAACCAACATTCAAAACTACCAATAACAGGAAAAAGAAAAATTTGGGTTTTTTTTTTTGAGAATGAATAAAGGACTCATGTTCTCTATGGTGGTGTGCTATCTGGCTGTCTTTTGGCACAATTGTTACATATTCAGCATGGATTGCACAGACTGGTATCAAAAAAAAAAAAAAAAAAAAAGCCAACCAGATGGGCCTCCCTTGCCTCCAGCAAAGTGCTAACAGCTGCACTCTGGGCGCACAGATCTATTTTGAAGTCCTGAGCAATTTCTCTCACCAGGTGCCAGAAGGGAGTTTGCCAAACACAAGTGACCTGACCGTGTCCAATTTCTGAGTGCCGGGGGGCACCAGGCGTGTAAGAGAAGGTTTCCTTACCCCTCCAGGAGAGGGTGCACTCTTTTTTTCTTTTCTTCCCCCCCCCCCCCCCCCCGGAGCTGGGGACGGAACCCAGGGCCTTGCGCTTCCTAGGCAAGCGCTCTACCACTGAGCTAAATCCCCAACCCGAGGGTGCACTCTTAAGAAGAGCTTTTAGCCGACAACCACTCCCTGGCCCAGATGCTTCCGGTGTGTTTTCAGGCCCCATTCTTTGTTCCAGTCGTGGTATAGTGTTGCAGTCCAAGTACAGAGGTGTCCTCACTGACTCCTCTTTCATCTAGTCGTTGACAAACTAGAAGCAGCCACACAAACAACCTGAAAACATTTTAACCGCTCATTACCCAGCTCATTAAGTACCCTCTCCCCAGCCCTCAAAACACAAAGTAATAAACCTAGTGTTTATCAGATATCTCAAATTCATAGAGTTTTTATACCTGTGTTCCTTTTTTTCTTCCTTCTATCAGGGTCTCACTATATAGTCCAGGCTGGCCCCCCAAATCATCACACCCTGACCCGCCAGCAGGGACCCAGTTATTCAGGGTCCCAAAGAGGCTTTCTACCTGTGGGCCAAATGGGGGTGAAAAGAAGGAGACCAAGCAAGATTCTATTGTCAAGGTCTCGTTTATTGGGATGAACGTTACAGCTTTTATGGCTTTCAGGTAGGGGGAGTGACCTTTGTGAAATATGAAGGAGGAGGAGATGAGGGTATAGGCAGTGATAGCTGGAGGCAAAGAGGTCAGGCGATGAGGTCAGGTGGTGGAGACACCGGGTGTTGACTGAGGCGATAATTGATTTTTGCTTAGGTTGAAGCATCCGGTGAATGTTATCTTCCTGTGCCGTAAATTCATGGGAGTGGGTCTTAGAGGAGTATGTGTGGCCAAGAGTCACGTAGCCACTTTGAGCTACACAGTCACAAAATGGCCAGGCCCAAATCCAATATGGCTCACTACAACACCCTGCCCTCTTGCCAATTTTTTCCTCTTTCCTTTTGGCTGTTCCCCATAAGGGGAAATGGGTTCCTTTCCTTTTTTTCCTTCCTTCCTTCCTTCCTTCCTTCCTTCCTTCCTTCCTTTCTTTCTTTCTTCTCTAAACAGCTTTGCCAATAACTAATTTTTTTAAGACTTATTTTATTCATATACTCATATTTAGCTGTCTTCAGACACACCAGGAGAGGGCATTGGATCCCATTACAGATGGTTGTGAGCCACCATGTGGTTGCTGGGAATTGAACTCAGGACCTCAGGAAGAGCAGTCAGTGCTCCTAACCACTGAGCCATCTCTCCAGCCCAATAACTAATTTTTAAAACATCCAAAGAAACGCTAGACATATAGCTCAATGGGTAAAGGAACATGCTACCAAAAACTAGCAATGTGAGTTCAATCCCAGGATTTACATGGTAGAAAGAGAGAGACAGCTCTGGTGCATGTACACACACACACACACACACACACACACACACACACACACAATAACAATATAAATAAATCTAAAAAATGTTAACAACAATAATAAAAAACATTGGAAGAGAATAGATGTGGCATCCTGTAGTCCCCTAGTAACACTGAAACAAAAAGATTGTCTTGAATCGGTGGCAAATCTAGGTTACATAGGGCCCTCCAGGCTAGCCTGAACCGTGCAGTGGGATTCTGTTTCAAAAAACCCAGACTAAATAAACGCTTTCAGTGGAAAGTGAATTGGTTTAAAGCTCAGCCGTAGAGGGTCTGGCATTTTTGGTCTCCGAGGGAATCACCATCAGTAGAAACAAGACAAACACCCTTACCAAGAAACATGTATATTTCATTTACATAGGTTATAAATTTATAACTTAGAATTACCTCAAATAACTACATACGGTGATAGGACAGTTCTTGTTAATTTCAGCTTTGGGAATTAACTTCTAGACAATGCGCAGAATAGTGGCTATAAATGTTTTCATCTTGATCATGGAAAAAAATATAATGGTTTTGGGGGGAGAGTCAGAAAAAAGCTGGAGGAAAAGGTAAAAGTAAGTGGTGTAAGCTGAGGAACAGGGTTTCTCTATGTGTCCCTGGCTGTCCTTGAACTCTCTCAGAGATTCCCCTGCCTCTCCCTCTACTGCCTCTAGAGTGCTGGGATTAAAGGTGTGGTCGTTTTGTTTGTTTGTTCATTTCTAAATAGTCTTTCCAGCTCTAGCAGGTCTGGAATTTGCAATATAGCTGAGACTGACCTTGAACTCCTGATCCTCCCGGCTTTTTTCTTTCTTTCTAACTGAATGCTAGGATTACAGATTTGCTGAGACTTTGGTCAACTTCCCCCCACCCCACCCCCACCCCCAAGAGATACCAAAGTAACTGATTCCAAAAGAATAGTCTTTTTGAATCTGGAATTACAAGTGTGCCCCATCTGTGATCCCAGCACCCGAAAGGTGGAGGCAGGAAGATTGTAAGTCTGAGGCCAGCTGTGCTTATATCAGACCCTGTCAAAAATAAAACAAAAGAAAGAGAGCACGTGGGGGAGGGAGGGAAGGAGAGGAAGGGGGAAGGAAGGAGGGAGGAAGAGAGGGAGGGAGGGAGGGAGGGGGAGAGAGAGAGAGAGAGACAGAGAGACAGAGAGAGAGAGAGAGAGACAGAGACAGAGAGAGAGACAGAGAGACAGAGAGAGAGAGAGAGAGAGAGAGAGAGAGAGAGAGAGAGAGATTAGACCAGGCACCCAGAATCTGGGGTGGATGGATTCTGAAGAGTCTGTAAACGGTCACAAATTAAATGACACCGACGCTGTCGTCTTCATCTGTTGAAGAGCAGAGTTCTAAAACCTTGTCTGAAAAGCTAAGGAGACACCTTTTGTCCCTGCAGTTGGTGCTTGTGGACTACACAAAATGAAGAACAAGGAAATGCAAAATGTCTGCTCCCTCACCCACGTGCCCTCAGCTCTGTTGTAGGAGCAAAGATACTTAACGTGTAGTTCTACGTGCCAGGGATTCTGGGAGAAACATAAACCTCAGAAGAGATTTTGTTACGTGACATCTCATGTCACAATTACATAATGTCAATAAGTAATATGAGTGGGTTTAGACAACAGGTTTTTTTTTTTTAAATATGGCTTCTCATCAGTTTGATTTGCTTGGCAAACTAGTTATTAGCAACTAGCTCACTAACTAGTTCACTCAGAAGTTAACACAACAGAACTATGGCAGAGATTGTAGGTCCTTGGCTTCTATTTTATTTTATTATTATTGTAAATTAATTAAAGTAATGCATTAACTTATGGTTTTTCAAGACAGGGTCTTTCTGTGTAGTCCTGGTTGTCCTGGAACTTAATGTGTAGCCCAGGCTGGCCTTGAATTCAGAGACCCGCCTGCCTCTGCCTTCTGAGTGCTGGGATTAAATGCATACACAAGCACAACTGGATTTTGGCTTCTTCTTCTTTTCCTCCTCCTCCTCTTCCTCCTCTTCCTCCTCCTCCTCCTCTTCCTCCTCCTCTGCCACCTCCTCCTCCTCTGCCACCTCCTCCTCCTCCTCCTCCTCCTCCTCCTCCTCCTCCTCCTCCTCCTCCTCCTCTCCCTCCTTCTAAAATTTATATAAGTACACTGTAGACACTAAAGACACACCAGAAGAGAGCATTGGATCCTATTATAGATGGTTGTGAGCCACCATGTGGTTGCTGGGGTTTGAACTCAGGACCTCTGGAAAAGCAGTCAATGCTCTTAACCGCTGAGCCATCTCTCCAGCCCATTGGCCTTTTTTAAATTAAAAAAAAAAAATTTTTTTTTTTTTTTTTTAGTTGGGTATAGTGGCACTTGTTTTTAATCCCAGCACCGGGTGAGGAGGGCAGCAGGAAGGATCTCTGTGAGTTTGAGGTATTCTGGTCTACAAAGCAAAACCCCTGTCTAAAACAAACAAAGCTAATTAAAATGATGATGATGATGATGATGATGATGATGATGATGATGATGATTTATGAGATCGTATTGGGGGGGGCAACCTTTGGGAGGCAGCTCTTTCCTTCTACCTTGTTTTTGAGGCAGGGTTTCTCTCGGTTCTGCCAGGGTGCGTATTCGAAGTTAGTTGACCGACACTCCATGGTTTCTCCCCTCTCACCACGGGAATGCTGGAACTATAGATATGTGCTAGTGTGTCAGGCTTTTAGGTGGCTTCCAGGGATCTGGTTAGATTGTTAGGCTTGCCCAATCTTCTTGCCAGCCCTAGGTTCTTATTTTTTGAGGGAATGTATTCAGTTTGGCAGAAATTTACGTAGTAAAGGCACAGAAGCAAAACTGCGCAAAGCTAAGCAAAGTAAGAACTTCAAAGACAGCCTGGAGTGGACTACCTCAAAATGGGGACGCTGTGTTGTGGAGTTTAAGGAAGTCTGAATGAATATTTATGAGGTAAGTGGCATATTCACGAGTAAGGTGACTCCTCTTCTGTCTAAAAATACAGTGGGCCAGATCTTTTCTTCTAGGTACTTCCTCCTATGATCGCCACACAAGATGAGGGGTGTAAATGGTATTACAAGGGAATGAGGTCTTTTGAGGCTGCAGACCCTTTGTTATGACCCTTTGTGTGGGATGCCCTGGTGAGTTCGTTTTTGCTCCGGTGGGAACAGCCTCACTACAGCTTCAAGGACCTTCAACCACAAAAGAACTGTGGCACACACAGCTAACAAGATGCAACGGTGGTTTTCCTTGGTTACCTAACATCTAGTACCTTGCCAGGGTGGGGGCTGGGGACGGTCCACTCCAGGTAGGAGGTGAGGCTGCAGGTGCCAAGACGACTTTGTTTTTTCCTAATCTGTCTTTCCTCTTTCCCTTGGTTCTTTTTTTTTTTTTCCCCCCGGAGCTGGGGACCGAACCCAGGGCCTTGCGCTTCCTAGGTAAGCGCTCTACCACTGAGCTAAATCCCCAGCCCCCTGTCTTTCCTCTTATCTAGTGGGCTTTGCTATCTCGTCATCAGCTACAAGCCCTTTTATTTCTCATCCCCCAGAGTTCCTATCACTGTTTTAAACCCAACATCCATTTTAGCTCGCGTATTTTACTCTATAAAAGCAGAAAAATGTCTCTTGGTAGTTTTAAAATATTCTTTTAAAATTATCTTATTTATTTACATTCCAAATGCTGCCCCCTTCCTTGTACCCCCTCCTCGAGTTCTTCACCCCCTCCCCACTCCCCTTTGCTTTTGAGAGGGGGCTCTCATTCACCTACCTACCCTACCTCACCCCAATAACATCCTCCTTCCCCCTGGGGTATCAAGTTTCTACAGGATTAAGGCATCCTCTCCCACTGAGGCCAGACAAGGCAAAATCCTCCGCTATATTTGTGCCTGGAGCCACGGACCAACCCGTGTATGCTCTTTGGTTGGTGGCTTAGTCTCTGGGAACTCTGAGGGATCCAGGTTCTTCCTATGGGGTTGCCATCCTCTTCAGCTCCTTCAGTCCTTCCCCTAACTCTTCCATAGGGGTCCCCGAACTCAGCCGGATGGATGGTGGGCTGTTAGCATCTGCATCTGTCTCAGCAGCTGGTAGATCCTCTCATTAAAATATTCCGACGGTGAAATCCATTTTAAAGAAGACAGCAGGCCAGTCCTGCAGCGCACCCTGCTGGCTGCAGTTCTTACATGCTTTGGAAGTTCTGCACCCTCTGCTTGCACCATTTATTTAACTATTTTTGTCAGTGGACTGGTTTGAGAGTTTTGGTTTTGAGTGGCTGCTCGGAAAAGCCATCTTTGTATTGTTCCCGGATCGTGCTCCACGCTCACTGCAGCCACCTTCGCCGCCCACCACCTCCTCCAACGCGGACTCTGGCAGCTTTCTCGCCAGAGTCCTCGAAATTCGACTAATTCCTTACTCACAGCATCGGACCACCGGCGTGCTCCACCATGTCAGACGCGGCAGTGGACACCAGCTCGGAGATCACCACCAAGGATTCGAAGGAGAAGAAGGAAGCTGTGGAGGAGGCAGAGAATGGAAGAAATGCACCTGCCAATGGGAACGCTCGAAATGAGGAAAATGGGGAGCAGGAGGCTGACAATGAGGTAGATGAAGAAGAGGAAGAAGGTGGGGAGGAAGAGGAGGAGGAGGAAGGTGATGGTGAGGAAGAGGATGGAGATGAAGATGAGGCTGAAGCTCCTACGGGCAAGCGGGTAACTGATGATGATGATGGTGGTGGTGATGATGATGATGATGACACCAAGAAGCAGAAGACTGATGAGAATGACCAGACAGCAAAAGGAAAGGCTAACCTTACGCACCGTCACCTATTCACCCTCCACTTCCCGTCTCAGAATTTAAACGTTGGTCACCTTCGAGTAGAGAGTAGAGTAGTGCCACCCACAGATGACATGCGCTCTCCACCACACCGCCAGAACCACAACATGAATTGGCAACATGGGAGGAGAAAAGAACCAGAACGTCCTAAGCCCTGCTTTTTTTTTCTTAAAAGTACTTTAAAAGAAAAATTTGTTTGTATTTTGTATTTGCATTTTATGTTTTTGTACATATTATTAGGGGTCAGCCATTTTTCATGATAACGGGTGACCGAACCAGCCTTCAGAGTGTTTTCTGTCCTACTTCAGATTGGACTTGTGGTGTGACCATGCTCATTATAACCTCAAAGGAGGGCTGGAGAGATGGCTCAGCGGTTAAGAGCACTGACTGCTCTTTCAGAGGTCCTGAGTTCAAATCCCAGCAACCACATGGTGGCTCACAACCATCTGTAATGGGATCTGATGCCCTCTTCTGGTGTTGTCTGAAGACAGCTACAGTCTACTTACATATAAGAAATAAATAAATTAAAAAAAAAAGAAAAAAATAACCTCAAAGGAGAAAAAAACCTTGTAAAATAAACAGCAACAACCACCACCTTTTTTTTTTACCCCCGAGCTGGGGACCGAACCCAGGGCCTTGCGCTTCCTAGGCAAGCGCTCTACCACTGAGCTAAATCCCCAACCCGAACAACAACAACAATCTTATTCCGAGCATTTCAGTAACGTTTTTTGTGTATGTACCTAGCTGTACTATAAGTAGTTGGTTTGTATAAGATGGTTGAAAAGGCCAAAGATAAAAAGATTTTTTTCCCTCTTTTTTGTCTATGAAGTTGCTGTTTATTTTATTTATTTATTTATTTATTTATTTATTTATTTATTTATTTATTTATTTATTTATTTTTTTGGCCTGTTTGAGGTGTGTGTGAAACAATGTCCAACAATAAACGGGAATTTTATTTTGCTGAGTTGTTCTAACAACAAAAAAAGAGTTTAGTTTTTAAGATTTATTGGCTATCAAAAAACCTTTTTAAAAAAAATGCATGAAATACGATTAAATTGTAGAGCTCCCCATAACTGAAAATGTGTGTGTGTGTGTGTGTGTGTGTGTGTGTGTGTTTAAACTTGGAAATTTGTTTCAGAACTGCACAGAATTGAGAATCTATTTTAAAATCAAACCAACGACCAGTGAGCTGCTCAAGTAGATAATGGTGCTCGCCACAAACTGATGAGCTGAGGTCCATCCCTGGGATCCCCGTGATGGAAAGAAAGAGTAGAGTCCTACAAATTGTCCTCTGGTTTCCACACTGGTGCTGTGGTACACACATGCACTCACACGCTCACACACACAAGCACATGTGTGGGCACACACACACACACACAAACACGAATGAATGGATAAATATAATTTAAAAAATTTAGGTAAAAATGTAAAACATGAGACTAGGGTCTAGAGAAGATGGCTTGGTGGTTAAGAGCACGTGTATAACCATGAGGACTGGAGTTTGTATCACAGCATCCACACACCAAACCAGACATTCCTTGCATACTTACATTGCAGACCCAATTCTGAAAACTTGGAGATGGGAGAGTTCATGAGACTTGTTGGCTTCCAGCCTAGCCAAAGAAACAAAGCACAGGCTCAGGGAGAGACTCTGCCTTAAAGGGATGGACAGAAAGTAGCACAGGGTTCCTGATGCCCTTCTGAAGCTGGCAGTTGTGAGCCGTCCATCAAGAGTGCTGGGAACTGAACTCTGGTCCTCTGCAAAATCAGCAAGTGCTCTTAACTGCAGAGTCATCTCTTCAGCCCCATGAAAAAAATGTTAAAACGTGGTCGGGACATTTATTTTCTTTGTAAGAATCACACAATTTAAAATATCAAAAATGAAAGTGATTGACCAGGCATAGTGGTGAATGCCTTAAATCCTAGCACCCAGGAGACAGAGGCAGGTAAACTCTGGGAGTTTGAAGGCAGCCTGGTCTATATAGAGAATTTCATGTCAGCCGGGGTTACACAGTGAGACTGTCTCGACAGAACAAAGCAAAGCAAAAACAGAGTATTTTATGATTCGCCGTTTATTTAGTTATTTTGGGGATAGGGTCTTATGTAGCCTAGGCTAGCCTCCAACTGGCTCTATAGATAAGAATGGGCTTGAGCTCTGGGTCCTCCTGTCTTGTCCCCTCTCTCCCAAGTGCTAGGATTACAGGCTTGTGCCACTGTGCCCAGTTCAACTAATTGTTTATGAGCAAGCTCGGTTTATGAGATGCTCTGTACAAACTTTGATGTATGACTTAATAATGCTTCAGTGCTCCGGTAAAGTTCTCTTGTCTAACCTGCACTTACATACCACGATGATTACATGGTACATACATATATTGCTATTAAAATAATAAACAGGCATTTCCCCAGAGGGAGAAGGGTGGCAGCTTCATCCTTGACTCACCAAGAAACTACTAGAGTTCCTATGGGATCAAAGTAGAACTTTATAGGAATATAATAGATAAAGAGGAAAAAAAATACCTATGGTGGCCAAGAGGGCACTGGCACCATACATGTCAAACTAATATCTTCTGGTTGGGTTTGGTGGTACACCCTTTTAATCTCAGCATTATGGGACAGAGATAGATGGATCTCTATGAGTTTCAGGCCAGCCTGATTTACATTGTAAGTTCTGGGATAGACAGGGCTACATAGTGTCAAGTCCAAAGTGGCCCTTCAAAAATGTCAGTGCTGGTGACAATGTCCTAAACAGAAGGATTTAGGCCAGGTAAACAGAAGGATTTTTATTGATTGGTATTATGTAAACAGAGGCCTAAACGCACTTTCTGTTTTCCAGGAACCTCTCTCTTTTTTTTTTAAAGACTTATTCATTTATTATATATAAGTACACTGTAGTTGTCTTCAGATACACCAGAAGAGGGTATGAGATCTCTTTACAGATGGTTGTGAGCCACCATGTGGTTGCTGGGAATTGAACTCATGACCTCTGGAAGAACAGTCAGGTGCTCTTAACCGCTGAGCCATCTCTCCAGCCCTCCAGGAACCTCTCTTAATTCCATCATCTACCTCAGGCTAGGGTTCCAAACAGCCTGTGTCAGCTTGAAGGCCCCTACTCTGTTGACTGACAAAGAAAATCGGTTTGCTTTTCCTGCTTTTCTCCCTACCCCACATAACCTGGGGAGAGAGAGAGAGAGAGAGAGAGAGAGAGAGAGAGAGAGAGAGAGAGAGATTGACAAACAAACAGACCAAACCAAACCAAACCCAAAACCCCATGAATGTCTTTTGAGGGTCCTGAATATAAAAAGAGAATTCATACTAATATTGGGAGCAGTAAAAGCCATACTGAAGGAGCCAGGCCAGTTTGATGAGATTGAAAATAATGAAGTCAGTTTGGGAGAGATCCCTTGGCATGTGATAGAGATTTATTTTTAACCTACAAGGTCCACTACCCGAACAGCTTCACAGACAGACAGTCCCCAAATCGCACAGGCACTGCCGATGGCTGTGAACTTCCTACATCATTAAGTAAAAATAGATGGCAACAAGCTGTTGATTTTCTTTCAGTATTTAACACCAGTAGTTCAGTTAGTCATTTCCTCATACATGTTGTGTTACCTGCATGCAACTTAGCTATAATGTAGCAAACAGCATTACACACACACACACACACACACACACACACACACACACATACACACACACACACACAGACACACACACCCCTTTTCAAGGAAAGGTGTCGGGAGAAACCAAATGTGGCAGTGCACACTTGTATCCCAATGTCCTAGTTAGTGTTTGTGTTGTCAACTTGACACAAGCTAAGTCACCTGGGAAGAAGACCCTCAGTTTCGGAATTGCCACCACCCAACTGACCTATAGGCAGGCATGTGGGATATTTTCTTGATTAGTGATTGATGTCAAAGGACCCAGTGCACTGTGGGTAGTGCCAACCCTACTAGTAATCCTGGATTGTACAAAAAAAAAATCACTGGAATTAATGGTTGTAAGTGGCCATGTGGGTGCTGGGAACTGAAATCAAGTCCTCCGGAAAAGCATAAAGTGTTCTTAACTGCAGAGTCCAGTTAAAATGTTCTTAACTCCAGTCCCTATATTTGTATGTTTTGATAACTGTTCTTTGTAGTGAAATAGTCTTATTGGATCGCTTCCCCTTTCTGCCTCTCTTAATTTCTGGTGATTGTTTATGCAACAGAAAATAATGTGCTCTATCTTCACCTTCTCTTTTCAGATAGTAAGATCCCACTTTCCAACATAAATATCATTTTTAATTATTTAATTTTGGGGAATATTTTATAGAAATATACAATATATCTTGGTCATATCCATCTTCTTCTGTCTCCCCTCCAGCTTTCCTGGCTCCCCAGCATATTTTTAATTTATCACCTAATTTTATGTCTTCATTAGTGTTCTATTGCTGTGAAGAGACACCATGACCAAGGCAACACATGGAAGAAAGCATTTAATTGGGGGCCTGCTTACAGTTTCAGAGGGTTAGTTTGTTATCATCAAGGCAGAGAGCCCAGAGCAGTGAGTGTGGTGATAGCCTTGGTGCTGTGGAAGGAGCTGAGAGCTTTTTATCTTGATCCACAGGCAGTAGACAAAGACTGGGGGAGAGGGAGAGACTAGAATAACGTGGGCTTTTGAAACTTCAAACGCAACCCCTGGTGCTGCACTCTCTCCAACAAGGCCACCCTTTCTAGCCCTTCTCAGTTTTACTAACTGGATGCCAAACATTCAAACACATGATCCTATAGGGGCCATCCTCATTCCAGCCATCATATCATCTTACATGTTTTCTTCCTTCTCTTCCTCAAAATTTGTTGAGCCTCAGGTTGATAAAGGTCCTCACAGTTGCTCATTCTCAGTTGTAAGAACTACTACCCTTTGCAATAAAAAGCTTTCCTGGGCAAGGTTGAGAGCAGCACAGATCTCTGGGTAAAAACACAAGTATTTAGAAGGGAGTATTTGTCTCTTCGTTACCTTTTATTCACAGTCATAAGCTTAACCCTGTAGTGCAGCTAGACTTGGAGAGGAGTAGGAAAATGTGAACTCCAAAGAACTGCAGTCAGAGCTCAGAGATTACGGAATATTTTGAGCAGATAGATAGAAGGTGTGGGGTGAGGCTCCTCTCCTGAGCTGCAGAAACAATGTTCTGATGCTTAAGGTGTACAAGAAGCAGGTAAGTTAGATGTGTCAGGGTTCTACATAGCTAGTGTTGGCGATCTTGCTGTATCAATTCTCTCCTTACCTTTACATGGGTTCTGAGGTTCAAATCCAGGTGGTCAGGCTTGTGTAGCAAGTACTTTTAGGTTCTGAGCCATCTTGCCGGGCCAAATTTTCTGTTTCACTTAGACACAAGAAGTTTTGCTAGCAAGATGTGGTGTGGCACAAGCCTTTAATCCCAGCATTTGGGAAGCACAGGTGGAGGCCAGCCTGGTCTCCATATGGAGTTCTAGGATAGTCAGGGGTCCATGGAGAGACCCTTCCCCCAAACCAACCAACCAACCAACCAACCAACCAACCAACCAACCAACCAATCAACCAATCAACCGTGAATGAATTTGGAGACCAGAGAAATGGCTTAGTGGGTAAAAGGCACTTGTCAAACCAACTGACCTGAGTTTGTGCCCTAGGACCTGCAAGGTGGAAGGAGCCATCTTACTCCCTTAAGATGTCAATTGATGCATGTCATAACATGCAAGCAAACCCCAAGGCATACACAATCAATCAATCAATCAATCAATCAATCAATCAATCACTTTGTTCACTCTAAGTAAATAATGATCTAACTCCAGTTACTGTAGAGGGAAAATTAGTAGAGCCATTGCATCTAGGGTAAACATCAGAACGAAGTAGTTTTTTTCCTAGAAGTACTTAGATCCTGAAGAAATCAGTGTAGAAAACAGTGATTGTTTTCTGTGATTTATAGAGTTGTTTTCCTGGAGGAGCTTTATAGCCTTTGCATGACTTCGGCCATGCAATCCTGGCGCACCTGGACTGTCTTGCATGATTGGGTCTACCAAACAGTGCACACTCAGGGCTGAAGTGGCAGCGGTGGGATGTTTTCCTTCGTGAAGCCGATAGAATAGACCAGGGGCTCTGGTATGAGGAACTTACTTTACACAAAAAACAACTTTTGTATAATGATCAATAAATATGCGTTGGCATGGTAGTTCGAAGTCAGTCCATCAGAGGCAGAACCTCCCTGCTCCCTGCCAGGTCATAGTTCATCCTGGAGTGACCCTCTTTCTTTGATCACTCCGAGTGACTATATTATGAACAACTTACATGGACTTGCTTTACTCTACTAGCTTAGTATTTCTGGTCAAGCTCCATTGTTCTATTGCTTTTCAGGATTACACGGCTAGTACATTTTTACTTTGCTTCTCAGCAGGTAAAGGCATTCTCTTCAATGCCTTCTTCTTTTGTTCTGAATGTTTCCCAAAGTGAGACAGGAAGATTAGATAGAACGGTTTCCAGTTCTTCCTGATACAGTCACAGGAGACGGTTGATAAGAGAGGGAGGGATGCTTGCATATTAGGTACCAGTAGACACAAGAGTAAGCAATAGCATTGCGCTCTCTCTCTCTCTCTCTCTCTCTCTCAAGATTTATTTATTATATATAAGTTCACTGTAGCTGTCTTCAGACACACCAGAAGAGGGCATCAGATCTCATTACAGATGGTTGTGAGCCACCATGTAGTTGCTGGGATTTGAACTCAGGTCCTCTGGAAGAGCAGTCAGCGCTCTTAACCACTGAGCCATCTCTCCAGCCCGTCTCTCTTTTCCTCATTGCTCATCCCATCCCTAATGCAGTTCCTCCTCAGCACAAATGTGAGCAGAAGCTCTGCCCAGGCCTCCTCCTGACCCATAGGACTGATACTGGCATTTTCAGTTGTGTGTTTAGAAAAAAAACAAAAAAACAAAAACAAAAAACCAAGGAGTTACCTATAGTCTCAGGTATTGTCATCAATCTTGGGAGGTTTCCCACCTTTCCCCAGGCAAAAAGACTAACATCTAGACTCCTTTCTTCATCTCTCAGGGGGTGGACACAAATAGAAGAACTTTTAGAAATCCTTTATGAGGATTCATACTCCAAACCTGGTATTTGGTTTTCATAAGGCCACTGTGAGCTTGATGGCCTTTGGGCTCTCTGACAGCTCAGGCAACCTGAATGGCATTCCTTGGGTTATCTATGGCACTTCAAGGGTCATGGCAAGAATTTGCTATATTTTAATGAACATTTTCATCTTTGGCAAAGGTAGTAAGGTTTCTTCCAGTCACCAATGCTTTGTTTTTTGTTTTTTTGTTTTTTTTTTCCCTCCCCTTCCAGGCTGGTCCCAAACTCATTTATTTTGGATGCTTTTGTCTCTGCAGGTGTGTGACGTCATCCTGATTTATGCCTTACACAGCTGAACAGAGAGTTCTCAACTGAGGAATATTGAATGGCCCAGAAGTACCTAAAGAAATGTTCACATCCTTAGTCATCAGGGAAATGCAAATCAAAACAACCCTGAGATTCCACCTCACACCAAGCAGAATGGCTAAGATCAAAAACTCATGTGACTGGAGAGATGGCTCAGCGGTTAGGAGCACTGACTGCTCTTCCAGAGGTCCTGAGTTCAAACCCCAGCAACCACATGGTGGCTCACAACCATCTGTAATGAGATCTGATGCCCTCTTCTGGTGTGGCTGAAGACAGCTGCAGTGCACTCACATAAATAAAAACTCATGTGACAGTAGATGCTGGCAAGGATGTGGAGAAAGAGGAACACTCCTCCATTGTTGGTGGGATTGCAAGTTGGTACAACCACTCTGGAAATCAGTCTGGAGTTTTCTCAGAAAATTAGACATAGTACTACCTGAGAACCCAGCTATACTACTCCTGGGCTTATACCCAAAAGATGCTCCAACATACAACAAAGACACATGCTCCACTCTGTTCATAGCAGCCTTATTTATAATAGTCAGAAGCTGGAAAGAACCTAGATGTCCTTCAACAGAGGAATTGGTACATAAAATGTGGTACAGTTTCACAATAGAGTATTACTCAGCTATTAAAAACAATGATTTCATGAAATTCTTAGGCAAATGGATAGAATTAGAAAATACCATCCTCAGTGAGGTAACCCAGTCACAAAAGAACACACATGTTATGCACTCACTGATAAGTAAATATTAGCCCAAAAGCTCAGAATGCCCAAGATACAATTCACAGACCACACGAAGCTCAAGAAGGAAGACAAAAGTGTGGATTTTCTCAGTCCTTCTTGGAAGGGGAAACAAAATACTTGAGAGGAAATACAGGGATGAAGTGTGGAAAAGAGACTGAAGAAAAGGCCATCCAGAGACTACCTGGGGATCCAGCCCACATACATACAGCCACCAAACCCAGACAATATTGCTGATGCCAAGAAGTGCGTTCTGACAGGAGCCTTATATAGCTGTCTCCTGAGAGGCTCTACCAGAGCCTGACCAAATACAGAGGCAGATGCTCGCAGCCAACCATTGTACTGAGAATGGGGTCCCCAGTGGAAGAGTTAGAGAAAGGACTGAGGTAGCTGAGGGGGTTTGCAACCCCATAGGAAGAACAACAATATCCACCAACCCTCCCCCATCCCCAGAGCTCCCAGGGACTAAATCACCAACCAAAAGGTACACATGGAGGGACCCATGGCTCCAGCTGCATATGTAGCAGAGGATGGCCTTGTTGGACATCAGTGGGAGGAGAGGCCCTTGGTCCTGTGAAGGCTCGATGCCCCAGTGTAGGGGAATGCCAGGGTGGAGAGGCGGGAGTGGGTGGATGGGTGGGGGAGCTCCCTCAAAGAAGCAGGGGGAGGGAGTATGGGATAAGGCATTTCCAGAGGGGAAACGGAAACATTTAAATTGTGAATAAAGAAAATATTCAATTAAAAAAAAGAATTAAACCTAAGGCTTTATGCATGTCTGGCAAGCACTATACTAGTTGGGCTGTACCTGTCTAAGATCCCGAGTTTGTCCTTAGCCTACACTGGAACAGGAGAACTATGCTGAAGGAAGCAGCTTGATTACTGTGAAGGCTCTGAACTAGTGAAGCAAAGGGTGAGACCAGGACACGGAAGACCCCTCTACAGAGTGCACAGTTGGCCTTACTAGGACCGGGTCAACACAGCAACTGAATTAGGCGTTAAGGAATCATTCAACAAGTTTCAACTCTTGCAGTTGAGCAGACAAAGGTTTGAAACAGAAATCAACAGTAGGGCTGGAGAGATGGCTCAGAGGTTAAGACTGCTCTTCCAGAGGTCCTGAGTTCAAATCCCAGCAACCACATGGTGGCTCACAACCATCTGTAATGAAATCAGATGTCCTCTTCTGGTGTGTCAGCGATAGTGTGTTCATATACATAAAATAAATAAATCTTAAAAAAAAAAAAGGAAATCAACAGTAAAGAGTACATGTTCCACTGAACTTCCTTGCTAGTCGTAAGCGGGAAATGCTACAGAAAGCATGTTCGTCAACTGCACAGGTGTATTTACTGTCCATGTTTGCCAGACCTGCCAACCTGTACGATCTATGTGTAACTCTTGAAATTGGTGCAGTATCTGCAGAGTGTATAATTTAAACACAAAGCCTCCAGACTTCATTTCCACCGTTCTGTAGCGGTACTAAGCACTTGAAAGACTTCCTTCTATGCAGTCCTGCCATCTGATTTTTATCAGTTTTATGTGGACTTTGTGTTTTATATTTTAATCTCAAATCTAGAATTGTGAAGTTTGGACAATTTATCCTGAAGCTTTGTATCTGGCTGCACGGGTAAAAGCTGCTACAGATAAAAATAAAGAATACATTACTCGTTGTTGTGGTTTGCCCTGGAGCTATCTGTATTTTGATGCTAATTCCGCTGCCCCAAGGACAGCGGTCTAGTCACTTAGGACTCAGGTGACTTCACCAGAACCTTCTCCCCATTTTAACTTGTAAAATAAAGGTGAGAGCAGGTGATTGGACAGGGGAAGGGAAGGTGGAACAGAAGAGGGAAGAGAGGGGGTTGATGAGAGAGGAGGTGGAAGGAAGATGGAGCTGAAGCACATGGCCCGGAGAAACCACAAGTTACAGGGATCTCATAGGTAGGGGAACAGAGTAATGCAGTGGTAGATCTGCCCAATTTAGGTAGGAGCTGTGTTTTCTTTGCACAGTCTTATTGGGGTTGGAGAGGTTACTGTAACAACCTGTATCGTTAGATGCATGGAAAAATGAGCTTTGCATGCACAATGGGTTTGGGGCTGTGGAAAACAATGGAAATAACTACATTAGCCCTGGGTGTAAAGGGTTTTTTTAATTGGATAATTTATGTATTTACATTTCAAATCTTATCCCCTTTCCCAGTTACTCCCTCTCCCATGGCCCCTCCCCCAGTTTCTATGAGGATGCTCCCCTCCCACCCAACCACTCCCACATCAACACTCTGGCATTCCCTACACTGGGAAAAAGAGCCTTCACAGGGCTAAGGCAGGATATAGTAGCCTGGGCTGGCATTTGTGTTTTCTTAGGGTCTGTATAACATCTGCCCAGCATCTTCTAGCTTTCATAGTCTCTGTTGAAAAGTCAGGTGTAATTCTGATAGGTCTGCCTATGTATGTTACTTGATCTTTTTCCCTTACTGCTTTTTCTTTTTCTTTTCTTTTATTGGATAATTTCCTTATTTACATGAAAAATGTTAGCCCCTTTATGGGTTTCTCCTCCAGAAACTCTCCATTGCATCCCCCACCACCCGCTTCTCTGAGGAAGCTCCCCCACCCATCCACCCACTCCCGCCTCCCCACCCAGGCATTTCTCTACACTGTGGCATCAAGACTTCACAGGACCAAGGGCCTCTCCTCCCATTGATGTCAGACAAGGACCATCCTCTGCTACATATGCAGTTGGAGCCATGGTTCCCTCCCTTTGGTTGATTATTTAATCCCTGGGAGATCTGAGGGATGGAGGGTCTGGTTGGTTGATATTGTTGTTCTTCCCATGTGGTTGCAAACCCCCTCAGCTACCTGAGTCCTTTCTCTAACTCCTCCACTGGGGACCCCATTCTCAGTCCAATGGTTGGTTGCTAGCATCTGTCTCTGTTTTTGTCAGGCTTTGGCAGAGCCTCTCAGGAGATGGTTATATCAGTCTCCTGTCAGCATGGACATCTTGGCATACCCAATAGTGACTGGATTTGGTGACTGCATGTAGGATGGATCCCCATGTGTGGCAGTCTCTGGACGGCCTTTCCTTCAGTCTTTGCTCCACATTTTGTCTCCAAATTTCCTCCCTTGAGTATTTTGTTCCCTTTCTAAGAAGGACTGAAGCATCCACACTTTTGTCTTTCTTCTTTTTGAGCTTCAGGTGGTCTGTGAATTATATTGTGGGTATTCCTAACTTTTGGGCTAATATTCACTTATCAGGGAGTACATATCATGTGTGTTCTTTTGTGATAGGGTTACCTCACTCAGGATGATATTTTCTAGTTCCATCCATTTGCTAAAGAACTTCATGAAGTCATTGTTTTAATAGCTGAGTAGGACTCTATTGTGCAACTATACCACATTTTCTGTATCCATTCTTCTCTTGAGGGACATCTGAGTTGTTTCCAGCTTCTGGCTATTATAAATAAGGCTGCTATGAACATAGCAGAGCATGTGTCCTTGTTATATGTTGAAGCATCTTTTGGGTATATGCCCAGGAGTGGTATAGCTGGGTCCTCAGGTAGTACTACATCCAATTTTCTGAGGAACCACCAGACTAATTTCTAGAGTGGTTGTATGTTGTGGTTTGGCCTGGAGTTATCTGTATTTTGATGCTAATTCCACTGCCCCAAGCACAGCTGCCTAGTCCCGTACTCAGGAATCAGATGACTTCACCAGAGCCTCCCCATTGATTTTGTAAAGTTCAGGTGAAGGGCAGGTACAGGATAGAAGGAGGCCTGTCATTGGAGGAGAAGGAAGGATGGGCAGGAGAGAAGTTTGAAGGAAGAGGAGGAGACGAGAGGAGAAAGGGAGAGAGAGGAGAGAGGAGAGGGTAAGAAGCCATGGCAGGTGATGTTAAGATTCTGCACTGTGTATTTACAGGTTGTTATCAATATTCCTAAGGGATGGATGGTACCGGGCTTTGTATGTTTAAGTGGGCAATTATATCTTACCAATTGGGTCAAGAATTATTGTGTTGTGTGCTCTTTTATGTGAGGGTTTGAGTGTAGGAAAGTGTGTGGCTGGGATGTGTTTCCGCCAAGATATCTAGCAGATATCTTGGGGCACCGCGGTGCAGACCTAGCGGAGTAAAAGACCAACAATATCTTTTTTATTTTTATATTTTTACAACAACAGTTGTACCATCTAGCAATCCTACAAACAATGGAGGAGTGTTCCTCTTTCTCCTCATCCTGGCCAGCATCTATTGTCACCTGAATTTTTTTATCTTAGCCATTCTGAATGGGATGAGGTGGAATCTCAGGGTTGTTTTGATTTGCATTTCCCCGATGACTAAGGATGTTGAACATTTCTTTAGGTACTTCTCAGACATTCTATATTCCTCAGCTGAGAATTTTTCATTTAGCTCTGTACCCCATTTTCAATAGGGTTATTTTATTTTCTGGAGTCTAACTTCTTGAGTTCTTTGTATATATTGGATATTAGCTGTCTATCAGTTGTAGGATTGGTAAAGACCTTTCCTAATCTGTTGGTTGCTGTTTTGTCCTAAGAACAGTGTCCTTTGTCTTACAGAAGCTTTGCAATTTTATGAGGTCCCATATGTCGATTTTTGATCTTAGAGCACAAGTCATAGGTGTTCTGTTCAGGGAAATTTCCCCTGTGCCCATGTGTTCCAGGCTCTTCCCTACTTTCTCTTCTATTAGTTTGAGTGTATCTGGTTTTATGTGGAGGTCCTTGATCCACTTAGACTGGAGCTTTGTACAAGCGATAAGAATGAATCAATTTGCATTCTTCTACATGCTGACCTCCAGTTGAACCAGCACCATTTGTTGAATAATACTGTCCTTTTTCCACTGGATGGTTTTAGCTCCTTTGTACAAGATCAAGAGACCAGAGGTGTGTGGGTTCATTTCTGGGTCTTCAATTCTATTCCATTGATCTACCTGCCTGTCTCTGTACCAATAACACACAGTTTTTTATCAATTTTGTTCTGTAATACAGCTTGAGGTCTGGGGTGGTAATTCCCCCAGAAGTTCTTTTATTGTTGAGAATAGTTTTCGATATTCTGGGTTTTTTGTTATTCCAAATGAATTTGCAAATTGCTCTTTCAAACTCTATGAAGAATTGAGTTGGAATTTTGGTGGGGATTGCATTGAATTTGTAGATTGCTTTTGGCAAGATGGCCATTTTTACTATATTATTCCTGCCAACCCGTGAGCACGGGAGATCTTTCCATCTTCTGAGATCTTCAATTTCTTTCTTCAGAGACTTGACGTTCTTGTTATACAGATCTTTCACTTGCTTGGTTAGAGTCACACCGAGATATTTTATATTATTTGTGACTATTATGAAGGGTGTTTTTTCCCTATTTTTTTTCCCTGCCTGTTTATCTTTTGAGTGGAGGAAAGCTACTGATTTTTTTGAATTAATTTTATATCTGGCCGCTTTGCTAAAGTTGTTTATCATGTTTAGGAGTTCTCTGGTGGAAATTTTGGGGTCACTTAAGTATATGATCATATCATCTGCAAATAGTGATATTTTGACTTCTTCCTTTTTCAATTTGTATCCCTTTGACCTCCTCTGGTGGTCTGATTGCTCTGGCTAGGACTTCAAATACTATATTGAATAAGTAGGGAGAGAGTGGGAAGCCTTGTCTAGTCCCTGATTTTAGTGGGATTGTTTTAAGTTTCTCTCCATTTAGTTTGATGTTAGCTCCTGGTTGCTCTATATGGCTTTTACTATGTTTAGGTATGGTTCTTGACTTCCTGATCTTTCCAATACTTTTATCATGAAGGGGTATTGAATTTTGTCAAATTATTTCTCAGCATCTAATGAAATGATCATATGGTTTTTATCTTTCAGTTTGCTTATATAGTGGATTACGTTGTTGGATTTCCGTATATTAAACCATCCCTGCATACCTGGGATGAAGCCTACTTGATCATGATGGATGATCATTTTGTTGTATTCTTGGATTTGGTTTGCAAGAATTTTACTGAGTATTTTTCGTCAATATTCATAAGGGAAATTGGTCTGAAGTTCTCTTTCTTTGTTGGGTCTTTGTGTGGTTTAGGTATATGAGTAATTGTGGCTTCATAGAAGGAATTTGGTAGCACTCTGTCTATTTCTATCTTGTGGAACAGTTTGGACAGTATTGGTAGGAGGTCTTCTATGAAGGTCTGGTAGAATTCTCCACTAAATCCATCTGGTCCTGGGCTCTTTTTGGTTGGAAGACTTTTAATGACTGCTTCTATTTCTTTAGGAGTTGGTTAGATGGTTTATCTGATCCTGATTTAACTTTGGTACCTGGTATCTGTCTAGAGAATTGTCCATTTCCTCCAGATTTTCAAGTTTTGTTGAATATAGGCTTTTGTAGTAGCATATGATGATTTTTTTAATGTCCTCAGATTTTGTTGTTATGTCTCCCTTTTCATTTATGATTTTGTTAATTTGGATACACTTTCTGTGACCTCTGGTTGGACTGGCTAAGGGTTTAGCTGTCTTGTTGATTTTCTCAAAGAACCAGATTTTGGTTCTGTTGATTCTTTGCATGGTCCTTTTTATTTCTACTCGGTTGATTTCAGCCCTGAGTTTGATTATTTCCTGCCTTCTACTCCTCTTGGGTGTATTTATTTCTTTTTTTCTAGAGCTTTTAGGTGTGCTGTCAAGCTGCTGACATATGCTCTCTCTTTTTGCAGGTACTCAGAGCTATGAGTTTTCCTCTTAGCACTGCTTTCATTGGGTCCCATAAGTTTGGCTTTTTGTGCCTTCATTTTTATTAAATTCTAAAATATCTTTAATTTCTTTCTGTATTCCTTCCTTGACCAAGATATTATTGAGTAGAGTGTTGTTCAGCTTTCATGTATATGTGGGGTTTCTGTGGTTATTGTTGTTATTGAAGACTAGCTTTAGTCCATGGTGATCTGATAGGATGTGTTGGATTATTTCAATCTTCTTGTATCTGTTATGGCCTGTTTTGTGACCAGTTATTAGTTAATTTTGGAGAAGGTATCATGAGGTGCTGAGAAGAAGGTATATTCTTTTGTTTTAGGATGAAATGTTTTATAGATATCTGTTAATTCCATTTAGTTCATACTTTCTGTTAGTTTTACTCTGTCTCTGTTTCATTTCTGTTTCCATGATCTGTCCATTGATGAAAGTGGGGTGTTGAAGTCTCCCCACTTCAGTGCTATGTGTGCTGTGAGCTTTAGTGAAGTTTCTTTTATGAATGTGGTGTCCTTGCATTTGGAGCATAGATGGTCAAAATTGAAAATTCATCAAGGTATATTTTTCCTTTGAGGAATATAGTGTCCTTCATTGTCTTTTTTGATAACTTATGGTTGAAAGTTGATTTTATTCAATACTAGAATGGCTACTCCAGCTTTTTTTTTTTTGTGACCGTTTGCTTGGAAAATATTTTTCAGCCTTTTACTTGGTGATAGTGTCTGTCTTTGTCACTGAGATCTGTTTCCTGTATGCAGCAAAATGCTGGGTCCTCTTTATGTATTCTGTTAGTCTATGTCTTTTTATTGGGGAATTGACGTTAAGAGATATTAAGGAATAGTGACTGTTTTTTCCTGTTATTTTTGTTGTTAGAGGTGGAATTATGTTTGTATGGTTCTCTTCTATTGATTTTGTTGCAAGAAGATTAGTTTCTTGCCTCTTGTAGGGTGTAATTTCCCTCCCTGTGTTGGAGTTTTCAATCTATTATTCTTTGCAGGGCTGGATTTGTGTGAAGATATTGTATAAATTTCGTTTTGTTGTGGAATATCTTGGTTTCTGCATCTATGTTAATTGAGAGTTTTGCTTGGTCTAGTAGCCTCGGCTGGCATTTGTATTCTATTAGGGTTTGTATTCTCTTAGGGTCTGCCCAGGATCTTCAGCTTTCATAGTCTCTGGTGAGAGATCTGGTGTAATTCTGATAGGTCTTCGTTTACATGTTACTTGACCTTTCCCCTTACTGCTTTTAATATTCTTGTTTTTTGCATTTCATGTTTTGGTTTTTATGTGATGGAAGGAGTTTCTTTTCTGGTCCAGTCTATTTGGAGTTCTGTAGGCTTCTTGTCTGTTCATGGACTTGTCTTTGTTTAGGTTAGGCAAGTTTTCTTCTGTAACTTTGTTGAAGATATTTACCGGCCCTTTAAGTTGGGATTCTTCCTCTTAGGTTTGGTCTTCTCATTGTGTCCTGGATTTCTTGGATGTTTTTGGTTAGGAGCTTTTTTAATTTGCATTTTCTTTGACTATTGTGTAAATGTTTTCTATGGTATCTTCTGCCTCTGAGATTCTCTCTTCAATCTCTTGTATTTTGTTGGTGGTGCTTGCATATGACTCCTGATCATTTTCCTATTTTTTTTTTTCTTTTTTTCGGAGCTGGGGACCGAACCCAGGGCCTTGTGCTTGCTAGGCAAGCGCTCTACCACTGAGCTAAATCCCCAGCCCCCTATATATTTTTTAATCTCCAGGGCTGTCTCTCTTTGTGATTTTTTATTGTTTCTATTTCTGCTTTTAGATCCTGGATGGTTTTTTTTTTTTTCAATTCCTTCACTTGTTTGGTTTTGTTTTCCTGTAATTCGTTAAGGAATTTTTGTGTTTCCTCTTTAAGAGCTTCTACCTGTTTACCTGTGTTCTCCTGTATTTCTTTAAGGGAGTTATTTATGTCCTTCTTAAAGTCCTCTATCATCACCTTGAGATGTAATTTTAAATCCAAATCTTGCTTTTCTGATGTGTTGGGTTATTTAGAACTTGCTGTGGTAGGAGAACTTAGTCCTGATGATGCCAATTAGTGTTCGTTTCTGTTGCTTAGGTTCTTTTGCTTGCCTCTTGCCATCTGGTTATCTCTGATGTTAGTTGGTCTTGCTGTCTCTGATTGGAGCTTGTCCCTCCTGTGGGCCTGTGAGCCCGTGATCTTAGAAGGGAGAACACTGCTGGGAGAACAGATCACTCAGCGCAGGCTTGCTTTGCCTATGGATGACTGTGGGACAGCCTTAGCTCTCAGGTTTTTTTTTTTTTCTTTTTTTTTCTTTAACCAACCATTTTGTGAATGTTTTCAGAAACTTCAACCAGAAAAAGCCAATGACCAGATGGATTTAGTGCAGAATTCTATCAGATCTTCATAGAGGACCTAATAATACCAATACTATCCAAACTATTTCCCAAAATAGAAACAGAAGGAATTGTTTCACAGGAGGAAATTCAAAGACAAACTTTAGAGCAGAGACTGAAGGAAAGGGTATCCAGAGACTTCCACACCTGGGGATCCAGCCCTTATACATATAGCCACCAAACCCAGACAATATTGCTGATGCCAAGAAGTGCATGCTGGCAGGAGCCTGATATAGCTGTCTTCTGAGAGGCTGTGCCAGAGCATGACAAATACAGAGGCAAATGCTCACAGCCCACCATTGAACTGAGAATGGGGTCCCCAATGGAGGAGTTAGAGAAAGGATTGAAGGAGCTGAGGGGGTTTGCAGCCTGCTATTAATGACAATGCCAACCAACCAGAGCTCCCAGGGACTAAACCACCATCCAAAGAGTAAACATGGACAAACCCATGGCTCCAGCTGCATATGTAGCAGAGGATTGCCTTGTTGGGCACCAATGGGAGGAGAAGCCCTTGGTCTTGCCAATGCTGGGTGCCTCAGTATAGAGGAATGTCAGGGTGGAGAGGCAGGAAGGGGTGGGTGGATGAGTGGGGAAAACCCTCATAGAAGAAGGGGAAGGGGGATGGGGAGATGGGATGGAGTGCTTATTCACAGAAAACCAGGAAAGGGGAGAACATTTGAAATATAAGTAAAAAAATCTGATAAAAAAAGGAGAAGAAAGAAAGAATTAAAAGCAGTGTTGGGAGCGATGCCCTTGAAGCCCTCCATTATTGATGTTATTATTATGGTTAGCGATAAGTATGACTGGGTTCATGGAAAATCCCCAGCCAGCTGCAGAAGACTAATACAAATGTGGTGGTCAAGTGTCATGCCCACCTAGGCCGGCAAGGAAGACGCAACACGGTTGGATTCTTCTCAACAGCCTTTACTGCAGGACACCTTCATTGTTGATACGGCGGCAGCCAGCCCTAAGTGTTACAGCTCCAAGTGTTACAGCTTCAAATGTTACCGCGCCGAGCGGCAAAGCCGCTCGACTTATATACACAACAGTATGCTAATATTCTTTCAGGGATTGGTGGGGCACGAGTCACCCCACTGTCATCCCAGCTACCTGTCCTCTAGAAATTGGTGCGGCATGAACTTCCATTAGCATAGTACCGCCCCAGCCAGACTGACGTCAGGTGCAAAACCCCACGCATGCGCCGTATTGTTGTTCACCACAGGAGGGCACCAGATTCACCTCATTATCTATCATATAGCTGTC